>NC_064920.1:377287977-377887977 GCF_023897955.1 Schistocerca gregaria | reverse complement strand
CTCTGAAGCACAAAAGAAACTGGTATAGGAATGCATATTCAAATACTGAGGTATGTAAACAGGCAGAATACGGCACTGCAGATGGCAACAATTATATAAAGCAAAAAGTGTTTGGTGCAATTGTTAGATCAGTTACTACCACTACAATGGCAGGTTATCAAGATGTGAGTGACTTTGAACATGGTGTTATAGTTGGCGCATGAGCAATGGAACACAGCATCTCCGAGGTAGTGATGAAGGGGGGATTTTCTGGTACGACCATTTCACGAGTTGGCATTGAATATACGGAATCCAGTAAAACATCAAATCTCCAACATTGCTGCAGCTGGGAAAAGATCCTGCAAAAATGGGACCAACAATGACTGAAGAGAATTGTTCAACATGACAGAAGTGCAACCCTTCTGCAAATTGCTGCAGATTTCAATGCTGAGCCATCAACAAGTATCAGTAAGAGTACCTTTCAATGTAACATCATTGGTATGGACCTTCGAAGCCAAAGACCCACTCCATTGATACGATTGTACCATTGATAACTGCATGACACAAAGCTTTATGCCTTGCATTGGCCTGTCAGCACTGTCATTGGACTGTTGATGATTGGAAACATGTTGCCTGGTTGGATGAGACTAGTTTCAGTGGACGGATGTGTACGGGTATGGAGACAACCTCATGAATCCATGGGCCCTGCATGTGAGCAGGGGACTGTTCAAGCTGGTAGAGGGTCTGTAATGGTGTGGGGTGTATGCAGTTGGAGTGATATTGGCCCCTGATATGCCTAGATGTGACGCTGACAGGTGATACATACGTAAGCATCCTGTCTGATCACCTGCATCCATTCATGTCCCTTGTGCATTCCAACAGACAAGGGAAATTCCATCAGGACAATAAGACACCCCACACATCCAGAATTGCTACAGAGTGGCTCCAGGAACACTCTTCTGAGTTTAAACACTTCCACCGGCCACGAAACTCCCCAGGCATGTACATCATTGAGCATATCTGGGATGCCTTGAGGTGTGCTGTTCAGAAGAGATTTTCACCACTTGTACTCTAATGGATTTATGGGCTGCCTTGCAGGATTTATGGTGTCAATTCCCTCCAGAACTGCTTCAGACATTAGTCAAGTCCATGCCACGTCATGTTGCGGCACTTCTACTTTCTCTCAGGGCCCTACACGATATTAGACAGGTGTATCAGTTTCTTTGTTACTTCAGTGTATATACTCCTCTATAAGAGAAAACTAGACATCACACAATATGTTAGTTATTATATTGCTACAGTAACTAAATAAAAAATTTTGGTTTTTGTGCCAAGTAGATTATACACCGGACAATGGTAACTTCTGAAAATTCCCCAAAATGCACATTTATTTGCTTAGATATACAGTGAAATTCAGAGTGATCTAATTCTGTGGCAGTAACTGCGAATCACAAATGCTGATATGATCTTAATGTTTTAAATTTCATAGTATTTGACAATACAAATGGATATTGTACAATTAATGGAAGCTTATGAAGAAATGACACAAACAGTAAAACATGGAAATCTGGACTTTCAAATTGGCACATGAATTTTGTACGCGTGATCTCACATGAAGGGAAATTCTAGATTCAGCTTATACATATAAATAAACAGGCGAATTGCGTGTATTTTTCACTTGGCTGTGTCTGTGCCAATTTCTACATTTGTGTGCCAAAGGATGACACTGCAGCATGTGCTTATCTCAGTCAAAATTGCAAAAATGTGCACCTTGCAGTAAGTTATACTTAATAATTCAACCAATGTAAGCAGCACAGATTCTTCTGACTGGGCTTTATCTTAGGTCCAATGTTGCTTCCCATATTCTTAAATGACCTTCTCTCTAATATAAAAAAAGCACTCCGTCTTCAGGCCACAAGTGGCCCATCGGGACCATCCTACCTCTGTGTCATCCTCAAGTGAGGATGTGGATAGGAGGGGCGTGTGGTCACCACACCACTCTTCTGGTCATTATGATGGTTTTCTTTGACTGGAGCAGCTACTCAGTCGAGTAGCTCCTCAATTGGCATCACGAGGCTAAGTGCACCCCAAAAAATGGCAACAGCACATGGCAGCTGGATGGTCACCCATCCAAGCGCCGGCCACGCTCGACAGTGCTTAACTTCGGTGATCTCACGGGAACCGTGTAACCACTATGGCAAGGCCATTGCCTCTCTCTAATATAAGGGTACTATTTTTTTTTCAACCTCCATTTGGTCATGAAATGGAAACTACAGTGAAAATAAAAAAAAATGTTTTATTTTAAACATTTAGCTACACCTTCCTGCTACTTCCCTATATAGTCACCACTCCAACTTAGACTGCTGTCAGGGCACTGGGCCAATTTTCCAATACCCTTGTCAAAGAAGCCAGGTGACAGTGCTTTCCACCACTTCCCTACTCTGGTTTGCAGTTTTTTTATCTCTGCCAAAGGGCTGTTCCTCATAGCCAGCTGTTCATGTGGGCAAAGGATGAATGTCCAGGCTGTATGGTGGACGATAAAACACTTCCCGCTAAAAACACTGTAGGAGTATCCTTATTGCAGCTGCAGTGAGATTCTGCAAAATTACAACTCTTTGGTGTCACACATGACAGTTATGTATGTGGATTGCATGAAATCAGTCAGAAACCCTCAGCGAATGACAGCATGCAATTCACACCTGGCAGGAGACACTATTGTTCTAGGCATCTTTATTTGCTCACTGTGCATTTCGAAATGAAAAGTGTGATGCAAAATAAATGACGGGCATACTAGAGTCACTGTTCAACACATCAAGGCAATGCTTCATCAGATTTTTATGTGCCTTTTTAATTTTGTGACCAGAGTTTGAAAAAAATAAAAACTCCTTGTACAACAAGCAGAATTAGTTCTTTTTGTTGGTGATATTAGTTTTGTAATAAGTCCAAACATACAACAAGAGAAGATGTGATAAATAATATTCTTAAAAAGTACAAGATTTGTCAAAAATAATTATTCAATTTAAAAAAAATCATAACTATTGTGTTATTTGAGATATGTGTATGAGCAACATACTGTTGGAAAGAGCAAACTCTTGAGTTTTACATGGGTCCTGCTAGGTAACAGTAGTGTGTGCCCACTTCAGTTATAGTAAAAATGGTGTTGGGACAACAGAAAGCATGTTGTGTTCTATGTTTTGCACAGTGTGGGTCAGTGATAACTTTCATACTAGGTATGTTGTGGACTCCTACAGCACAGAGCATTAGATGATGGCATGAACAATTCCTTGACACAGGTTCTTTGTGTAAAGCCAAATTGCTGGGCCATCCACCAGTGTCTAACACAGAAGAGGCATCTGCCATAGTTTCTCAAGGAGTCTGCAGAAATCTGTTCACTGTGAGTGTTATGTTGACATTTACACATGAAACCATACAAAACGGAGCCAGTGCAAGCTCTTCATCAAGTTGACAAACAATGTGTGGAGTTCCGTAATTTCATTCTTGGCAAGATGTAGGATGACAATTTTCTTCTACGTTTAGTATTTAGTGGTGAGGCAACATCCCATTTAAATGGAAAGCTGAACCATCATAATGTGGGATACGGAACAACCACATGAAGTTGTAGAATATGAGAGGGACTCTCCAAAATTTAATGTGTTTTGTGCAGTGTCATGGGAAAAGGTGTATGGTCCATTTTTCTTTGGCGAGAACACTGTTACATGAAGCACATATCTCGATATGCTTTAGAACTTTCTTTTCCCATAGTTGGATACTGATTTGAACAACTTCATTTACTGATGAATGGGGCACTGCCTCACTGCCATAAGGAAGTGGAGGAATTTTTAAATCAAAGGATTACTGAACGATGAGTCGGTCACTCTGGACCAAATGACTCAACCTTACATTACTATCCTCCAAGGTCACCGGACCTGACTGTATGTGATTATTTCTTTTGGGGGCTTACAAAAGGCTTTGTTTATGTGCCTCCATTAACAACAACATTGAATGAACTGAGACATTGCATAACAGCAGCTGTGGGAGTTGTAACTCAAGACATGCTTGCTGCAGTCTGGGAATAATTTGAATACCACATTGGCGTATGCCATGCATCTCAAGGAGGGCATATTGAACACCATGAAAAGATATGAAAAAACTTTTTGATTTTCCCATTGATCAAAAAATTAAATTCATTGTATGTGGTTATTAGTTTCAGAAATGTAGACATGCCACATCGGATGATTATCGGATGATTTTTTTTTTTATACGTCCTGTACTACTGAGTGCTTACCTGCAAATGGTCTTTCAGTTGCAAAAGACACAACATATTCCATTCTGCACACCTAGAGGTATGACTCCAACAATACTCTTGGGAAGAAATGATGACTAGGATGGGAACTCCAAAATTTTTAGGTGTTCATATTGATGAAAATTTAGACTGGAACTCCTAAAATGACTTAGTTCAACCACATTTTGATTCTGAATCATTGCAGATCTTGGGGTGAGAGAAATCAGTAAACTATAAGCTGTGTATTTTCATTCAGTTATTTTACGTCACATGTAATAATTTTTGGGGGTAACTCATCTTTAAGAAAGAAAGTGTTCATTGTTAAAAAATGTACTGTAAGAAATATATGTAGTGCTCACTCTGGTCATCTTGTAGACATTTGTTTAAAGAGTTAAGTATTCTGACTACTGCCTCACAGTCTCTATTTTGTTCCCTGATGAAGTACATTGTAAATAATTCACTGCTGTTCACAAGGAACAATGATGTATATAATTACAATAAGAGAAGAAGAAATGACATTTGTTAGTGCACATTAAGGTTATATTGCACAGTGGTGCAACCAAAAGTTTGGGTCACTTAACCTACTTGACAAAGAACAATGTTAAATTTGAAAATAAACTGAGAAAATTTCACCTTGCTTACTCCTTTTATTCCATAGAATTATTTTTATTTTTGTAGTATATAATAAATGGTGGATAGCAATTACTAACTGACAACTGTATTAAAGAAACAAACAAAGAACACATTTGTAAATTGTCACAATGTAAACATATTTACATACTAATGTGTAATGTGAATATAAAATGTTTGTGTTCCACATAATTCCAATTATTCATACAAATGACTCATAGAAGATAAAACTAAGTAAGTAATTGGGTATGCATTGTACAGGCAGATATGAGTTGCCAAATACCCAAACTTACTTGTGAAACAGCACAACAACATGTCTCTCAGGTTGTAATTGTGCTGCATCTCCACAGCTCATCACAGTGTTTAGTTACCAATTATTTAATTCTCCCTGCAACTCAAACAATAGGACAAAATAGTTATTATATGTTTGCTGATCCATGATACAGATCAGTACTTACCACCACAGACTTCTTTCTTCAATCTGAGTAGCATGGGACCAGTATTCTATCAATACAAACAGTGAAATGATGGAAAATTTATTTCTTACTGTAGTGTAATTATTTTTAAATTAGTCTCCTCTCTTCCCTCATCTCTCTTATATTCCTTAAAATTGCACTTTGTACATTTATGGTATATTGTGGTAAAGACAAAAAAAGTGTCTACTGTCATCTGGCTTCTTTTCACACTAATGATATTGTTTTAATTTGGCTTGAAACAGAGCGATAATTTCATCTTTTATTTCTGCCTTCAACTCTTTCTTTTTGTTGTGGTACACTGCGAGTGGTCAACAAAATAAATTAAGTACTAATCATTCTTAGAAGAGCTTGTTTACTAATGCTGTTACGCATAGTTTTCTCCTCAACTTCCCACACAGAAAATAAGAGACTAATTTGTGTCTATGCTTTGGACTGTGAAGTGCATGGCAGAAGCTACTACTCATTGTACTGTTTATGAGGACTTCTTCCCATTACATTTGTAAATGAAGCAAGGAAAAAACGACTGCAGAAATACCCCTACGCACACTGTAATTAGTCTAACATTGTCTTGACAGCTCATACAGAAGTGATATATAAGAGGATTGTAGTAGATTCCTCAATTCCATACTTCAAAAATTGGTACGTAGTCTTTCAGCTGGCATCTATGGAAGGGAGTAAATTTCCATAACACTGTCCTGTGGATGAAACAAACCTGCGACTAATTGTGCTGCCATACTTTGCGTACATTCAGTACCTTCTGTTAATCCTGTTTGTTATGACTCCCACACACTTGACAAATATTCTAGGCTGTTCTGTATGAGTGTTTTGTAATCTAACTCTATTGTAAACTGATTACATTTTCCCAGTATCCCAACAATAAACCAAAGTTTGCTACCTGGTTTATCTACTGCATTACTGTATCTTTCCTGCTGAAATTCCATGCATGTTAAAACATAAAATAAGGGAAAGGCAACCAATCATTTATAGCTGATCAATGCATGGAGCACATAAACATGCAACAGGAAACCGAAATCACACTAGTTTGGAATAGTAGCTGTTTTTCTAGCACAAGTACAGACATTCACAACCACACAGTACACCCAACCACGAATGCGCGCATGCATACACAAACACACACACACACACACACACACACACACACACACACACACACACACACTTGATGCATGCTAAAAAATATTTTTGAAGATTTTATCACCAATTTTGAAAATTGATTATCATAGTTTATCTGTTGCATGCAATTATTCATCATGGTCCCAGGAACAGCATAGAAATATATGAAATTGATAAATCTAGGCTCTCATTCTTGTGTTGTAAATGAAAATACAGGTTTGAAAAATATCTTCAATTTATTACCTGTGGCAAAGTTGCAGAAAAAGTTCAACCAGATAACAAAATTTTATAGCCTCAAATTTTATATTTTCAGTTCAGACTTTTTTTTTTACTACTGTTGTTATGTCACATATCTTTAGCTTTAACTGTACACTATGAGCTCCCTGTCACAGGTACTTTATCTAGACAAGCACCCCATTTGTGTTGGAGTCAAAACAAAGAAAATGTGCAGAATGTGAAGTTTAGCAGTAAAATTGGCCAACAAAATGTAGCTCTTTTTAATACAATTCTATTATCTTACAACAAATGATTTTCAGTTGATAATTTTCATTTCTTTTACCACATGTTTATTGACTTTGATTTTATGGATATTGTTTTGACAAACACCATAGATGTAATGTCCAGCAACTTTCTTCTACATTTTGAATTTTGTTATACTTCCAGTTATATGATTTGACATTAAATAAAGATTTTACCATTTCTATCCATTAACAGATAAGTAAAGTAATAATAATTCTCACTTACTTCATGCTAGAGATGTTTATTTATCCTCTTAAAATGTTTATTTGTTATACTGTAAATGGGGTAATTTCATTTAAATGAAGGTTAAATTGTAATACTCAGTTGTTGAGTATAGATCACATACCAACTGTTCATGAAAATTTTGTGTTGACTTTCACAATGTCAGTACATTTTGGTGTTATACCTGATCCAATGCATTATCCATTTATTTAGTGAATAATGCAATTCATTATATTTCAATACACTGTGATTGCACCTATGTGATAATTCCATTTCATATCCCTACCAACTGTTAAAGCCAGCTGTTTGGCTCAATTTCCTGATTCCGCTTGTGAATCGTTGATAATGTTGTTGCACAGTACTAAATTTTTCACTTCTGTGAAGTGCACAAAAATTGTTATTCAACATTTAAAGGAAAATACCTATCATTGCACCACTTTGGAATCTTATCAAGATCAGAGTGAATTCTTGTACAGCTTTTTTCAGACTACATCTTTACAGATAACTTCATCATATGCAAGAAATCCCTTGTGAACCATGGATCTTGCCGAGTTGGGGTGGCTTGTGTGCCTCAGTGATACATATAGTCACAATGTAAGTGCAGTCACAATAGAAGGGGTATATGTGGAGAGGCCAGTCAAACCTGTGGTTCCAGAAGTGGGGCATCAGCCTTATTGATAGTTGCAGTGGCAACTGCCTGAATGATACTTCAAGGCAGATTAAGACCGTGTTCCAGAATGGGACTTGAACCCAAGACCTTTGCCCAGGTTTGAGTTTTGGTCCAGCATGTAGTTTTAATGTGCCAGGAAGTTTCACATCAGTGTGCACTCCACAGCAGAGTGGAAACTGTCTGGATGACAGATTGATCTGGCCTTGAAGTATTAGCAAACATGGCCCCACTATGTTGATATCTTGAACAATTTCACATGTAATTGCCTTTTCTATGGAAAAAATATGAAGTATACTGGTGTTCCAGGAGGTGTGTTGCAGACAGGGAATTACTAGTTTGTTTCTTTCCCACTTGTTTTCCCAGTAAATCGTCTTGTATACTCCAAACATCTCTTGGAAACCTGTGTTGGATATGTGTCATGAGATTTGATCACAATAAAGATGAAATTAAGAAAAATAAAACAGAACTAAATTGTAATCACAGCATCAGTGGCTGTAGCAAGTATATTAGTGATGAGAAATTGTAGCAGACAGAAACTTACCTGACTACGAATGTCTTCAGAAAGTTCCCACTCAGGTATTTCTCCCTCCAATCCAGAATCATTGAATTTTTCTTCTCAAACTTCTCAAATTTTACGCTCGCTCAACAAATATTACATATTTTTAGCAGAATTACAGCAAACAGGAAAAATCTAATGGTAACATGCATGGAGCTCTTGACAACTGAGCTCACATTGGGTCAGTCAATCATGACGACAACTCTTATGTTTGCTACAGTTTCTTTCAAAATAATTCTAGAAACAGACAGCAGATGGGAGCTTCTGTCAAGGGAAAGGTAGTTAGATGTCCATACATTGTTCTTATATGAAATGTGTCATGTTTTTGAGTGATTGGTGGCCTGTGCATTTAGCAAAGCACACAGTGAGCTTTACTCGGGAATAGTCTTCGGAACACAGAATTGTGGCCCAAGTTATGGTGAGGCTTGGTCACCAAATTGAAAGAAGATTGAATATGTGGAAGAGGCCTGGGGTCTTTAGAAGTTTTCATATAGGTTATACACTAGTAAGACTGAGATTTCAAAATAAGATTTTATACTGCAAAACATTTCCAAGGTCATATTTTGATTCAGATCATAATTTTTTGGTTATGTGCAAAATACTAAAACTGAAGAATTTCCAGGAAGATAGGAAATTATGGAGATGAGACTTGGATATATTGAAAGAAACAGAGATTGTTGACAGTTTCAAAGGGATTGATAGGCATTGATTGACTGAAACAGAGTAGTTGAGTAAAATAGAAAAAAATGAATAGGTATCTTTGAGAGATGAAATAGTGAAGGCAGCAGAGGACAAACAGGGAGAAGACAAGGCCCAATAGAAATCCTGAGATAAAACACAAATTATGGAATTTAATTGGCGGGAGGAGGAAAAATAAAAATGCAGCAACTGCAGCAGGCAAAATACAAGTGTCTAGAAAATGAGATTGGTATAAACTGCAAAATATCTCAGCAAGAGTGGCTAGAGAGCAAATGAAGGCTGTAGGAGCATGCTGACTAGTTAAAAGATATGTGTAAGTCATCACTAGGAAAATTAGAGACCTTTGAAGGATAGGAAGCAGCTGTTTGAATATCAAGAGGTAAGCTGAAAGCCAAAAGATGAAAGGTGGAAGGAATATATAGAAGGGGAATACAAGGGAAATAAATGTGACAACACTGTATAAGGGAAAGAGGAAGTAAATAAAGATGAGATGAGAGCTATGAATCTGTGAGAAGAATTTCACAGTGCACTGAAAGACTTTAAGTTGAAACTGGGCTCATGAAGTAGACAACTTTCCCTCTGAATTATTGAGATCCTTGAGAGAGCCAAAAATGTACCATCTGGTGTGCAATATTTGTGAGACAGGTAAAACTTCCTCAGACTTTTCAGAAGAATGTAATAATTCCAATTCTAAAACTGGAAGGTGCCGATATATGCGATACTGCCAAACTATCAGTTTCATAAGTGATGGGTACAAAGTACTGACAAATTATTTAGAGAAGACTGTGAAAATTGGTAGAAGTCTACCTTGTGGAACATCAGTTTTGGTTCTATAGGATCACAGGCAGTACTGACACCACAGATTACCCTAGAAGACAGGCTGAAGAAAGTCAAACCTGTGTTTATATCATCTGTAAATTTAGAGAAAGCTTCTGCCAATGTTGAACTTCGAGGTTTGACAATGAGTTTGTAATTCTGTGAGAGAGTGCAAATGACTTAGAAGATCAGTTGAAGAGGATACAATTTGTCTTGAAAAGAGGTTATAAGATGCACATCAACATAACTGAAACAGGATCAATAGAATGAAGTTGAATTAAAGCAGACAGTTTTGAGGGAGTTAGATTACGAAATGCGACTCCAAAAGTAGTGGCTGAGTTTCATTGTTTAAACAACAGAGTAACTAGATATAGCTGAATTACAGGGAATATAAAATGCAGGCTGGCAGTAGCAAGAAAAGCATTTTTGAAAACGAAAAAATTATTAGCATTTATGAAAACTGCCCGTTTTGTTTTTCTCAATGTATGCGAAGGTTAATCTCAGGAACTACTGTACTGATTTTGATATGGTGTTCATTAATAGACTAACTGATTTATGAAGAAGGAATAATTTATTAGCACTATGTCATACTAGTTGTCCGCAGTAGGTACATACACTTGTGAAAGTGGGGCAGGTTGCTAGCTGAATATAAATTTTAGGGTGTCTGTAGTGTAGCTTTATGTGGAAGTGAAATGTGGACAATAGAATTTTCAGAGTATAAGCATTTGAAATGTGGTGCTATAGAGGGAAACTGAAGGTTACATGGATAGACTGAATAACTAAGGAAGTGGTATTGAATTAAAATGGGGCGAAAAGAAATTTACGGCAGAACTTAACTATAGAAGGGATACGCTGATAGGACAATCCTCAGCTATCAGGAAATCATCTGTTTGGTAATGGATGGAAGTGTGGGAAGGTAAAATTTGTAGGAGGAGACCAAGGTTTGTCTGCAATAACAAGGTTCAAATAGATGAACATTGCATTAATTAAGCAAATCTTCAAATTATAATTTTTTTCTTGTATAGCATCAACAACAATGATCTGGATAGTAAGCAGAGTGCACCAAGAAATACTATTCACTATACATGGGCATATCCTGCTACCACAGCGCAGCATTAATACACAGAAAGCCCCTCACTTTTACTTCTGGAGGAACTATTCTTTCAAACATTCAGTTCTTGCAGATGTATCATTCTTCTTCATTTATGTGCTGGCTTTGAGTGACTTTCTTCTTTTATGTATATTTTGTATTATTCCATCCCTTTGCACTTGTAGCATTTGGATACACCTTCACTTTTCTTCTTAATATTCCAAGTTTCTCATTGTGGATTGAAGTATGATTGGTAGGACATCACTTGTGAGGATCCAGGCCCATTGTATCAACCTCTGAAGTCTATCTTCACTTTTAATGATCAAATTCACATCACCATGCATCTGTTTTATTTATGAATCCAATTTCCTATACTAATTCAAATCTAGAATCTTACACCTTCATCTCGCCAACTTAAAACTTAATACAAACTTTTAATATTCAACAAAATTATCTAATTGACAATAACTTGCACCAACACTAACATGAATAATGTACATGAACATGAATAATGTATTTGTTACATGTATCAGCAATTACAAGGAGAACACAAATTGAATTTCCCTCAAGCTCTTGCCAGCTCAAGAACTCTTACATAACTAAATGAATATCAATAAGTCCAGTAAGCCAATTGTACTGTGACATCACTCCAGGGAATCATACACAGCTCACACTTCTACATTGATAATTTTACCTGTTTTAGCAGGTTCATTCTCCTAGACCCATACAACAACAACAACACACACACACACATCAAAAAAAAGTTTTGCACCACACAGGTTCCCAATCCCTTTGACTGTTCAGAGATGTCACTAAACATGCCTCAAGATGTAAACGATCACGCATGAGCAGTGCCTATTAGACAGAGGGGGTCGAACAGCTGATCAAGTCCAGTCATTCCACCAGGAAGGAGATACACGGTTCATATTGTCTGTAGTTCAACCATACCTAAACGGTCAATACCATGGTTTGATTGCATCTGCATTGTTACTTTGTGTGAGGAAGGGGCTCTCAGCAAGGGGAGTGTCCAGGCATCCCGGAGAGCACCAAAGCAGTGTAGTGTTGTTGGGACATGGTGGAGATTACAGAGAGACAGGAACTGACAATGACATGCCTTGCCCAGGCTGCCCACGGGCTACTACTGCAGTGGATGACCGCTACCTATGCATTATGGCTTGGAGAAACCCTGACAGCTATGCCACCATGTTGAATAATGGTTTTCGTGCAACCATAGGACATCTCGTTATGACTCAAACTGTGCGCAGTAGGCTGCATGATGTGCAACTTCACTTCTGACATCCATGGGGACATCCATCTTTGCAACAACGACACCATGCAGCATGATACAGATGGGCCCAACAACATGCTGAATGGGCCACTCAGGATTGGCATCACGTTCTCTTCACCAATGAGTGTTGCATATGCCTTCAACCAGACAATCATCAGAGATGTGTTTGGAGGCAACCTGGTCAGGCTGAATGCCTTACACTGTCCAGCGAGCACAGCAAGGTGGAGGTTACCTACTATTTTGTGGTAGCATTATGTGGGGCTGACATAAGCCGCTGGTGGTCATCACAGGTGCCGTAATGGCTGTACGATATGTGAGTCATCTTCTGACTGATAGTGCAACCATATCAGCAGCATATTGGTGAGGCATTTTTCTTCATGGAAGACAATTTGTGCCTCCTTTGTGAACATCTAGTGAATGACTTTCTTCAGGATAAAAACACTCGACTAGAGAAGCCAGTATGTTCTCCAGACATGAACCATATCGAACATGTCTGGGATAGATTGAAAATGGCTGTTTATGGATGATATGACCCACCAAGCGCTCTGCTGGATCTACGAGTGGGGCAGTCTGGACCAAGAGTGCCTCGATGAATTTGTGGATAGTATGCCATGATGTATACAGGCATGCATCAATGCAAGAGGATGTGCTACTGGGTATTAGAGGTACCGATATGTACAGCAAACTGGACCTCCACCTCTGAAGGTCTCGCTGTATTGTGGTACAACATGAATTGTGTGGTTTTCATGAGCAATAAATAGGGTGGAAATGATGTTTAAGTTGATCTCTATTCCCATTTTCTGTACAGGCTCTGGAACTCTTGGAACAGAGGTGATGCAAACTATTTTTCATGTATGTATATTGGAGAAGACTCTGCAACTCGTAAAACAACATGAATCATCAGCAATACACAGTTGCCATGAGATGAGAACTGGATGCACATCTACTTGCTTATATAAACAAAATGCTACTAAATTATTTAATTTGTTTCTTCCATTGCATCAAGAACACAGTACTTCAGAGTGTTCTGTAAAATAAAGAGTAGCATTATCTTTCTGAGGGAAACAGAATACAACAAAAGTTCAGATTAGAAAATGTTTCTCAGATATGATTTGCTGAAGGTAGCCACAGGCTTTTTTGATGCTTTAAAATGCATATTTTACAATATCATAGAGCTGATTGTGGATTTATTTTCTAAGTAAAATGTCAGTAATTTGACTGTGGTGTTAGATCATCTGATATTTAAATGTGGTCACATTATTGGTGTCGTAGGTGATGATCCCATGGTTGCTGTCAAGCTGCATGCAGATTCTTTCAACTGGGACTGATTTTCTCTGGAAGTGGACAATAGACAGACAGCTCCTGGAGTAAGCTTTTTTTAACTGTAAGAACTTCATATTATATTACCTTCAATTTCATGATGAATGTTCTTCAAATTTGTCATTCCTATCTCAGACATCAGGCAGTTATATCATTCCTGGTGAAGTCTGTGTGCAGCTAACATTACTCAATAATTTTTAAAGAATGATGCAGTCCTACTAACTTTACAGTTATAAGATGGAGGGCTAAGTAGATTTTCAGGAAATATGTTCAAAAGATGGAAGTTCACTTTATAAAGAAGGTGATGGAGGATGCTTTTAACACGTAATGAAAATAAGAAGGTGAGAGAGGATGCTTTTAATTGGAAATAAATAAACAAATGCAAACAAAACTGGTCACAATGATTCAAAAAATAAAAAAATAAAGTGAGACTACAATATGAATAATAGACAAAAATCAAAAGAAAGATGACAGGCTCAGGAAAGTCTTTTTATTGAACTATAACTTGTTCTTTTGATGTATTGACAGTCATTAAAAATTTTATAAATGGATCTGAAAATTATTTATGTCAGTTGTCATACAGTTAAAGACAGAACATATTCATTATCAGTAAAATAATCATGGTGGTGCTGTTCGTGATGGTGACTAATTAGTTAGTAGTCCACTTAATAACTGGAAGTGCAGTGCAGTGATACACAGCTGTCTGTATATGTGAAATAGTTATGATAATTTTGAAAAAGGTGTTTCAGGCCATGTATAGTATTTTCTTCTGATGAACTCAATATACACACATCAAAAAAAGTTTTGCATCGTCCCGGTTCCCAGAACTCCTGAAGACAGACATTGACTGTGGATATTGTATCACTTATACAGTCCCTTGGACTGTTCAGAGATGTCACTATACTTGCCCAAAGATGTAAACAACCATGGATGAGCAGCACCTAGTAGATGGTGGGGGTCTGACAGCCAATCAGTTTCAGTCATTCCACCAGGAAGGAGGTACAGAGCTCATGTCGTCTGTACTTCAACCATGCCTAGATGGTCAATACCACGGTACGATAATGTCCACATTGTAACATTGTGCTAGGAAGGGTTCTCAACAACAGTAGTGTCCAGGTGTCTTGGAGTGAACCAAAGCGATGTTGGCATTTCATTGAAGCGGGTGTACTGCCAGTGGTCTGTGTTTTTCTAACACAGTATTTCGATGCCGTACCTCGACATCTTCATCAGGTGCTTTCTGTGACTGAATGACAGGCTTACTTATATCTGGACAGTGTCTGGCGTTCCCTACGCCGTCTGCTTCCGCTGCGACTTTGTCAGTTGGTTGCCATATGTTCTGTCTTCTGTCCACGCCCATTTCCACTATTTTCCCCGGTGGTTGCCATTTCATGGCATACCCTACTATGTCCACACATGACAGGCTCATTCCTAGCACTGTTGACAGGCTGCGTTTGCTGTCGGTGACTGTTCAGACTTTCTCCAGTGCGACCATGTCGGTTGGTCACCAGGTGTTCCGTCTTCTGTCCGTGCCTGCTTCCGCTGTTTTCCCCAGTGGCAGCTGTTTCATGGCATTCCCTACAAGGTCTGCACCCACCAGGTGTGTTCCTCACACTGTTGACAGGCTGCAGTTGCTGTTGGTGACTGTTCCAACTTTCTCCAGTCCGCCTGTCATTCTCCTGATCTCGTGTTTTCTCCCATTCTTTTTGGAATAGGCCCAAAGCTGGACTCCATGCTGTGCTGGGTTGCTATCCATCTTCCCAGTTTATCAAGTTCTCTGCCATCTTGACTTCGATCGATTCAGTGGTGACGCTGTCCCAAAATTTGATGGTCTGAGACAAGATCCTGGTTTTTATCATAATTCATGGTGTGCTCAAATTCCAAGCAATGTTATGCTATTGCCGATTTAGTGGCTTGTCATAGCCTGATATGCCTTTGGTGCTATTTACATCTTACGAGGGCTATGCCGAAAGTTTTTAGCAGAATGTGTGAAAAAAATTTATTTGCAAAAAAAAGTTTAAAACTTTTCAAAATACTTTCCGTTAGTATGTATACATTTTTCCATTCTCTGAAACCACTTAGAAAATGTCAGTCCATGCCTCTTTTGGGATGTCACTTAGTGCACTCTCGTACGCTGCAATGACCTCTTCATCTGATGAAAACCGCTACCCTAGAATTTTTTCCTTAGTCTTAGGGAACAGAAAGAAGTCACAGGGGACCAGGTCAGGTGAATAGGAGGGATGGGGTTATGTTCGCACTTTTTCCTTCTCCAGAAAGTCCATGATTCTGGCAGCCCTGTGAGCAGAAGCATTGTCGTAATGCAGCAGTAGGTGCCCACTCTTGGACTTTGGATGCTGTGACTTCCACGTGGCGATGACTTTTGGAAGACAATCATTCACGTACCATTCAACATTGACTGTACGATGTGTGTTTAAGGTCACAGAGGTGAGAAGCCCGATCTTTGTGAAAAAAGTTGTCGCCACCTTTTTTCCAGAGCTCTGACTTCATCGAACTTTTGTGGGTGATTCCTGCCCTGGGAACCACCACACAGAAGACCGTCTCTTCGTTTCAGGGTCATAATGGTAGACCCACGTTTCATCACCTGTGACGATATTGTAGGTGTCTTGGGAATTCCCTTCGTTGAATTTTTTGAGCATGAAACAACACTAGTCCACTCTCACCTCCTTTTGGCTTTCTGTCAGGGAATGTGGCACCCAACGGGCACATCTCTTACTAAGGCCTCAGTGACTATGAACGATGGTCTGTGCTGCTGTTGATCCAATATTTAGGGTCCCTTCAATGTTACAAAATGTAAGATGTGTGTCTTCTTTGATCATTTCCTCACAGCATCAATGTTTTCAGGAGTCACAGCTGTTGCTGGCCGACTGGGAGAAGGTTCATCTTCAGTTGACTGCCGACCCCACGAAAACTCGCGAAACCAATTTGCAACTGTGGCCCTAGAAGGGGAAGCTTCACCAAAAACTCGCAGCAAAGAAAATGGCATTCTTCGACACTTCAACCCTTTTTATAATTGTAAAAAGTCATGGCGTGAAAGTCGCGTCGCGACAGCTCCATCCTGTACCATCTCTGACTCAGCACTGCCTGTGCTTTCTTACCACGTTCTTACCGCATTGTGGGGGGATCACCACTAGCCAGGGGCTGCGCACACACGTTCCAAGGTCCAAAAACATTGCTCTTTTGAATGAAAACAACCCCTTACGGTTTACGGGCTGCTAAAAACTTTCGCAATAGCCCTCGTATATCAATGGTCCTGGTGGTCTGGCCAATTGAAGACATACCGCATTCACATGGTATATGGTAGATACCAGGTTTTCTGAATCCCAGATCATCCTTAACCATTCCAAGAAGCGCTCTGATCTTGTTTTGTGGGCAGAACACACTCTTGATTTTGTGCTTTTTCAGTATCTTAGCAGATACAGGTCCTGCATACCGTAGAAAGACTACCCTAGTGGCATCTCCTTCTTCTTCCTCTCCCTCAGTATCAGGTCATCGGGAGGGATGTAGCGCCTTGCAGATTTCCCTTTTTGAGTATCCGTTGTCAGCAAACACTTGCTGTAGGTATTGTAACTCTGCTGCCAAGCTGTCTGAGTCAGACAGTGTTTTAGCTCAGTGAACAATTGTTCTCAGCACCCCATTCTTTTGTGCCGGTCGGTGTGTGTAGGTTTTCTATACACACTATGGCCTTATGTGCCATCTGTCTTTCTTTTCACCAGGACATCCAGGAAAGGAATTTGACAATTATTTTCTAGCTCCATTGTGAACTTAATGCTGGAGCGTCTCAAGATCAGACCAAGAAACTCATGCAGTTTATCCCGACCATGTGGCCAGATGACAAATGTGTCATCAACGTACCTAAAGAAATAGGTTGTAGGCAGCGGTCATAAGTGCCTTGTCCTCGAATCCCTCCATAAACAGATTTGCCACTACCAGAGATAAGGGACTACCCATCGCCACTCCTTCAGTCTGCTCGTGAAATTGGCCTCCACATAGGAAATATGTCGATGTTAAGATATGCTTGAAAAGGTCCAACACAGCTCTACCAAATTTTTCACTGATTAAATTGAGTGTGTCCTGAAGTGATACCCTAGTGAACAGAGACACAACATTGAAGCTGACCATGGTGTCTTTGTTAGAGATTCTTAGGTTTTTGAGATGTTCCACAAAGTCTGATGACTTACAAATGTAGTGGATGCACTTTCCCACATACGGTGCTAACATCTTCTTAAGGTGGGTGGCTGTAGGATAGGTGGCTACACCAGTACTGCTTACCCTATGACGCAACGGAATACCCTCTTAATGGACCTTGGGCAATTCATATAATCTAGGTGGTACTAGTGCCTTAGCTTTCAGTTGCTTGACAACCTTCTCAGGCCATCCTGTTTCCTTGAGAAGAGCTCTGGTTTTCCTGTCCACTCTATTGGTGGGGTTATTCTCTAGTTGTAAGCAGGGTCCTGTAAGAGCGTACTGATCTTCTGGTTATAGTCGGTCTTCAACAGTATGACAATAGAATTCCCCTTGTCTGCCGGTAATACCACTACACTTTCATCTTCCCGCAAACTCCTGAGGGCCATCTTCTCATCTCTTGAAATGTTTGTTTTGGATGGTCTGGCTTTGGTGAGCGCCCTGCATGCATCTCTACAAATCTCTTCTGCAGCACTTAATGGTAGTGTATTGACCACTTTGCTCCACAGAGCTGATGAAGCTGGAGATTGGTAGGTCTCTAGGAGTGACTGCACAGTTGTGGCCCCTTCTGCATACTTTTAAGGTGGCATAGCACCAGTATGGCCCTGGTAAGGGAAAGGATCCATGATATGCATCATAGACTGGACATCACCTTCAGGAATCTGCTTCAACTACATCTGGACTTGGCAAACAGCTTAGCACCACAGGACTGGAACAGGATGGGCGGTACATCATGGTTGCTGGCGGCATGCATTAAACACAAAGCTAGAGCTAGACAACTGGCAAAATTTGAGCACGTGGATAAAAAAGTGCAACAGGAACATGATACTCGCAAGGTGGTAAATTTGAGTGGTCGCCCATTAGAAGATTCCACCTTGAAAATACTCGGAATGGGCCTCAACTCTGCAGCCACCCACCTTAAGAAGATGTTAGCACCGTATGTGGGAAAGTGCGTCCACCACATCTGTGACTCATCAGACTTTGTGGAACATCTCAAAAACCTAAGAATCTCTAACAAAGACACCATGGTCAGCTTCGATGTTGAGTCTCTGTTCACTAGGGTACCACTTCAGGTTACACTTAATTTAATCAATGAAAAATTTGATGGAGCTGTGTTGGACCTTTTCAAGCATATCACATCGACCTATTTCCTATGTGGATGCCAATTTTACGAACAAACTGAAGGAATGGCGATGGGTAGTCCCTTATCTCTGGTAGTGGCAAATCTGTTTATGGGGAGATATGGGGATGTGGCACTTACGACGGCTGCCTACAAGCCAACCTGTTTCTTTAGGCACGTTGATGACACATTTATCATCTGGTCACATGGCCAGGAAGAACTGCACGAGTTTCTTGACCATCTGAACTCAAGATACCCCAGCCTTAAGTTCACAATTGAACTAGAAAATAATTGTGCAGATAGGAGAATGAAACTGTGATATTTTATTACAAATAGTCCATGCATGCAGTCATACAAACAGGTTAGCATAAGCTGGATTCAAAGAGTAGACTGAATCACTATTTAACAGCAGATATGAAATAGCGCACCGAAGAGACCTACTAAGGTCACTGTGTGCACAATTGATTTTGATGATCAGTACGAAATCCCCATAGAGGGATCTCCCACCCCTGCCCTCTCATCTGTGGAAGTCATTTCTTTTGATCTTACACTGATACTTCTGGGTCTCCTACAGCTATCGTTCTGTTGCAGGCTGCCAAGTGTAGCATTTTGTGACCATTTCTGCATGCTTCAGTCACCTTTCTGTAGCAAGTATTATGTGAGCTTCACAACTTTTCAGGTGAACCTCAACCCCTGGCACTTTGTTGTGAATGCTTTGGCAGTTAACCGCTAGGATTTTAATACTCTCACCTGTGGAAAGCATTTCTTTCAATCTTACACTGATACTTCTGGGTTTCCTACAGGTATTGTTGTCTGTATTGTATGGAGAGCTGCCTATTTTTTTTTAACTGTGTGCACCATGCACACAGTCAGCTACCTGATTAGGAGCCTCTGATATGTAGTCCACACCTGACCCATTTAGGGGGACCCACAGTTCTCAACCCAGCAGCACACGTCCAGGATGTCGCAGCTTAGCTTGTCACTGAACCTTTGAAGTCTCTGGCTCAGTCCTTCCATTGACTCAGAACAAGAGGACCACAATCAGTTCTGGGGACAATGTGCAAGGCTGGTCTTCTCAAACTTCTCTGCCAGTCATTGGAATGACAAATGTATGACTCAGAGTGCAGTCGTCAAGCATAATTTGTTCCAATGTGCACCACACTCTGCAGTTGCTTGCACTGTATCCATAAATGGCTGCTAGAACAGTCTCTTCAACATATTGAATAGCTGCATTTTTAACTGGTGCAATGTATTACATGAGAGTGAACAAATAACTTCAAATTAAGCCTGCTGATCATCTTTTAATCTGTTCAGCTAAAAAGGTGCTAATTCCCTTTAATAATTGAAGCAAATACACAAAATGAGATTTCTGAAAAGGTGACAGAAAAATCTGCGGTAAAAATTACTAGTTTCCTAAAACGTTTTGAGATTAATTACAGTTGTTCAAAAACAGAATCGATTTACTATTAATTTACTATGAATGTTGATAGTATATATGGCTACTCCGCTTTAAGGGTAAACTAGATCTCATGCAATATGTTGGTTAGCATATCTGTTACAGTAACCAAATCACAAATGCCTATTTATTACAAATTAGATTACGCAAAAGATGATGGTAGCTTCTGGAAGTTCTCAAATATGCATATTTATCTTCATTGAAATACTTTGAAATTCAAGGGTGATGTATTCTTTGGCAGTAACTGTGTACCACAAATGCTGATTTGCTATGAAATAACTTACATATTCAAAACCCTTGTACAGGTATACTTACAAAAATATAGTTTTGTAAGCATCTGAAAATTCTCAGAAGCAACCATTTCTCATATAATTATACAACAAAATTACAGAATGATTGTTTTGAATGAGGATAGGCCTACTGTTTTCAAAACCTTTGAGAGAGTGTAAATAAGCTTAAGCCTACAATTGACAATAACAGTAAGACTATACTGTGGCCCTCGCAGCTCTTCAAAATTTCACAATATATCACAATACAAATAGATATTGATACAATCAATGAAAAATTATGCAGAAGCAATGCAAACAGTAAAATATGCTAATCTAGACTTTCAAAATGGCACTGAATTTGTACACGAGATTTACTGAACTGGCAGCCTCTTGTAGATAGATGTAAACTATTCCAAGAAAGTCCTCTAACTATGTTTCAAGAACTGGTTTTAAATGGCATCATGCACATTGGGATCACAAGGATAAGATTAGAACACATACAGCATGCACATATGCATTCAATCAATCTTTCTTCCTGTGCTCCATATGTGAATGGAATGGGAAGAAACTCTAATAACTGGTACAATGGAATTTAACCTCTGCCATGCACTTCACAGTGGTTTGCAGAGTATAGACATAGATGTAGAATGTCTGTTCATCTTGTTCTAGGACCCTATGTTGACAAGTGAAAGGTGGTTGCAGGTGTGAATAATGTTGACCAGTGTAAGATGGTTGCAGATGTGAATATTGCCTTAGCGAAGCAGTACTTGTGCACAATCTGCCAACATTTTATGATCACCATGAGGTTGTAGATGAGGTGTGTTGACATGAGCAATATATCACTTGATTTGCCTTACCAACTCCAGTAACACAGTGTCAGCAAATGGTGGAACAGGATCCATAACATCTGCAGTGAGAACAAGGCATACACTGCATAAAATATCTGCCATGAATGCTTCTAAACCTTCTTTGTAGGTGTACCTCAAGGAGGACCAGCATCCAAGGCAGTGCTTCAGTCCACTGGCCAATGTGTTACATTAGTACTGTCTTAAGTGTGGAGTGACAATGTTCAAGGCCATTATGTTGGGAATGGTATGCTGTTGTCTGAAAGCATTCAACACTATACAATTTGCACAGTTTAGAGAACAGGTTGTGACAAAGCAAGTTGAGATATTTTTATTTCTCCTCTTGTTTTGTCATCTGCTTCATTGGAATTCATTTTTTCACTTTTAACTAATTATCATTAACATACATGCATATAATCTGCATTTTCATAAAAGCGGAAGGTTGTCCCTAAATTTTATAGAATATAACACCAGATCTAATTTTGTGCTTAGTTTTATGTATGTAATTAATTTTCTAATTTATTTTGACTATGCCTAGTTAGTATCTTTTGTTATAGGGTGAAATCAGTAATTGATTCATAACTTAAATTCTATTGTTGATGTATAAACAAATATAATTTCTGTACTAATTATAAACATTTGGAAGAACAGCTAATAGTATTCTTAAAGGAACTATTTGGCTCTACTCAAAAACATGTTAGCAAAGCTAGCTCTTAATTAATTCTAAGGTAATTAACAGTTTTGTCCAAATTATTGTTTTCATACTTATGTTTGTTAATTTCATGATTTAAACAAATAATTAGGCCCAACTCTTGTAGTAGAAGAAACTGTTGAAAAGACGGAATTTTTCAATGTATTCAGTTAATTTAATGAGTTAAGTTTTAATTGTAATTTCTGTAAATTAAACAGTGGACAATGTGAAGTTTCAGTACCTATTATTGTGAGGATATTTTGGTTCCGAGACAGTCACTCCACAGCCGAGTTTCAGCCGAGGAACCTGTATTGGTTAGATTAACAACAATGCATCTGTGAAATAAGTGTAACACAATTAGGCCATGAGTTAAAACAATGAGTGTCTGCTCCATATGTACCTTTCTGTTCTTCAAGAACTGTGAACTTTGTGGTTAGGTTTTTACTGTTTGTAGATGTTCACTAGTAAACTATTGTAGCAGTATGTGGAACTTTGCCTGCAAACTATTAATGAGTCTTATGGGAAGTTAAAACAGTAGTGCACTGGCCATATATAACTGTGTATTATGGGGAGGGGAGGGGGGGGGGGGGTTGTGTACAATGAAGGTAAACTTCTGTGAATTGCAACTGTGTACCTGTCAACTATATTATTTAAAGTAGTCAGTGTTGTACTTCCACACCCCATTTTTCAGACAGTATCACAATGCTGTACATCAACACCAAGGACAACAAATGAAGAAATAAAGAAGGAAAACCATCATAAGGTGTGACTTGAATTGGCATCCTTTGTCTGTGGTAACTGACTTAAGACAGATGAGCCTTGCTATCAACATCTGTAGGAAAGCCAGAACTGTACTCTCTGCTGTCATATCCACCAAAAGGCCTCTGCCCAAGTTGTGACAGTGTCTATTGCTGGCAGGATATAACCATAGCTGTTGAATTCTGGTAGAGGTACCACTGCTTCAATGTCTATACTATTGCTAGAAAAAGAGCTAGTGTTCAAAAGTTATGTCTTTTTGTGCTCCACGAATTGATCCACTATATGTGAGTGATTGCCTTTCCCTTATTTTATGTACTGTTCCCACTAGGCTGAAGTGTGTGTGTTGTATGAGCCCTTTGGTATTGTATTTGTGTCATGTTTCAGAAATGCTTGACGTTCGGCCTTAATGCCCTAGCAGTTGATGCACGATCATGTTCACTCCCTGAAGACATATTTCACATTTTCACATTAGGTCACATGAAACTCTGACCAGCATGGTGATTGGTCCAGTTTCAGCATGCAACATACTGTACTAATCAAGAAAAATCACTTTGTAGAATTTTTGTGGAATAACTGTACATAATCTATGTTGTGACATACCACACCAAAGTTGTTTGTCCATACTAAAGATTGTTGCTTGTTCCATTATCAATTTGGTGTTGCTGTCTTGCAGAAGTGCTGCAATTTGCAGGTTGTGCTGCTACACTTCAGCCAATTCATCATCTATATTGGCACTCATTGAGTTGATATGAGAGATAAACTTGAGTACTACATTGTTTGCTCCCTTAATATAATGAATGTTGTTGTGAATGATCCTGTAAGGCTGCAATGAGAGAACCAGTGGAGTGTACCAGCCATTCCTGGATGGAGTATAGCTTGCACCACCACCCAATTAATTATTTGTGAAAATCGTTAGTGGGCATCCTTTAACGCCATCACAAAAATGTTGGACCGTTTCATAGAGTGCAAATACCCCTTTGTCCAGCTGACCATTTTCACTGTGATTCCATGAGTTTCTGAGAAAATAATCAGAGTGGTTGTTGTTGACCTTCTATCATATGTTGTAAAACTGCAGTAATGGCAGTGTCACTGGCATCCTTTGAAATATATAAGTGTGCTGAAGGCAAGGGATGTATCAGGGTTGCTGCTTGGTGGAGGTAACCTTTCATTGAATCAAATATTTGTTGCATCTGCTCACATTATTTCAGAGTCTGCTAGTCATGAACATTCTTGCTGGCTAAAGTATTAGTTAATGTATATGGCAGCAGTAGAAGTTTACAACCCCCAGGAAACTTCATAGTTTCTGAAAAGTTATCAGTTGAGTCATCAGCTTCATGAGTTTAATTTGCTCTTGTGTTGGCCAAATGCTGTACAAATTGCTTAGTGGCCTAAAATGGTAACTTCCTGCCTGCACAGATGGCACATTCCATTTTTGTCAAATATGAGAAGCATTCAGTAAGTAATGCAACACACATTTTGTCTGAAAGCAGGGTGGTTTTAATTAGGATTCCAGTACACCATATTACTCCCCATTCTTTGGGCTACAAAGCCCTATTTTTTCAACATAATCTCCATTCAGTTCAATGACTTTTACCACTTTACTGGGAGACTCTGTATTCCCACATGGTACCATTCTACTTGTCGGCATCAAGCCAACATCTTGATGCATCAATAACTTCCCCATTATCCCTGCACTGCTTCCCATTGAGTGTATCTTTCATTGGGGCAGACAGGTGGAAGTCAGAAGGTGTGAGATGCAAGCTGTCAGGTGGATGAGGAAGAACAGTCCAATGAAGTTTTGCGAGGTCCTCTCAGATGCCCAGTCTTAGGCGAAGCCTTGCTTTTTCATGGAGAATGAGAAGTTCATTTGCATTTTCGTGGTGAAGAACACTCTAAAGTCATCGCTTTAGCTTCCTTAGGGTAGCACAATACACTTAAGAGTTGATCATGCCACCATGAGGGAGGACATCAAACAAACAACCCCATCAGAGTCCCAGAAGACCATAGCCATGAATTTTCCAGCTGAGGGCGCAGCTTTAAGCTTTTTCTTTGGAGGAGAGATGGAGTGGCACCACTCCATGGATTGCCATTTTGTTCCTGGTTTGAAATGATAAACCCACACTTCATCACCTGCAATGATATTCAACAAAAAAGTTGTCACTATCAGCCATGTAACGCAAAAGCAATTCCACACAGGTAGCTCTTTGTTGCTCCTTATGGTCTTCTGTTTGGTGGTAGGGAATCCAGTGGACGCACACATTTGAGTACCCGTCTGGTGGACGAGTGTGTCAGCACTACCAACAGAGATGTCCAGTTGAGCAGTGAGGTGTTTGATTGTGATCCATCGATCATCTCAAGTGAGAGTATCCACAAGTTGCAAAATTGCAGGTGTCACAGCTGTGTGCAGTCAGCTACCATACGGGAGATAGACAGGTTTGCATGATTTTGTTGTGATGCCTCACTAGATTTACGTACTGACACAGGAGTTAATGTAGATTCAGACCACTACCTTGTAATTGTGAAACTAAGAGCTAGAATATCTAATTCAAGAAAAGTCAAAGGAACACCTCAAAGTAAGTACATGGTGTCAAAGCTAAAAAAATGAAGATATCTCTAAAACATACTCTGAGAAGGTTACTGAGAATCTTTCATTATACATCCCTAGTTTAAGTGATAATCTGGATCAGGAATGGAATGCTTGCAGGGATGCAGTCATTAAGGCAGCAGAGGAAGTGCTAGGGAAAGAAGGAAAACAACCAAGGAATTCCTGATCTGATAAAGAATGTAAGAGAATAAGTCAGGAGAAAGATCTGTCATACAGGAAAATGCCTGAGAAATCATATACTCATCTAGCAGTAAGAAATTATCAAGAAAAAAGGAAAGAAGAGAAGGAACTGTATTGGAGAAAGAAAGAAAGCAGATTGAAGAACCAGAAACAATTAAAAAAACAAATGATGTTAGAAAATTTTATGGGACATTACTAACTAATTATTAAGGGGTATTGGGTAGAGTATTTCAGTGACCTATTGGATGCTTCAGAGTCCCCTACTGGAGATATCCCAGTCTCTCCAGAAGATGATGCCATAGAATCTCCCCCTTTCCCAAGGAGAAGTGAACAAAGCAGTTGCCTGATCAAAGAACAATACAGCACCAGGGACTGACAATATAACATCTGAACTATTGAAAGCTGGAGGAGTTGGGCTAAATCATAGGATCTCCAAGATTGTGTGCCTCATCTGGGAAAAGGAAGAGTTGCCAGAAGAATGGAAAGTAGGAATAGAAAGTCTGGTGCATAAGAAAGGAGATCTATTTGAATGCAGCTACTACAGAGGCATAACACTCTTAAATGTTGTTTATAAAATACTATCAAATATCCTGTTTAATAGACTTTCACCTACAGCAGAAGACTTTATTAGAAGCTATCAAGGGATGCAGGTTCAGACCAGGAAAGTCAACTGTAAACCAGATAGTTACTCTCCGACAAATAGCAGAAAAGACCAGTGAATTCAATGTTGGTGTGCACCATCTTTTCATTGACTTTAAATCTTCATATGACACAATAAACTGGGCCAAATTTTGAGGCAGTGAAGGAATTTCGAGTGCCTGGAAAGCAGGTGTGTGAAATAGAGGTAACCCTAAAGTACCCCCAGTGTACTGTGCAATTGCAGTCCAGGCTATCACCTCAGTTTCCCACTCAAACTGGGCTAAGACAAGGAGATGGGCTTTCCTGCTTACTTTTCAACATAGCACTTGAAACAGTGGAATGCGAATCAGGTATTCAGACAAGAGGTACTATCAACTATAGGTCTGCACAATTGCTGGGATATGCAGATGACATGGATTTAAAGAGCAGAACACTTAGAGATCTACAAAGTGCATTTTCAGCTCTAAAACAGAGTGCAGAGAAGAGGGGCCTGAGAATAAATGAAGGAAAAATGAAGTATATGTATAATGGCACTAACAAATCCTTACAGCCGATAACCCTTGATCGAATGACATTTGAGTTAGTGGAATGTGTCACCTATCTGGGCTCAAACATATAAGAAAATGACTCCACCTGTACTGAAATTATGGTTCACATAAGTGCTTCTAATTGATACTACTTTGGAATGTTGCAACATTTTAAATCCAAGCTTCTATCATGAGGGACTAAGTTCCAACTTTACAAACGCTGATACACCCAGTACTTATTTACGGCTCAGAAACATGGACAATGACAAACCAGGGTGAAAACAAACTGAGATGACATGAGAGAAGTATATTGAGGAGTATTATTGGACCTTTATAGGAAAATGAGACCTGGAGGAGGTGAAGGAATGATGAACTTTATAACTACTATAAGGAGGATGATGTGGTCAAGTTCATAAAGCTGTGTAGATTTAGATGGGCTGAACATGTAATGTGACTTGATGAGACAGATTCTGCAAGGAAAGCATCGGTTGCCATAACTGGAGGTCAACGGCGAAGTCTAGAGAGGAATGGCAGAAAATTGAAGAGGCCAAGCCACACCCCAGGATGTAGTGCCAATGGAAGAAGAAGAAGAAGAAGAAGAAGAACAAGAACAAGAAGAAGAAGAAGAAGGGTAGCACAATACACTTCAGAGTTAATTGTGCCACCATGAGGGAGGACATCAAACAGAATAACCCCTTCAGAGTCCCAGAAGACCATTGCCGTGACTTTACCAGCTGAGGGCTCAGCTTTGAGCTGTTTCTTTGGAGGAGAGATGGTGTAGCACCACTCCATGGATTGCCATTTTGTTTCCAGTTCGAACTGATGAACCCATGCACCATCACCTGCAATGATATTCAACAAAAAGTTGTCATAAACAGTCTTGTAACACAAAAGCAGTTCCACACAGATGGCTCTCTTTTGCTTCTTAAGGCCTTCTGTTTGCCAGCAGAGAATCCGGTGGACGCACACCTTTGGGTACCGCATCTAGTGGACCAGTGTCCAGTTGACCAGCTAGGTGTTTGGTTGTAGTCCATCGATCACCTCAAGTGAGAGAGTTTACAAACTGCAACACTGCAGTTGTCACAGCTGTGTGCAGTTGGCTTCCACACAAGAGATAGAGCAGGGTTTGCATGATTTTGTTGAGATGATAACAGACACCACATCCAATGACTCACTGGGCTTTTGTTCACTGCTTTTCCGCAAGAGAAATTCAATGACAGCTCTCTGCCTGGGATGCACCTCCACTACAGACATCATTTTGAAGGCTACATATAGCACTGCCACCTACTGAAACTTCATGAAACTATAGGCACTGAAGTGTGAATATTCCATGGTGTCCCACAACAAAGTCCGTATTTTTCAGGCAAAATTGGCCAAGAAAAAAAAATTGTTGCATTATTTACTTAATGCCCTGTATTACAAATGTCTCTAGCACTTCAAAGATTTTCCCTAGATCCTCTTCATGCTCTTGTGAAGATGCTGAGAATATAGGAATGTTGTTCAAGTAAGAGAAGTAGAAAGAAAACTTATGGAGGACCTTGTTGAACAAATGCTGCCCTATCTGGGCTGCCTAATTTAAACCAAGTGGCATAAAAAGAAATTTGTACAGTCCAAAAGGCATAATAATGGCATTTTTGGTGTGTCTTTCAAGGCTAAAGGAATGTGTAAGCATGCCTTTTGACAGTTGAGGACACTGAAAATTGACACACTGGCTAATGTGTGTACAAAATCCTGAGTGGTGGGTATGGAGTATCCATCTGGTACCATACAAGCATTGAGGACCTAACAGTTCCCACACAATCTATAGGAATAATTTTTTAGAACCAAATGAATAAGGGAGGCCCAAGTGCTATCCAAAGGTTGCATAATCCTCAACTGTGACAATTCATTGATTGCTGCCTTTGTGGCATGTAACTTGTCTGGTGCCATCCATTAAACCTTGTGGAAGACTGTGGATTCTGCTATAGTATTGATTTTATGCACAGTATTGTCTCTGACACCACTCACAGCTGGAGGCTGGTCCACGAATGACAGAGCACAGGTAACACAGTGTTGCATTGACATAATTGTCGCTGACCTGTTTTTGCTCAGGTGGTTTTCCTTACAGTCTGTGGGTGGAACGTCTTGAGGATGTGCAAGATTTCATTGCCCCATTATCAGCCACTGCTGGTTTACATAATCCTGGATGCAATGGACAGCATCACTGTGTGCTTGTTTCACATTCTCAAATCCTCCTGAGACTATGCTTCTAAATGTAATGAAGTCGTGGTTAGCATCTTGTCTAGATAAAGAAAGTGTTTGTTCTCCTTGGAGGAGCTGCAAAAATCATTTTTTTAAAAAAAAATTAGCTTTTCCACATCCAGTAAAAGTGCTTGAATGTGTTGGTTTGGCATTGGTGGCAATTCCACATGGCATGTAGTACCCTGTGGAAGACCCAGGTGTTAGAACTGCCCAGTACACCCACTGAGCACTTCCTATTCCAGTCCTGTCACAGGCTTATCCTACCACATCAGAGGATGGGCCACCTGTGGAAGCAACCGTTTTGTGTAATAGCTCTGATGCAAATGTTGCTCATATTTTTATATTGCTTTGACCATCAATCAGCCATCCAACAGGAGGAAGTATCACCACCAAAAATGTTCAAATGTGTGTGAAATCTTATGGGACTTAACTGCTAAGGTCATCAGTCGCTAAGCTTACACACTACTTAACCTAAATTATCCTAAGGACAAACATACACCCCCATGCCTGAGGGAGGACTCGAACCTCCACTGGGATCAGCCGCACAGTCCATGACTGCAAGGATCACCACCAAACTATGGCCAAGAGTGAAGCAGACCAACCTGTTGCAAAACATGCATGTGAATATAACATGCTTCATTTCAGTGGCTGCTTCACAACCTGGGCCATATGGATCCTCCTCTCCATCAACAGCTTTTCTGAACAGCTCCAATGGGAGTTATCCTTACAATGTGTTCTCTGCTCCTGAAATCTTCCTGGCTTCAACCTATGGTAACCTACTGTCCCCATACCCTCTGTCAGATAGTTTCTGCTTCATCTGTCCTATCATCTCCTCAAAAATCATGTCCCCTCACCTTTATTGTGCACTGCTCTCTGCCAATACATCCGTATACATCCGTCTTCTCTTCTCCTCTCCTTTTCACTATTTTTATATCCCCCCCCCCCTTTCCACTCCCACCTCTAGTCTCTGCACACTCTGTCAGGCAGCACTGTGTCCTCTTCCCCCACCCATAATGTGCTATCCGTCCCACTCCCCATTCCACTATGTTGTTGCTACTGTTCGTTGCTTTTCAGTTTCCGTCTGGCCTGAGCTGACAGAGATAGCAGTCATGTGTGTGAGTTGTGCTTGCTTGTGTGAATGTTTGTGTGTTTTTCTTTTCTGATAAGGCTTTGGCCAAAAGCTCAATTTCTAACAGTCTTTTCATTGTTCCTGTATGCACCTCAGTGTGTCATTTTTACAGTAAGTAGCTACCTATCCTTTCTATAATTGTTGACAAGATTGTTTTTCCTACACACCTGCATTAACTTACATTTTTTCTACATTCAGAGCTAGCTGCCATTCCTCACACCATCTACAAATTCTGTCTGTCATCTTGTATCCTCCTACAGCCACTAAACCACAAAGCTTCCTGCACTTCTCAGCATCAACAGCAAACAGCCACAGATTGCTGCTCACCCCTTCTGTCACGGTAATCCAGGATAGGTGATGGGCTACCTTCCACAGGTCAAATAGAATCATCTGCAGGTAATGGCTGTGAATAGGTCTGTTGTGATGGTTGACATTATGTTGCATAATAGTCATTGAACACTTGTCTTTTTCCTCTGCAGCAGCAGTGTGCAATGTGTCTACGGTGTACACAGTGGGAACATATTAGGATGTTGTCCTCTGTCCTGAAGATGTCTGTTTTTCTGTGGGGTGTTGTACTTGGCAGAGGAGTTGGTTGTACTTGTGTTGGTCAGATACTGAGTTAGTGTTTGATGGCTGTGGCATAAGTCCAACATGGCAGAGTCCATTCTTCATTGTCACTTTTGTCTGGTGTTCATAACAGCTATTTCTCGCATTCTTGGTCTGATATTTTTCACTGCCATAAACTGTTGTATTTCTTCCCTTACTACCTGACATGTAAGAGTGGTGAGGTCATAGCAGTATTCCACAACTGTTGTAGGGACCCATTTGGAAGTTTTTTTCCCCCAAATGTCTTGACCCCACTTGATTAATTCCTCTGTTGTCATGACATCCTTTACCAGAAAACCTTGGTACATCTCTTACTTGGATTCACAATGTGGCATAGGGCCAAACCATTGAGTCTGCAAATTACTGTTGGGCTGTGCCATCCTATGGACCTTAAGAATGATGCACTGCTTGTACTGCAGTTTCAGTTCATGTAGGCAGTGTGTTTTAAGTTGCCTAATTGAAGTCAATACAATGTGCACGTTTTGAAGTACCTGGTATCTCCATCAAACAATCCCACATTATAAACACAATCAAGTCCAAATTTGAAACAGGGTCATCATTTAGGTACAGCACTTAGCACTGAAAGCACATTTATTATGGCCATCAACATACAGACAGAATGGAACTGCTTCCTTGACAGAGAGTGCTGCTCTTGATACAAACATTGAATATTCTAGAATATGGAAACAGTTAATATTGTCTTTAACCTTAACAAAGATTTAGATAATATTTCTTTATTAGGTATATTTTAATATTGATCTTTCTGTAGTCTCAGTTTGGTTATCTATTTAATTATTTTTACATCACAAGATTGTACCTTACAATACACTCTTACACTGGACCAGGGTTTTACATGTATAGTACTTTTTACATCCCTGTTTCTTAAAGAATGATAATTACATTTATACAATAAATAGTAATAAAATGGTGCTAATATAATTAAACAAGTTTTGAATGTACCTGAAGTCAATAATTCACCCCAATTACTGAATTTGAAAGATATTACAGCAATGTTTGTTGATTTCAAAAAGGACTTTGACTCTGTTGACAGTTAAATTATAGATAAAATATTCTGAGAAGTTGGTATAAAGCCTAAATTAGCAAATGTAGTTCATGAAACACTTTTAGACACAGTATAAAAAGTGAAATTTTGTGGGAGTAGTCTCAGTCAGCTCTTTGAAATAACCACAGGTGTGCGGCAATCTGATGGAGAGTCCCAAATTCTTTTTAATTGCATTCTAGAAAAAGAGTGAGAATTTGGAATGAAAATATAAATGAACATGTCAGCTCACCAACAAGGTTGAGAGGGAAAACAAAAATGTTGAAATAAACTGTCTCGATTTGCAGATGACTTTGCTGTACTTTCTGAAAATGTGACATCTGCTGTCTTTTATAATAAATATCCTGTAGGACTGACTTAAGAATTTCTGCATAAAAGATAAATAAATGAAGTTCAACAAGCATTAAAAATACACTGAAATTCATAAAAATTGATATTGGCAAAAACAGAGCAGGTAAAAAAAGTAAACTATTTTGGGGGAGATAATCCAAGAAAATGGTATGGAAAAAGACGGTATTGAGAAAAGAATACATAAAATGTGAAGAGCATACAGTATAATTATTAAAGAATGTCACAATAAAAAAATGCTTGCCCAAAAATGCAAAAATAAGGCATTACAATACAGTAGTAAAGCCAGAATGTCTCTATGGAAGGAAGTATATAGCATTAAACTACATTTAAATAAATTACAAAGACTAGAATGGTGAATCATTTGGAAAAATATTTGGCCCACAAAAAACTATGGAAGGTTGGAAATTATGAAGTAACAATGAGATTTATTAAAACATTCAGAACATACCTGAAATAATGAGACAAAGAAGATTGGTATTTTTTGAACATTTGTATTGAATGGAAGACAGTAGATTAACCAAAAAGATATTCCATATGTGTGAGATAAAAGGTCAACAATAAGTTGGATCCATATAAAAGCTGAAGATACAACTGACAGAAACGTGTTTACAAGAAAAATATTGATGTGGAAGGTTTCTAAGGAGGAGAGAGGAAAAGAACTGGTCTGAGGAGGACAGAGAACAGGACGAAAGATCATAGTGAACAGATGAAAGATTACTGGAAGAAAAGAAAAGAACAATAAAAAAGGAATTGGATTCTCAGAAGATAAGTGAGAAAGTGCGAGAGTATGGCTGCAAAATCAGTTTGGTGTTGAACACACAGCTGATCAATGAAAAGAATTGTGTGTGCAATTCTATAGACCTGTACCTCTTGTTCACTGCTATGCTTGATATGTAAGTCTAGAGCTATTTCAGGTGCTGAGGCTTTAAAAGACACATATATAAGACTGAGAATCTTACTAGTTTTTAGATGATACCTTTCCCAGAGATACAGAGAAAGACAGTGCACTTCGATGCATTCTCTCTCTCTCTCTCTCTCTCTCTCTCTCTCTCTCTCTCTCTCTCTCTCTCTCTCTCTCTCTCTCTCTGTCACACACACACACACACACACACACACACACACACACGGTTACACAGTGTGTGCTGACTACATTTTGCTGGCACTGCAACTCAACTGGGGTGAGGGTTTGTGTCAGATTAAGTGGACATGGTGAGGGAGTGGGAGGGAGGTTTGGTGAAGGGTTTCTGATGGCTGGGAGGTCAAGGCATCTAGTGTGCAGGATAGTAATATGAGAGCTAGAAGCAGTAGGTGTGCAGGATAGGAATGTAGCACTGCCACCATTGAGCTCATTCTGGTCGTGGGCAGGGTAGCCGTGAACTGCATATGATGATGTGAAGTGTGGATTGTGATGGGGAGATGGAACAGAGGCAGAGGAGGATTGGGAGATGGAACAGAGGCAGAGGAGACTATGAGGAAGACAGTATTGATGCATGATGAATGAAGTTAGGAACATGGAGCAGGAGGGAAGTGGGTGTGGGCAGGGTGTTGAGGCCAGTTCAGAGGATGTGTTGCAAGGAAAATTCCCATCTACTTAATTCAAAGAGACCGGTGGGGCAGAATCCAGATCATGTGGGCTGTGAAGTGCCCAATGAAATTGATCGTGTTGTGCTTTGCAATATGTGTGGTACTGGATGGTCAACTCTGCTCCTGGCCACAGTTTGTCTGTCGCCATTCATTAATATGGACAGCTGATTGTTTGTCATGCCCACATAAAATGTTGTGCAGATATTACAGCAGAACTGGTATATGACCTGAAGCTAGCCAAGTTCTCAGTATAGTTCATGTGCTTTTTGAAGACTGAGCATATCTACAGTTCAGAGCACAGTTGAGAGAACTTGACAACCTCTGCCCAATGTTTCCCTGATGGTGGCTGTATCTTTGTAGGTGTTGTGGACCTGCTTGATGTATACTGAACAGCCAAAGAAACTGGTACACATGTCTAATATTGTGTAGGGTCTCCATGAGCACACAGAAGTGCCACAACATGATGTGGCATGGACTCGACTAATGTCTGAAGTAGTGCTCGAATCATGCAGGGCTTTTCAGAAATCCGTAAAAGTACAAGGAGGAGGAGATCTTTTGTGAACAGCATGTTGTAAGGCATCCCAGATGTGCTCAATAACGTTCACATCTGGGGAGCTTGGTGGCCAGTGGAAGTGTTTAAGCTCAGAAGTGTGTTCCTGGAGCCACTCTGTAGCGATTTGGCATTTGTGGGGTGTCACATTGTCCTGATAAAATTGCCCAGGTCTGTAGGAATGCACAAGGGACATGAATGGATGCAGGTCGTCAGACAGGGTGCTTATGCACATGTCACCTGTCAGAGTTATATCAAGACATATGAGGGATCCCATATGACTCAAACTGAACAAGCCCCAAATCATTACAGAGCCTCCAGCAGTTTGAGCAGTCATCTACTGACATGCAGGGTCCATGGATTCATGAGGTTGTCTTCATACCCATTCACATCCATTCACTTGATACAATTTTAAATGAGACTAATCCAACCAGGCAACATATTTGCAGTCATCTTACACAAGTGGGCCTTGGACTCTGAAAGCCCGTGTTGATGATGTTTCACTGAATGGTTCACACACTGACGCTTGTTGATGGCTCAGCATTGAAATCTGCAGCAATTTGCGAAAGAGTTACACTTCTGTCACATTGAATGATTCTCTTCAGTCATTGTTTGTCCCATTCTTGCAAGATCTTTTCCCACCTGCACCGATGCTGGAGGTTTGATGTTTTACCAGATTCCTGATATTCATGGTACAATTATGAAATGGTTTTATGGGAAAATCTGCACTTCATCACTACCTCGGATATGCTGTGTCCCATCGCTCATGTGCCAACTATAACATCATGTTCAAACTCACTTAAATCTGGACAAACTGCCATTGTAGTGGCAGTAACTGATCTAACAACTGCACCAGATACATGTTGTCTAACATAGGCATTGTCAACCATATTCTGCCTGTTTACATATCTCTGTATTTGAATACACATGCCTGTACCAGTCTATTTGGTGGTTCTGTGTATATTGACAATATATTACTTAAAATTTTATTCTTCCATGTGTCCTCTGTCTCTTCCAATGATTATCTTCCCCCATCCTCTTTCTACACTGACTGACACAATAAAAAACAGAAAACTGCAATTTCTTGAAACAATTTTATTGTAAATTTTTATTTGAAATTCCTGTCACTTTTATGACACTAATGTAGTATTTTGTGATAGAATATTATGATGTGGTTCTATCTACAAATCTAAACAGAAAAGGGATTATAAACTAATTAAGCCAGAGACATGGAAGTGACATGATTGGAATCACACTTCAGGCAAATTCTGAGGAAGCTCATAAAGGTAATGCATTTTCAAAAGCATTATTATCTGTTCTTGCGCCAATCATGACATCCAGTCTTTCAGGATTGCTTCTGATTAATGCTGCAATGTCCTTTTGAGGAATCACCTCCCATTTTTTCAAGAGGGTTCCCATAGGTCTTGTAGGGTCTCTGAGTAGTACCGATGGGCCCTTCTCTCCAGCTGGTCCTGTATGTGCTCAGTAAGATTAAATCAGAGCTTCAAATATACCAAGCCCTAATGTGAATCTCTGGTTCATTCATGAACACTTGCACATGTCTTGGATTAAGTGGGCATGCACTGTCATGCATTAGTGTAAAACCATCATCAGTAAATAGAGTGCTGCGTGCAATATGCTCCAAAAGGATTTTCTCGGCATTCTGATGTGCTGTAAGGCTCCCATGTTTTGTGAAGACCAAAACCATATTTGCAGTCATACTGATTCCTCACACTCCAGTAGGGAACCATCCAAAAGGCATCATGAATGAGAATCAGTTTTCTTCAGACCCACTCTCTACCATCAGGTTTCCACATGCCACATCAGGACTCAATGGCAAACAACATTTGTGCACTCATTGTTGTACTCTTCAGCATCAATATTCCCTTGCAAAATGTAGGCAAGCAGTTTGATGCTCTCTGGTGAGTTCTCAGCTCATAGCACGCCTTCAGGATTGAAAATTGGTTTCTTCCAATCTTCTTCAGATGGTTCACTCATTAACATTGGCCCCTCAAACTTGGATTTGATTTCATGCTTCAGTGGTGAGACGGTGGCAGAGAACTCGAAGTTGTAAGAAGTGGTCATCTTCTTGCAGACGCTGCTCTTCGTGGGCCTGATAAAAGTTTCCTTGCTTAGCCTCCAGTTTCTCTGTACCTTCTTATGGATCTGGCAAAAGTCAAAAGCTAGTTCCAATACTGCTGCAAAGTAGTGCATGCTATGACCATCTTCCACCAGTGCAATAGCTTTTGCAACATCTTCAGGGCTTAGCGGCTTGTTTACTCCAGAAAGCTGATCAGACCAATCACAGAAATATCCTACAAACATGTGTGATTGAAAGGAAAACAATACAAGGTACTATAATAAGTGATATTAGAATGGGAAGACACTATTATCGCACATTCAGCATGTGTTTTTCAGACCGCACAGGATAAAATAATTAAGGCTAGTGCAACAACAACAACAATAATAATAAATGCATTGTTGTTTCCTCACAAAGCAATGTTAATACCATATCGATAACATTCCCCATCTAAAAGTATAGGATAAAGTGCTACACTTTGATATAACAGATAAATTGTGCATCATTTATTACATGTTTTGTTCTTCATGCTGATCAATGAGGGTATATTTCCTTTATCTTCTCCTCCATTTTCTCACTGTGTTTTCCTAATATGGTTTTATTTAGTTGTTTTAGCTTTCCCTATACTTGCTGTAATGAGGATCAATATAATTGCATCTCTTGCCAACTTTCCTTAGTTTTCTTTTCAACTGAGTGAGGTGGAACAATGGTAAGACCCTGGACTAGCATTCAGGAAGACAGTTCCTCAAATCCCTGTCCAGATTTGTATTTTCTTAGGTTTTCCTTAAACTGCATAAGGCAAATGCCAGAAAGGTTCTTTTTGAAACGGCATGGCCAAGTTCCTTCTGCAATTCAAACTTTTGCTGTGTCTCTAAAGACCTCATTGTCAATAAGATGTTAAACCTTAATATTCTTTGCTTCCTTCTTCTTTGCCCATTTGTCCTTATTCCTTCTGTTGAGCTGTGTGGTCTCTCTGACACAACTGGATTTTAAGCACTAAAGTCCTTTAAACATGTCTTTTGTTCTACTTTCACAGTTCCATTTTACATACTGTAATTTTCTGCTCTTGCATGTAGAATAATATTTCATCTTCTCGTAATTGATAATTTTTCCTGCCACTGCTTCCACTGACACTATCACTACTTCTTCCATGTTCATTACTCACCATTACTCTAGAGGAGGAAGTTCTCTGTCTCATAAAATTTGGTACACAAAAAAATTGTAAAATGATACCATATAGACTTAAATCTAAATTGAATTTAGTAAAATGAGGGACAGGAAAACAGCCACTAAACAGAATACATCACTTTTGATTTAAGTAAAACAGCTGCAGGTGGTGTCATAGGTAGCAGGTCTGTTTAATAATCATTTATTAAATGTAGTAGAAAATATAAGAACAAACAGTTCAAGAGGAAAAACCAAAACAGTATGTCGAAACAGCAACATATATGAAATTCAATGTTATGGATGCCTCATCCACTTTTCCTTCTGAAAAAGCTTTCTCAATTTTATGGTGTTTCCAATAGCGTGCTAAGTATTTTTTTTCCATATAATGAGCCCTGGTGTTTCTGAAATAAATAACGCATCACCAACTCAGGGTGTTTTTCCAGAGTTTGGCATCTGTTATTGTTAAACCCCTTTGTAAGAAAGGTAACAGGAGAGATGTCAGCAACTACAAACTCATTTCACTACTGACATCATTTTCCAAAATTTCTGAAAAGGTGATGTATTCTAGAATAGTATTCCACTGAGTAACAAAGGGATCACAGTTTGTATTTCAGAAGAGTTGCTTAACTGAAAATGGCATTTAAATGTTGACACCCCAAAATATACAAGTACTAAATGACAAATGGCAGCAGTTGGTATATTCTGTGACTTACCCAAAGCATTTGACTGTTTGAATCATAATATCCTCCTGAGATAATTGAGGTTTATGGAGTTAGTATGTAGGAAAACAATGGATAATGTCATCAAACCTGACAAAAAGAATGTGGAAAGTTATAGTTAGTAATTCGACTATGTGGGTGGGCTTCTGACTGAAGAGAAATCGCTTACGTGGTTCCCCAAGGATTGGACCTAGGTCCACTACAGTATCACATAAAAAAAAAAGCTGCACAGCAGATGTATTATCCAAATGAGCTAGAAATTGGTAGATGTGAGGCACATGCACAGGAAAACAAGTGGTTACAATTTTTTAAAAAAATTGGATGATTTATTCTAGAGAAGGAGCTGCACAGACTGAGGAAGTCAATAACACATTCTTCCATCTCTAGCTCTTATGCAAGCAGTTGGCTTGCCGTTAATTGATAGAGATGTTGGATATCCTTCTGAGGGATACTATGCCAAATTGGCACATTAGAACATCAAAATCCTGAACTTATTGGAGGACCCTGCCCATAATGCTCCAAACATTCTCAACTGGAGAAAAATCAGGTGACCTTGCTGCCCAAGGTAGAGTTTGCAAAGCTAGCTTACTGAAATGTAAGCCCAGGATGGCTTGCCATGGGACATAGTATATCATCAAGGTATCGCTGCACTGAAAGGATGCCATGGATGACACTAAAAGGGGCCCTGCTAAGGAAACAAATGCCACCCCAGACCGTCACTTCTGTTTGTTGGGTCATTTGGCAGGCAACAGTCATTTTGGTATTCCACCACTGTTTGGGGCATCAACAGACATGTCTTTGGCCTGGAATATCATTGACTGGAGTAGAATTAACTTTGGTGATGGATCCTGCTTCAAAATGAGCCCAATGACCAACAAAGAAGTGTCTAGGGATGCACTGGACAATGATGGAAACCAGCTTGAATGTATCTGTTAACTGATAATGCATTTTGTAATGCAATGGTAGGGAAATTATTTTTCTAATTAACTGATAGTGAAGGTGTAACTTTCCCATCCAATGGAAAATATTTGTCTTTTTTTTATACATGGTTGGAGGGAGGTTACAGCTTCATGTCAGGCTTAGTGTTTTTAATGTGAGCTTTTTTATTAGAGACTATTTGTCATGTCTAACATGAAAGTTATTTTTAGAAAAATGTAATATTATTATACTGATGCTGTTTCTACTGTTATGACCAGCAAGAAACATGGCACCTCCACTTCAGTTTTAATTTGTATGTAATGTGTTTTTGATATGAAAGTGGGAGAATTAAGCTACAATTTGTATGAAAGAAAGATAACATATAAAATATTTGAAAATCTTGACGTTCACATAATATAAGTTTCTCACAACTGCAGTTGTTAACACTACAAATTAATGCAACATATAGGAACCAGTTATTGGTACTAACACATTGTATTAATTTGTAATGTTGTCAACAAAAGTTGTTAGAAATATACTCATGTATCTCTACAAATTTCATAAAATGATTTTTTTTATTATAAAGAAGTATATATTATAATCTGTTACAGGGATATGTGGCATTGTAATTGGGCACCCAGCAGACACAATAAAAGTGCGTCAACAGTTAATGGGTGATACAGGCCTAGTGGATGTTATCAGACGGACATACAAACATGAAGGGGTAAGCTGAAGGTCATAAAAATTGTTTGTGTTGGACACAACACTTTTGTATGAGAGTACTACTGCATAATTTCTTATTTTGTTGTATTATAAGCAAATATAGCAAGCAAAGCTCTATGAAGTACATGATGTAACTTGAATAATGTACTGAAAATGACTGCACACACTGTGATAAACTCAAAACATTGCTAAGTATTATTCAGTAAATCTACTTCCATTTTTGTTGCCATATTTCTTTGTTAAACTTGCAGATCCTTTATATTGAAATGTGGTTTGGGTGGAATAAACATTCCATTTACTTGTTGTCTAGAAACTACAGTTCAGTCAATAACAAGTTAAAGATGCTTTATTATAATGAAATTTGATCCAAAATTTAATTATCTCCTACAGTGATCGTGCTCTCAAACTATTTGTATGGTTGAAAAAGCTCTTCTAATACCTTAATGTATAAACAGTGTTAAACTGTCATTTAATCTTTCTTTGTAAATAAAATTACTTCATCATTTCATAAGCAAGTAAGATGGAAAATTAACTTTCAACTATATACAAGTTTATTACCTTCTAAGTAGACAGACAGTGTCAAAATGTATGTTGTTAACAGCAGACAACTGCAGATTAACTTCTCTATCATTACAATGTTATTACAATTACAGTTAGATTATTTAAATTGCAATAGCATCAACTGATGCCCAATGGAACCAGAGTTTTGCAACAGTTGCTGCCAGGGTCTTATCACTATTGCTGGTTGTCACTTCAGTTGTAGCAGTGGACAGTTCAGCATCTCTGGCCAGAGCAGCAAAAACTCTGCCATTGGCATATCTGGTTGTCCTTCATTTCGACATGAAACAAAGAAACCAATCATCCATGCAATAAGCAGCTGTAATAATATAAATTTAAATCAAATACCTTTACATGCATTAAATGTAATTAAGTCACCTTGCCACCTATATTTGTTAAGGATGTAAGAACAGCAACATGACAGTTTCCACTATTCTGTTACGCTACATATGGCATTTTATTCAGTAACATTGACCTCATAGAGGCATATTTTTGAGTCTCCTTGGTTCCAGCATCAGAAGCTTCTCTACTGTTAAATAGTTCATTTTGTTCTTGTTGTGGCCTTCAGTCCTGAGACTGGTTTGATGCAGCTCTCCATGCTACTCTATCCTGTGCAAGCTTCTTCATCTCCCAGTACGTACTGCAGCCTACATCCTTATGAATCTGCTTAGTGTATACATCTCTTGGTCTCCCTCTACGATTTTTACCCTCCACGCTGCCCTCCAATACTAAATTTGTGATCCCTTGATATCTCAGAACATGTCCTACCAACCAATCCCTTCTTCTAGTCAAGTTGTGCGACAAACTCCTCTTCTCCCCAGTCTTACTCAGTGCCTCCTGTGATCTACCCATCTAATCTTCAGCATTCTTCTGTAGCACCACATTTTGAAAGCTTCTATTCTCTTCTTGTCAAAACTATTTATCGTCCATCTTTCACTTTCATACATGCCTACACTCCATACAAATTCTTTCAGAAACGACTTCCTGACACTTAAGTCTATACTCGATGTTAACAAATTTCTCTTCTTCAGAAACGCTTTCCTTGTCATTGCGAGTCTACATTTTATATCCTCTCTACTTCGACCATCATCAGTTATTTTGCTCCCCAAATAGCAAAACTCCTTTACTACTTTAAGTGCCTCATTTCCTAATCTAATTCCCTCAGCATCACCCAACATAATTTGACTACATTCCATTATCCTCGTTTTGCTTTTGTTGATGCACATCTTATTTCCTCCTTTCAAGACACTGTCCATTTCGTTCAACTGCTCTTCCAAGTCCTTTGCTGTATCTGACAGAATTACAATGTCAAAATATGTCATATGGCCTTTACTATCATAATTGGTTACCTTTTGGAATCTTACAAGCCCATGCTATACTCCAGCATTTTATGGATCAATTGCTACAAGGTATTTCAAATTACACCACATACTTTGGTGAGATCTTCATCACAGGTATGACTCTAAAGGACGTGTGGCACAACCTCAATCTCTAGTTACAAGTACATGTACAGGACTAAAATGGAGCTTGTGCCATTGTTCTTTCGAGCAACCGTTCTTGACCTCTTTGAGGCTCAACCTCTCCCTCCAAGGAAATTATGTCCAGCACTGCACCTAATGGCCTCTGCAATTTTCTAATAACATACAGGGTCTTGCCAGGTGAAGGCCACAGCCTGATGTAGCATCTTCATGGCCACCTTCATTGCACTCACTTAGACATGTTGCATTCACCCCAGCAGATGTTGACAATGAGGCCTCTTCCTTCCAGATGGATGCCTCGTGTGGGGGCTGAAGAGTTCAGGTGCCATCTACCCTGGATCCACAGGATATTCTCAGTCTTTCATGTTTCTGTGGTGTATACTGTGGTGTTCGCAGATGAACTTCCACAGCACCAACAAAACTGACTTTGTCTACACCACCCAGCTCAGCAGCTGCCTCATTTTCTGCCCCTGGCAGACACTCCAGTCATGGGGCAAGCAGCGTTGTTTTCATCAGCCTCATCCTGCCTGGGCCTTCTGGAGCAGTCCCCAAGGACATTGATCTACCGCTCCTTCCAGTGGGATCTCCCGCCCAGACCAATGACCACCTATGTTTTGCTCCATCAGTTGTGTCACTCCTGGGGTGAATGGGAATGCTACCTGTCTTCACTATGGAAACAGTAGTTAGTGCATCATTACTGGTGACCACCATAATGCCACTATATAGAGAGCACTTGTCTCAAGAAGCCCCCTCTACAAATACTGCCCAGGACTGGTCAGAGTCAGTTGTAATGCAATCAGTGAAGTGCACACTATTTGGCATTTTGGTATGGTATACAGTGTTTATATTATGGACTTTGTTATAGGTGGAACTCTGATACTGTGTGAACAGGACATTTATGGGGATGGTTAATTAAAATAGCTTACCCTCCTCTGGGAGTATTCTGTAACAGATCTTTCTGTGTCAAATACATCATGGCAAGTTTCTGCTAGTTCTGTCACACACAGAAATAAACAAAAAATTAGCGCAAAGTAGTTGAATAAGAAATGCGTATATGCTTACAAAAATGCGCACCCACACACCCATGTGCACACCAGGATGTACGCACCCCCCCCCCCCCTCCCCCCAATCCCCAAAGACGCTCACATCAGAGAATACTTGTACTTACATTGTTACAGTGTCCACTAGCTAGCTTAGTACGGCACAATGCTTAAAATGTATGGTCAGTGAAAGGTAGTCCAGTGGTCACCATATAGCACTAACTTAAGAAATTCACCAACAAGAACAATACAGAACTGTAAGAAACATGTCACTATAAATAAATCAGATTAAATTACCTTCACCAGAAAGAAGAACAAAGAAAAATATATTTTAAAAATCAACTATAAACCAAAACTAGTGAAAAAGTAACTGTCAAGTAATGTTGCAATGTGTAGGAAAGACATTACTATATTTAGGTTCTGAGCAGAATAACTCTGAGCTCTACCAAGATTTTATTTCTCATGTAACTGTGTGATTTCTTATTTATTATAATGTAACTGGTTAGATAAAAAATATACTCATCAAGCTGTGGCAGGAGAAAACATACCTAATGTTAAATAAACATAGAAGCTTTCAGAGTCAGTGGCTCCTTCTTATGGTAGAAGAGACGAAGGGGATGGAACAGGGATTAAGGAAAATGGAGTGGTAAGGTTTAGGAAATGGGGAGAGTTCAGAGAAATTACCAAGAACCCAGGGTCAGGGGAGACTTACTGAATGGGATGAGAAGGCATGACTGACTGTTCAGCACTACACCAGACAATATTTGAAGACCTGATAGCTTAAAGGTGGAAGGTATGGTAATAAGCAAGACAAAGATTACTGGCAAAATAAGATGCAAGAGTTAATAAGGGTGGAAAGCTAAATTTATTATATGTGGTAGAAGTGGATGGTGGAGAAAAATAGACAGGTCAGAAAATAAGGGATACACACTGAAACACCAAAGAAACTGGTATAGGCATGTGTATTCAAATACAGAGATATGTAAACACGCAGAATATTGTGCTGAGGTCGGCAACACTTATATAAGAAGACAAGTAGATTAGATTAGATTAGATTAGATTAGATTAATACTTGTTCCATAGATCATGAATACGACACTTCGTAATGATGTGGAACGTGTCAGGTTAATAAAAGATGTCTGTACAAGAAACTTACATTACACAAAATATTGCATGACACTAATGATTAAGGGTTGTTTTTTTTTTTTTACTTAGTTTATATCTAAAAATTCAGCCAATGAGTAGAAGGAGTTGTCATCTAGAAATTCTTTTAATTTATTTTTAAATGTTAGTTGGCTATCTGTCAGGCTTTTGATGCTGTTTGGTAGGTGCCCAATGACTTTTGTGGCAGCATAATGTACCCCTTTCTGTGCCAAAGTCAGTGTATGGCACAGTTGTTAGATCAGTTACTGTTGTCACAATGGCTGCTTATCAAGATTTAAGTGAGTTTGAATGTGGTGTTATAGTCAGCAAACAAGTGATGGGACATAGCAACTCTGAGGTAATGATGATGAAATGGGGATTTTCCCAAAAAACCATTTAAGTGTACTGTGAGATCAGGAATCCAGTAAAACATCAAATCTCCAATGTCACTGTAGCCTACAAGAATGGGACCAATGACAACTGAAGAGAATCATTCAATGTGACAGAAGTGCAATTCTTCCACAGACTGCTGCAGATTTCAATGCTGGGCCATCAACAAGTGTCAGCGTGCAAACCATTCTACGAAAGACCATCAATATGGGCTTTCGGAGCCAAAGGCCCACTTGTATACCCTTGATGACTGCATGACACAAAACTTTATGCTTCGCCTCGGCTCATCGACACCAACATTGGACTGCTGATGACAGGAAACATGTTGCCTGGTTGGACAAGTCTCATTTCAAATTGTATCAAGCGAATGGACATGTACAGCTGCAGAGACAATCTTGTGAGTCCATGAGCCCTGCATGTTAGCAGGGGACTCTTCAAGCTGGTGGAGGCTCTGTAATGATGTGGGGAATGTGCAGTTGGAGTAATATGGGACCTCTGATAAGTCTAGATGTGATCCTGACAAGTGATATATATGTAAGCATCCTGTCTGATCAACTGCATCCATTTATGTCTGTTGTGCATTCTGATGGACTTGGGCAATTCCAGCAGGACAAGATGACACCTCACATGTGCCGAATTGCTATGGAGTGGCTCCAGGAATACTCTTCCAAGTTTAAATACTTCCGCTGGCCACCAAACTCCCCAGAAATGAACATTATTGAGCATATCTATGATGCCTTGCAACGTGCTGTTCAGAACAGATCTACACCCTCTCATATTCTTACAGATCTATGGACAGCTCTGCAGGGTTCATGGCATCAATTCCCTCCAGCAGTACTTCACATATTAGTTGACTCCATGCCACATCGGGTTGCGACACTTCTGCATGATCGCAGGGGTCTTACATGATCATAGGCAGGTGTACCAGTTTCTTTGCCTCTTCCGTGTACAAAACTAAAAGGGAGTGAAGAAAGGAATAGTTACTGGGAATGAAAGCTGAGAACAAAGAAATTAACATAAATTAAGCCCAGGTGAATGATGACAAACAAGGACACATTGTAACACCAGTTCCCTCCTGTGTAGTTCTGAGAAACTGCTGTTGGAGAGAAGACTCCAGATAGCATGTGTAGTGAATCAGCCACTGAGGTCACAACTATAATGTTGCAGACCATTCTCTGCTACAGGATAATGTGTGCCAACAGTATGCACCCTCTGTCTACACTCATTAATCCTACCCAGTAACTTGGTGATAGTCACGCCAATGTAAAGGGCTGAATAGCATTCAGGTAACATCTGTTACACAACTTGCGCTGTTTCACAAGTGGTTCTCCCTTTGATACTATATATTTTGCCAGTTACAGGGCTGGTATATGTGGTGACTGTAGGGTGCATAGGACAAGTCTTACAATGGGGCTGGTCACAAAGGTATGAGCCATAGGATAGGGGAATGGGTGCAGGAGCAGCATAGGGACTGACCAGAGAATTGTAGCAATTGAGTGGGGGCGGGGGAAGTGGAGGGGGAGGGGTTGGGGGGGATGGGGGGTGGTAGTGCCAGAAAGCTATTCAAGATATGGTGGGCAAAGTTTTCGAGAGAATGGGCTTCATTTCAGGACAGAAATTTAGGAAGTCATGACCTTGTTGAAATAGCTGCTTAATACATTCAAGGCCACAATAATAATGAGAGGTGTACTCCTCAGCTGTTTTTTGAGGGATCAGAAATATCAGGACTGGATGTGATGACCCAGTAAATCTTCCTTTCAACTAGGCAGGCAGGGTAATTATGCCCAGTGAAAGCCGAAGTGAGATGGGTGGTGTGTTGCTGTAAAGAGTCTGCATGAAAAGAAATAAATTTTCCTCAAATCCCAAATCTGCATGGGAAAGAATGTTGGACATGCAAAGGATGGAAACACTCAAGCCGGCCGCAGTGGTCTCGCGGTTCTAGACGCGCAGTCCGGAACCGTGCGACTGCTACGGTCGCAGGTTCGAATCCTGCCTCGGGCATGGATGTGTGTGATGTCCTTAGGTTAGTTAGGTTTAAGTAGTTCTAAGTTCTAGGGGACTAATGACCACAGCAGTTGAGTCCCATAGTGCTCAGAGCCATTTGAACCATTTTTTGAAACACTCAAAATATAAGTACTCCTTATTGTTAGCAGGTTTAATGTGAACGGAAGTGTATAGCTGACCCTTATTGAGAATGAGTCAACATCATGGGATTCAGAATAGGTCTATGTGAAATTTAATTGGAGAATTGTATTTAGAGATTCCAAGAATTTAAACAGGTCAGCCTCACAGTGAGTCCATATGACAAAGATATCATCAATGTATTTAAACCAAACAAGGGTATGAATGACATGAATTTCAGAAAAGTCCTAATGAACCTGACGCATACGGAGGAGCCATCCTGGTTCCCATGGCTCTACCCCTGATCTGTTTTTATGTCTGCTTCTCAAACAAAAGTAGTTGATGGTAAGTATGAAGTTGATTAAGGTGAGTGGGAAGGACATCATAGTTTTGGAATCAGGTGGGCACAGGTCAAAGTACTGTTCAGCAGCAGTCAGACCATGTACCATATTTACTCGAATTTAAGCCACACTCGAATCTAAGCCGCACCTGAAAAATGAGACTCAAAATCGAGGAAAAAAAATTTTCCCGGATCTAAGCCGCACCTGAAATCTGAGACTCGAAATTAAAGGGGAGAGAAAAGTTTAGGCCGCACCTCCAAATCGAAACAAAGTTGGTCCATTGTAATATGAGACACAATTTAGGTCGAATTAATGACGATACAGTTATGGTAGTTTGGTTCGAGTCATAGACTTAGCAGTTAAGCTTTACCAGGTAGCCATTGCTATGCGCCAGGCGCTCCATCCGTATTTATGCGGGTACCGTTCCTTTTTCATGTGCTTCGTCTTGTTTGAATCGATTGCTTATCTTTCTTTGATCTGATAAGTGCCGTTCTCTTTGTTATAGGTGTTTACGTCACTCAAATCTGAAAATGCATTACTGTACTGTGTCATGCATTGTTTGTTGCATTCTGATAATGAGTGTTTACGACATGACGCCTCTCACGGCATGGCTTGGCTTGCTTTTGTGCACACTACTGCCGCTTACAATTAAAAAAAAAAAAAAAGAGAGAGAGAGAGAGAGAGAGAGAGAGAGAGAGAGAGAGAGAGGAATCGGCTCATTAGCGAAACAATGTCTAGAGACTGCTATTTGTTGTTACTTACACTGCTGCTTTCTTTGATAATGATCCACAACAACTAAATAATAGACTGCGTATGATAGAAGATGTTCTGAACGAGAGTTTAGCGAAAAATTTTCTCCGTTTGAAAATCTTTGCAGACGCCTCTTTAGTACATTACATTCTGCGCAGAAATTAGAGTCATCTAATCAATTGCCGTGCTTCATTTGTGACTGTATCACTATTCAGCATAAGAATAATATGAATATAAACATGACATGATATGTATATTCCTCCGCATTTGCTATTGTCTCACTCTAGTTTCGTAGTTTATTAGGCAGACAGGATTTAAATGAGATAGCAGCAAACACGAAAGAATACATGGCAAAATGTTTATATTCATATTATTATTATGGTGGAGAGAATGTGATTTACAATTCATAAAAGTTCCTATTAGCAACCATCTTTTCTCACAGGTAGGAAAAATTCAGAATGCAGAGTTGGCCATACTGACAAACAGTCTTGCCAGTCGGATTTTCGTAGTAAATTGAAATGCTGCTACATTCGAAGATGAACAATACGGAATTTGTATTTACTTCGTTGGATAAAGTATGAAAAGGCAGTGGTCGAAACTCTGGGCAGAGAAAGAAAGCTCATCTTCCATCTTTTTTTAAATTTATCTTTGTGCCTGGGAAGCGCTACATATATTTGACGACAGAAATTAGTTGTGGCGGCACCTACCAACATTTTTAAGAACTTCCGCTTTGCACTCGATTCTAAGCCACAGGCAGTTTTTTGGATTACAAAAACTGGGAAAAAAAGTGTGGCTTAGATTTGAGTAAATAGATGGGATATATTGGTATAGACAGAGGTGGCGTCAATGGTGAAAGTCAACGTATGTAGTGGGACTGGGATGGGTGTAGCTTACAGATCATCTAGGAAATGCCTGCTGTCTTTATAACAGAAGGAAAGTCTTTGTACTATATGTTACAGGTGTTGATCTACTAAGGTATATATACATTCAGTGGGTGCTTTGAAACCAGCAATCATGGTTAGTTCTAGGAGGGGCCTGATGTTTTAGTGAGGAACTGTAGGTCAGTATGTTTCACAGGGATGAGATCCTGATGGCAGATGCTGTACATCAACGTGTCTCACAGCAGGTATAGACTCTTTAAAAAGGCAGCATTACTCCCATATTGTAAAACAGTGACTGCTAAAGACAGGATTCAAAAACAGAAACAATATATGCCTTTTTCTTTTCTATAATTCCATGATAAACTAAAGTTGTCTATTTTCAGATAAGAGGATTTTACAAAGGAATGGCTTTTCCAATCATATCAGCTGGTGTGTTGAATGCATTATTTTTTGGATCTTATGGAAACACACTTAAAGTACTTGAACCTCAAGGTATTCAAGCTGAGGAGAAAACTAAAAAACAGAATGTTTGGAACTGGAATGTCTTTACTGCAGGCTGTATTGCAGGCCTGTTGCTGAGTGTTGTTAACTGCCCTATTGAAGTACTGAAAATAAAGCTTCAGTCCAAGACAGGTAATTTGTTTGTGAAAAGTCATTGGTTTCAGAATGCATTTGATTTTCTCTAGTGTTTAATTTAAATGATTTTAGTTTTTTAAAAGTTTTCTTATTAACCTCCCATGTTCCGTCTTAACCATACAAGAGACTATTTTCTTGATCAACATAAAGCTTTAAACAAACAATGGTACGAGAAAACAAAAAACTCACAGTTTTACTCCACCCATGATTTTCAGTTAGTATAATGATAAAGATTAGGCAAAAATCCAAATATTAATAACAAATTTACGTTGTGTACAAATTTACATTGTGTATATAATTCTATCAGAGTTTGGTACTGTTCATGTGTCTTGAAAATCTCTTCAGCCTCTGTTATGTAGAATAAATAGGATTTTCAGATCTCTACGGCCACATGCAAGCCTGTGAGGTGTCGGTATTCTTGTCCACATGAAGAAATATTTGGTGCTGTGGATTTGGGATCTCAGGCAATGCACCAGGCCATGGGGCATGCCTGGATAATTTTGTGAATGCAGCACATGGCACGAAATTTTGCCTTTTACATATTTTATTTTGTGCACTGAAAAACTTTAATGGATGTTTGTGTAGCTATAGCTCAGAAATTTGTATAAAATATATAAATTTTTGTATTTCTCCTAAAACATTCTTAATGTCAAACATGACATTTCTATTATACAATGACTTGAAAATTGATGAATAAATCTCATTTCACATTTATTTATGGGCAATGAAAGCCAAAAATGTTGTTTCAAAAGTTAGTGAAGTTGAAAGCTGTGTTGAATAAAATCAAATGGGATATAGTATGGTTATCAGAGGTGCAGTGAAAAAATAAAGACCAAATAGAATCAAACCCAGGATATACATTTTAATTACAGAGAAATGGGGAATGGATAACATTCGGGTGCAGACTTTATTGCAAACAAGATAATTAATCGTAATTGTGAGCATTCATGGAATTTCAAGCAGAAGAGCAAGACTATTTTTACAAAAAAAAAAAAAAAAAAAAAAAAAAAATTAACAGAAGGTATCCCATGTAAGTTATTAAAGTGTATGTGCTCACTTACAATAAGAGGTAGAAGATCTCTGCCAGAAGTTATAGAAGATGAAAAATGACAGCAAGTCCCACTATGAGCTGATAACAAATGTTTTAATGGGAAATAGAACAAAAACTAAATAAAACATCTTCAATGTGATATTTTGGATATGATACTAGAAATGATAAATGTCATATATCAGTCGAATACAGTAACAAGAACAACATTTCCACCTGTAACTCTTTCTTCTAGAAGAAAATAAATAGAAAGAAGACCTGACAAGAGGTAAATTAAATAAAAGAGCTATATTTTATGAAAATTGTACATGATGTAATGGCCATAAACAACTTCAGACATTAAACTGATGGTAGCCAACTAAATGCAGAATAAATGTGATACAGAGCTGTAGAGACACACTAACTAGGTAGGAAATCATAAATGTAGATTATTAGTGTTTACTTAAGAATAGGGAGAAATATGAGGTAAAATTAATTATGAAGTGGCATACTGGCACCCTAGGAAATGAAGATTATACAGACAAAGACAAAAGCGACAATTATGTTAGGCAAACTCTGCAAAGTGTTTAATGTATGATGTAGATAAAAGAATAGAAAATCTTGAAAGGGGAAAGGCAACTCTTAAGGAAAAAAATAAAAGTTTCAAGCAAACAATAATATGAGGATAAATATAAGAGTATGGGCAATTTTTTAAATTCAGCTTTTCATTGGGAAAGGAACACTGCCAGTAAAATCAGATTTATACATACTCCCCCTCAACTTGTATGTATCTTGTATGTGTCCTTCTCTTCCTAATTCTGTCATGGAAGAAGCTTTATGGTGTCATGCATATCCACTCTTGCACCACCTCCACAACCTCATCATCTGATGAAAACTTAAATTCATCTTGGTGCTACTTCCCCAGACCAAAAAGATGAAAATCACTTCCAGCTAGATCAGGACTGGACAGTGTGCCAGCAGCTCTAAACCAAACTTTGAATGGCCCTGGGTTGTTTTACTATTTGTATGAGGGTGTCCATTATTCTGAAGCAAAATCAAACTTCTCTTTGTTGTGATTTTGTGTTTCAGATATCACAGTAGCTGTCATTATTTACTATTTGACCTTCAGGAGTGTAATGAATCAGCAGTGGACCTTTCATATTCCAAAACATTGTCATCAACTTTCCTGCAGAAGCTTGGCTGCTGAACTTACTTTCTGTAGGCAAATATAGATGTTTCCACATTTACTCTGTGATTCAGCTGTTACTGTGTGATCTGTGTTAGTAACACATACCAGGAGCTTGAGGATATTAATATACTTTCCATTGTGATCTCCAAGACTTTGTCAACAGAGCTGTATTTATTTTCTTATACTGATAGAAATAGTATTTCCTCTGCACTATACAGTATTTCAAAAATAAACATTCTTCATGAATGTAAGATATTAGTTCCTTTCTTGTACATCAGCATCTCTTTGGCTCTCATTTCAATACACCTTTGTTGTTACAATGTAATTTCTTGGGTATTCTGTGCAGCTCCAGGGTGGAATAGCGATACACAGAATACTTATTACCATGTCCAATTTGGTGTTTCATATCACTAAATTCCCCCCCCCCCCCCCCCCCCACCTTTCTTATCACAAAATAATCCATTCCCCTCACATGAGACAAATGCTCTTGTTGTCATATGGTACATCTACATGGCACACTTAATATGATATGTTTGTAATGTTCAGACTTCATCTGCGAGTAATAACACTTTCTGCTACATCTGCTTACACACATTTACACAAAGCATACACAGTTTAAAAATGATTCTTTTGATATTCATTCCTGATTTTACTTCTGGCAAAGAGATTAGACTCTGCACAGAATATACTTTCCCTGTACTATAGCTTCCTAGTTTTCATCAGAAATATTAGAAAGTTAATGAAAAATTTATAGAGGTGGGAGTAATGTACTACAATCATTGACAATTTGTTGCTTGACCATAACAGACATTTATGGTAGTCTGTTATTTTTATTATTAGTGTTAATGACTAGTAGATGTTGATACCTCGCTCTTTGACAACTTCATAGTTACAGCAGCAACATTTTTTTCAACTTAAAGGAGCACACTTCCTCATATGAGTTTCAACAATAAAAATAAACCATGCTTTGGCATACAGGCTATAATTATAAGAAATAATCTTCAAAACCATTGAACTTTCATAAGTGGCATAACAGGTTCTGGCCACTATATAGGGCCAGCCAAGAAACTTTTACAAACTGACATGGCACTTCGGATATACAACATGGATCAGTAATTGCATAGCAAATTGAGGGTCGCAAGTGCCATTCAGGGCTACTAAATGCCATTGTTGTTATTTAGTTACATGCTGCAAATGGATGTCCATTACAGGAGATGCTCAGAGTTTTGTCCAGATGCATCGACACACGCCTGACATTGGTAATGCATTGAATAGCATACCCTCTCATAAATATCTGGTGTATCTCAAAGATATCCTGCTGCCACAACAGTCCTACCCACTAGGTCCTCTGGTGATGTAAGAAGTTTTTCATACACAAGGCCCTCAGGTACCTTCACATGAAAAAATGGACTGGGGACAGATCGGGTGATTGTGATGGCCATGCAAGTGGCCCACAAAGGACAAATCCTTTGGCCAGGGAAGGTTGCCTGGAGATTTGATCTCACTTGTCTGCTGAAATGCATGGGAATTCAGCCATGCTGAAACTGAATGTGTGACAAATAGACATGGCTTTCAGCATGTTTGTCAAAACCTCTTGCAGAAATATGAGATACATGCAACCATCAAGTTGCTCTGGGAGACTGGATGGCCCAGTTAAATGGTCTCCAGTGGTGCCAGACCACTCATGAACACTAAATTTACATTGTGAGGCGTTCATACATGTAGCATGTGGTTTTGCATCCACCGACATATGCAGGTTGCTAACGTTCATCACACCTTTGAGTGCAAACGCAACCTCAATGGCGAAGAGGACACTCATGGTGAAGCTTCAGTCTACAGCAGATTCTTGCAGAAGCCACCAAGAAAACCCCATGTGCTTGTCCCCCCAGTTGCAATGCCTTGATGCTTTGGAAATGAAATGGATGCAGCCCCTTCTCATGTATAATATGCCGTACAGACGGTTGGATAATATTGATGGCACAGGATACAAATTAGGTACTTGTTGACAGCTTATGCTGCACCATTTTGTGAATGCTTTCTTCCCCCACAAATGTGTTGTTCATTGGTGACCAGCATCCAGCTGGTGGACATGGAATGAGCCACTTTTGCCCAACTGGTGTTGAAGGGTAGTTGGCGGCACCATGAATCAAATGCCTCTCAGCTATTTAGCGGTACATGTAGATAGTCATGTAGCTTCCAATACTTCTGTGGTGTGAATGGCGATGGTCTCCATGCGCTTCACCCATGTTTGCATAATAATGCTTTCTCGTGACCATAGGGCTCTCTCATGGTGTTTGTGAAGCCTTATTCCTACGTGATTACTGATCCTTGTTGTATGCCCGATGTGTGATTTAGGTTTGTAAATGGTTTTTTGAACCAATCTGTGTATTTTCACAAGAGACTTGTAAATCTTTAAATTTTTCACATAACTCCTGTATTAATTTATTATTTTCAATTTGCCATTTTTATCTGCACTATCTCAGTTACACAATTTCAGACTTTTCCCTATTTTTGTTACCTTCTTCTTTACTTTAATCCCCTATTATTTTACAAATCAGGCTACCTTTATTTTGCACAATATCAGAGTAAGTCTCAAAAATTAAATGTTTCATTACTTTTTGAAGTAACATATTATTTTCTCCTCATTGCTCAGACATACCCTTTTCATATCCAATTTCCTTCTTTTCCCTTCAGAGATGATGTAGCTGAATACAAATTCCTCACACTTACCTCCCCTAGTACCTCATCACAGGTTTATGTCCTCTCTTCTTGGTACACCTACCCTGTCTGCTCTATCTTGTACCATACTACATAAAGCCAAGTACACACCTCTATATGAAACCAAACCATTCTTCTACATCTGCATTCACCTCTATACTCTTCAAACAACCATTAGGTACTTGTTAGAGGGTACATCTCACTGTACCAGTTATTAGAGTTTCTTCCTGGTCCAGTCACATATGAAGTGTGAGAAAAATGATTGTTTGAATGTGTCTGTGTGTGCAGTAATTATTCTAATCTTATCCTCTCAATCTGTATGTAACAACACTTAAGGGATTGAAGTACATTCCTACAATCGTCATTTAAAACTCGTTCTTGAAACTTCATAAATAGATGTTCTTGGGATAATTTACATCTGTCTTTAAGACTTTGCCAGTTCAGTTTCCTCAGTATATCTGCGACACTCTCGTACAGATCATATAAACCTGTGATCATTTACGCTGCTCTTCTCTGTACATATTCAATACCCACTATTAGTCCTATTTCGTATGGGTCCCGCACTCTTGAGTAATAATCTAGAATTGGTTGTGTAAGTGATTTGTAAGCAATCTCCTTTGTACACTGACTTCACTTCCCCAGTATTCTACCAATAAACCACAACTGAATCTATGTGATCATTACATTTCACATCACTGCAAAGCGGTACACCAAGGTATTTGTATGAGTTGGCTGATTCCAACAGTAACTCATCATAGTCATAGGATACTATAGTTTTTCGTTTTGTGAAGTGTAAAAATTTCACATTTCTGAGCATTTAGAGCAAGTTGCAAATCTCTGCACCAGGCTGAAATCTTATCAAATGTGACTGAATATATATGCAGCTTCTGTCACTTAGTACTTCATTGTACATAACTTCATCACCTGCAAAACATGTGATGTTACTATTAATATTGTCTGCAAGGTCATTAATCTACAACGTGAACACTAAGGGTCCCAGCACACTTCCCTGGGACACACCTTAAGTTATGTCAACATCTCAATATGACTCTTGCTGGCTCTCTAACAATAAAACGACGAAAGGATGTGGGCCCTCAGCTACGTACCCTCCAACTCAGAGTTGCAATACGAAAAGTTTTGGCTGGTTACGTTGTCTAGGGGCTGGGATACATAGTTGCTGCATTACAGGCCAAATACTGCTGAGTCTACAGTATATGATAAGAATATACACACGAATCGAATGGTCGAAAGTTTCTATCACTCGGCAATTGCGAATAATGAATGTAACATATAAATTTATAAATGAAAGATTGAAATTAAATAAAATCTGCAGGTACTATCTTAATTACTTTAAATGATGAGTACGATAGTAGAAGTCCTTTTGAGAATGTGATATATTTCTGCAAAACAATTATTGGTGTCGATGGTCCAGCAATTAAATAAAATATAAGTTGAATAACAGGGAAACAATAGATTCCTACTGCATGTAATTAATTAGCTTGTTTGATATTCATTTCTAAACACACACTACGTCTTCACTGCAGAAGCCACGGAAATCACACAAGAGCACAGCTCGGCACTCCGAAATATTTCTATCCTCCGTGACCACACGCAAACTACTCCACTATCCAAGTCTTTCTGACAGCTCCGTGTCTGTCTTGCCATCGCGTCCAGCACTTCCCGTGTCTTGTGCCATATTGTCCATGTCCTGTGCCATCCTGCCCAGAACTGCCTCATGTCCTCTCCGGAAATGATGCTTCTCCCCAACCTCCATATGTCTCTCTTAGTAACAAGCACTGTGATTAGCAAGAGTGCTCCCTCTATGTCTCCAAGCCAACATGCACTCACAAACATATTGAAACATATTCAAAATACTGGATTTACATTTAAATCCTTGAAATTAAATAAATATCCTATGGCTGGACCATAAACACGCTCTAACACACATTATTAAATACATAAACAATTAAATAAAAATATTTCAAAAGAAAAGAAGCAAAAGGTAGGCCAGGAGCCTAATGTCTCTGTGCTTTCTAACATACAGTAAATATTTTACCAATTTCTTCATGAATAGTATATATTGGAATATAAACAGAGACATAGATGAATAAATATATTTACCAGCATGCTGGTACTGTTTTTTTGTGTAACTGTGGAGTACTTATGGCCTGACGCAATCTATAGTAATCAGCCACTTTGACCTCCAATAACGCATGTACTATTCAAGTTACATGCCTGTAATTCATACCAATTTAGGTTTACACTAGTAGCTTTCTAAAGACACATCGATCGATGAAATCTGATGAAGCATTTAAATTTTGGAAATTCATTGCTGGATGTTACTTGTGTAATTTGCCGTCAGATACTAAACTTTAAACTAATAAAGATATTGAAAATGTGATTACGCTATCAGAATCATTTTGCAAAAAATAGTAATGTACATGTTTCTTTTTGAGGTCTCATGATTCATCTGGCTACTATTAATTTCTATACAAACTGTGAAATGTCTGCCATGATGGTTTCACAAAGTCCGCCATCTTTGGCACTTTCAGCATACAAGTCTCTATCATTGACACAGCATCAGAATGGAACTCTCAGCCATGTGGCTGGACCATGCGCTGGGGTACCCCTCTCGCCCAGCTAACGTCCGCCACCACGTGTTTGCTGATGCTCCCATATTTAAAGGCCAAATATGTCTGCTTGTGTCTGTGTATGTATGGATGGATATGTGTGTGTATGTGTGCGCGAGTATATACCTATCCTTTTTTCCCCGTAAGGTAAGTCTTTCTGCTCCCGGGATTGGAATGACTCCTTACCCTCTCCCTTAAAACCCACATCCTTTCATCTTTCCTTTTCCTTCCCTGTTTCCTGACGAAGCAACCGCAGGTTGCGAAAGCTCGAAATTCTGTGTGTGTGTGTGTGTGTGTGTGTGTGTGTGTGTGTGTGTGTGTGTGTGTGTGTGTGTGTGTGTGTGTGTGTGTTTTATTTATTGTGCCTATCTGCCGGCGCTTTCCCGCTTGGTAAGTCTTGGAATCTTTGTTTTAATATATTTTTCCCATGTGGAAGTTTCTTTCTATTTTATTTACATCATCATATATATATGCTTGGTTTTACACCTGTTGTGCATTAATCTCTGTTTCCTTAGACGTTTCTTTATGGTGACTGAATACAATGGAGGTTCCCTCCCATTATGAACTGTACTGCTGGTTACAGCCCTCTACATGTTCGTGCCCTGTGTTGAAAATTTTAAGTTCCTCATCGAGATATGATACTACTGAGATTTTATCTAATGTACTGAACATACATATTTTTCTGCGTGTTTTAGTTGTCCTTGCACTCTGGTAATAATTGTTGCCACAATCATGGTCACCAATACCAGTTTCAGTGAGGAAGTCCTCAAAGAGGTAAGGTCTGGTTGTTGTCAATAGATCCAATATATTTCCATACTGAGTGGGGTTCCTTACTACCTGTTCTAGGTAGTTTTCAGAGAAGGCATTTAGTGAAGTTTCACAGGATGTCTATTACATCCACCACTAACAAAACTGTAATTTTCCCAGTTAACTGCTGAATGATTAAAGTCTCCATTGACTATTACAGTGTGATTGGGGAACATATGTACAAGTGAAGTGAGGTTTGTTTTATACCTTTTGGTTATGTCAGGAGATCTGGTGGGCGATAGAAAGATACAATTATCATTTTATGCCCACCCCTGATATTAAGTATTGTCCAAACAATCTCACATGCAGTATCTATTTCTACCTTGGTAGATTTGAGTTTCTTGTCTACTGCCACAAATACATTGCCTCCATTTCCCATTCACCTGTCCTTTCGATATACACTCAAATTTTCCCCAAAAATCTCACTGCTACCAATTTCAGGTTTTAACTGGATTTCTGTTCCTAGTATTATATGAAGTCCACTGCTTTTCATGAGTGCTTCAATCTATGGCACTTTGTTGTGAATGCTTTGGCACTTTACCATTAGGACGTAATGCTCTCATCGGTGGGAGGAATTTTTTCCGATCGTACACTGATACTTCTGCATTTTCTACAACTATCATTATCTGGATTGGATGGAGGGTCTCCTAATCTAAAAAACCTTTGTGTGCACCCCACACACAGTCAGCTACCTGAGTAGCAGCCCTTGTTGTTTATTGCACACCTGACCCATTTAGGGGGGGGGGGGGGGGGGGGCATAAAGTTCTCAACCCAATGGCCCATGTCCAGGAAGTTGCAGCCTAGCTCATCACAGAACCTTTGAGGTCTCTGGTTCAGTTCTTCCACTCAACTCAGAACCAGAAGATCATGATCAGTTCTGAGATAATGCTGCAAATCGTGAGCTTCATTGAAACTTCATGTGAAAGGCTTGTCTTCTCTGCCATTCAATGGAATGATCCACGTGTGACCTCAGATCACAGTCGCTCCAAAGTGCCGTACAATTTGCAGATGGTTACACTGTATCACTCAGTGGCTGCCAGAATAGCCTCTTCAATGTGTTGGATGAGGTCCCAAGGCTTACACACTGAGTGCACCTTCTGTCCTTTCCTGTCCCTTGCTGCCATTTCCCTGAGAGGTACCATCATTCGCCGTACCTTTGAACTGCTGACAGTTAATAGACCCCTATGCTTTTGTACTTGCCTCGTCTTGACACCAGATAAAAATAGTTTCCCCAAAACAGGTGAAGTGAGGCCAACTCAATGAAAAACAGCACCTCAAACTTACGGTTAGGGCGACTGATCTAACATACACCACCTTGAGTCCTCCATGGTCTGCAACCATTCTGTACAGGCAAGTGAATTAGTAATGTCAGATCCTGTACTCTCTGCAGAAGAGACAGGATACTATTTGAAGTATTAATGGTACCAGTATCACAGATACACTACTCTCAGGAGGTCTTCCAACACACTGATTTGCGGTGACTGCCAATCATCTGATACTAGTCAAGGCAATTTCTAGCTGCTTATGATTGCCAGCCAACTCATTCTGTGTTCGAAAACAGTTTTCACACTGGGGTTGCATTTTGGCTGATGTGATGCATTACAAGGCAGTGAACAAAGTAATCCCACTGATTATCTCTTAATCAGTTAAATTATAAACTTGCTAATGCCCTAAGAGAATTAAAACAAATGCACAAGATGAGATTACTATTAAGGTGACAGAAAAATTACTAGTTTCTTAAAACATTTTGAAGTTAATTACAGTTGTAAGAAAACTCAAAAACAGAACTAATTTGTGATGAATACAGGTGATGTATTGGGCTACTCCTCTTCAAGGGAAAACTAGATGCAACGCAATTGTTTGTTAGAGTATCTGTTACAGTATCTGCATTACAAATGCCAATTTGCTACAAATTACATTATGCAAAAGACAATGGTAGCTTCCAAAAGTTCTAAAAAATTCACATTTATCTTCATTGATTTTTAACACACCTGGTATGTTGTGTCTTTACTTTCGTATTCTTCAAAAACAATTGTTGAACATGATGAGCAAAAATCTAAATGACAAGCTTTGTGTTTCCAGTGGGTGGAAATATGTGAGGGGAAATGCTGATGTAAATGGCACTTGGTGCTACCAGCAAAAACTGCAACATTTAGTTTCACTATACAGTTTTGACACTACCACTGCTAGGTCATAGGCATTGGCAGAAATGAAAAGAACAAATCCGATATTTGATGAAACCGAATGACAAACCTATCAGACACCTTTTATCGTGGCATTTAACATGCAGTTACCATTGTAAGCAAAGTGACTATTGCCAAATGTGAACATGCATTGTTTTCCTTTCAGTTCTTGCTCTAAGGGGGATAGGCAGGCTGCTAGCATGTTAATGTACAAAGCATCTAATAATAAATCAATACGATTACCTCTCGGCGTACCCTGAAGTGATAAATGTCCTGCCCACTATTTTCCCACCCCTCCTACCATGGTATTCCGCCATCCACCGAACCTACACAATATACTCGTCCATCCTTACAAAACCCCTTCTCCCAGTCCCTTACCTCATTGCTCATACCTCTGTAATAGACCTGTCCCATACATCCTCCTACCACCTACTCCAGTCTGCTCACTAACATCACCTATCACATCAAAGGCAGGGCTACCTGTGAAACCAGTCATGTGATTTACAAGCTAAGCTGCAACCACTGTCCTGCACTCTATGTAGGCATCACAACCAACAAGCTGTCTGTCCACATGAACTGACACCGACAAACAGTGGTCAGAAAACAAGTGGACCACCCTGTTGCTGAACATGCTGCCAAATATGATATCCCTCATCTCAATGACTGCTTCACAGCCTGTGCCATTTGGATCCTTCCCAACAACACCAGCTTTTCCGAATTGTGCAGGTGGGAGCTTTCCCTGCAATGTATCCTACGTTCCCATAACCCTCCTGGCCTCAACCTTCAGTAGTCACTACCCTCACCCATCTTGCCTCCTCCCTGTTCCCATTCCAGCACTACACAGCCGTCATTTCACCACCACACCCAGTCTTTTAATTTCTTTTTATTTTTCTCCGTTCTGCTACTTACCTCCTCCCCCCTCCGCACCTTCACTCCTGCCCTCCATCTAAACTGCAACACTTCACTGTCCGCCACTCCCACCATACTATTCCTCCCCCTCACTGCCCCAGCCTCCTCCTTACCCCCACCCAGTCGCCACTCCCATGATGCACTGGTGCTGCTGCTCGCAGTGTGGTTTCAGCTCTCTGAGACTGCAGACATTTGTGCAAGTTGCGTGGTTTTGTGTGTGTGTTTTTTATTGTGCCTATCGCGACTCAGCATCTCCGCTGTATGGCGAGTAGCAACCTTTGCTTCTCTGGTATTGTTAAATCAATGCTTAAATATACAGCTCTAAAATGGGCAGTATATTTATAGTTTGCAGCTGATATTTTTATAGGTTGGTAAGTCAATATTTTTCCACCGTTATATCAATACTTTTTTCGAGAGCTGATAATGATATTTTTTAGATATTGTCATATCAGATTCCCAATAATTTTTAAAATATCAACAGTCCTACTTCTCATTAAACACAAACATGAAATAATATTCTGCAGTTAGCATTTGTCTTAAACATGGTTCGATGACTTAGCATTAAGTGTATGCAGATTATCTTTAAATTTCTTAAAATTAAACATTCTGACCAGTATTATATCTTTCCTTAGGACTTCCATCAATTTGGAAAATGCAATATGAATCTAAGTACAGTGGTGTTATCGGATCTGTACGAGGACTTTATAAAGATTATGGATTCAAAATATTTTATAAAGGATACCGCTGTACAATCTACCGGTAGGTGGGTAAAAGTCCATGTTAATATTCTGCAATTAAAATCTTATGATTATAATAGATGGAAGCTTAGAGTAGATTTAGAGAGTAGCTTACCGTGAACCAACAATAGTATCTATTAAATCTTAATGCTTCTTTGTATGTGGATGGAAACTAACAAAAAGTTACATTGTGCTCATTTGCTAGCTATGCAGAAATGTATTATCAATGTTCCATGACTTCTTTTTCTGATAGACTCTCCTCTGTGAAGGTGGTTTCATCACTTCCAATTTGTATTTTCTTGTACAATACTTTTAATTATCTTAGTTTACATCAGTCTAGTGAAATAAAATTTCATACATAAATTATTCTTCTCAATAGCTGCATAAATTTCGTATACACAAATTAAGCTCAAAGTAAAATTGCAATTTGATTTTAGAATCATATGTGTCTGTCTATTGTCGACAAAGGCCTTAATTGCCGAAAGCTATAATTGTGAGAGTCTTTTTGTTGCACCTATCTGCGACTCAGCATCTCTGCTATATGGTGAGTAACAACTTTTCATCTCATAATATTGTTACATTCCATCATGTATTTTCTATTGTTTGATTTTGATTAAAGTTATTTATAATGTAGGGCTTCAGTTTCAGTCATTTCCTTAAGATCTTCCGAATGGTCAATTGTGGTATGTTCAGCTCCCTGGTTGTTCTGGCCATCGTCATGTGAGAGCAAGGACAGCTCATGATTAAACATTATGGGTGTTCACAAATGTTTAGATTCACATAAATAGCATCTGTTGTACAACATTTATGCTTATCAACAAGTTTATACAACTACAGCCACTGACCATAACAACAACAGTAAAAACTGTTGTTACAGTAATTATTGTTATCATTGTTATTATTATTATTATTATTATTATCATACAAAGAATAAGATGCATAACTTATCTGACAAAAGAAAGAATTGTTTTTGTTGAACTTTGTTGTTTTGTACATAACTACGTACAATTCAGGGCAACAACAAATTAATGTGTAAACTTTCGCAACTCTCCATTTCACACTTTGTGTGAGTTGGAGTTTCCACACTTTTCCATTTTTTCAGACAAGTGTACAAGATCCCCTAACAGATGTATTAGTTCACAAATTTACTTCTGGGCTGAAAATCGGATATTCTTATTGTGCACCCACTTAACAACTTGTGCTAACTGTACACTTCCTTGTTAAATGTTTGCTTGTAGTCATGCTTATTTGATTTTGCCACTCTCCAAATCTGTTCTCGGAGGCCCCAGTTCCTTTGTGGCAAACTTTTCATGGTAATTTTCTTTTCTATTCCCAGACTGAGATTTTAACTCTGCAGCAGAGTGTGCGCCGATATGAAACTTCCTGGCAGATTAAAACTATGTGCCAGACTGAAACTCAGATTCGGGATCTTTGCATTTCACGTGCAAGTGCTCTACCAACTTAGCTACCTGAGCACAGCTCACAACCTGTTCTCACAGCTTTATTTTTCTGTTATAATTAAAAATTGATTTAACATAGTTCATGTTTACACTGCACACGAAAGCTGGTTGACGAACAATAAACAATCAACTCCAAACACAAACTGCCATTTGTGGAAGTGATTAAACTCAAGTAGTAATGTCTACTAACATGGTAACCTGACTAGAATACAAATGAGGTGCTGAGATTGATAAGAGCCTAAACCGCACTGCCATCAATCCCACATTTAAGTGAAAACCAGAGAAAGTAGTGATACAGCTTTTCATGAAGTTTCAAACATAGAATGTGGGCCTACAGCACAGATAAACCTGTCTCATCATAAGATCGATAGGTTTCAGAAACATGAATAAAAGCTACAATCTCACAGTAGACAGTGATGTGCGTGAGGCCCTTATGATTCTCAGTGCCTCAAATGGATTACTGTATGATCAAATTCATAAGTTAATATACAATAACTCATTCAGAAACCCACCAAATAGGTTTACTGTCAGTACAACTTTACATCTGATCTAATTTTACTATATAGTGAGTAAATTAGCATATCTGAGGAGTGTACTATCATCTAGCAGGATTTATGCCAAGGGAACAGGGATAAAAGTCTGCAACAGTGTGCTATCATCTGATGGCACTGACGTAAACTTCTAGTTGAGTGGCAAGGACTACCTGTGCACATTATGAACCATGTACATTGTTTATCAAATCCATATGTATTTGGCCTATAGGGCAATTACATTATGCAAGTAGCACATCTTAAAACGTGCATAACTGAAGCTGTTCTCATGACCAAGTTGCCAAGTTTCACGGAGTCTATAGGAGCAGTAGCGCAGTAGATTACATGCTGTATCTGTCAGAGTGCAGCATCTGTGTTACATTTAAGAGCATTCAAAGAAAAATAACCAATAAATCTGCACAATGTTGAAAGTTAGGGTGTTCTCGTGGTCTTGTGCTCTTATGCAGCAGCTGCCACTTCTGTGAGCTACATACAAAACTCACCTGAATGTGGTCATCCATTTCTTCACTCACTACAGGCTGACCCATTGGTCCTTCCTTGGAGAGGTATCTTCAAGTTCTAAACTGCACCTATCATCACCAGATGAAGATGGTAGTTGTTGTATCTTTGTTGAACTTCATTCTAAAATGCCATTGCACTGTTATGGCAGATTGAAGTGAAAGCATTTCAAGCACAACAAACACTTTCTCAGCACCTGCCACCATTTTGGCTAACTGCTCCTGCTGTGCTCTCATGACAGAAATCTGCAGTATGGGTGCAACAATACATAACTTATTTACTTTTTCTATATGAGTGTTGAGTTTTGTGACAATAGGCCAATTAATGTAGCTATGGTGAATTTATGAAATCACTGCAATCATTTATAACTATCTTGTATTTTTATGTGCCGCTGATATTAACTTACATTTGTACAATGTGACCAGGGACTAACTTTATTATAATTCACCACACTACCAATGTTAGTGACATTGCATGAAATGACTTCTGAAACAAACATGTACACAAATAAATGCTTCAGTGCCTTACTGTGAAACAACGATAGTGTCAGCCTGCATTATCTGTAGAGTTTTAAAAGTAGAAATATGGAAATGAATAACTTGTCAAAAATTCTCTTTGAGTTTTTTCAGAAGACATATTAGCCACTATTTAAAATGAGATGTACTCATTGAACTGAAATTCAAAGAAAACACGAAGGTGTCACATGGATTTTTTATCTTTTTCCACAGAGATGTTTTTTCATCTGGTATATACACAGCTGTATACGAAGCATTGAGTGCCACGAATAATATTCAACAGAAATCTGTATCAAGCATAATATTTGCAGGTGGAATGGCAGGTAACACTTTTATAATTTTGTATTGTTATTTAATGAGATAGTTTGAAATGTTACTTTAATTGGAATATTACAACCAGGGATAAGTTGCACTGAGTTGTGAAGCCACATTGAAATTGGAAGTGGAACCTGAACTTTAAATGAATGCCACTGACAGGCTTGGCCATAAGCAAGGTTTTATACACAGGGTCCTCTTTTTCATCCATTGCTCAATAAGGCCGCTTCTAGATTTTTCTATGCATTGGGTTCTTGTCCATGCTGCTCCTAAAAGTTTTATAACATTATATATCCACTTTCTGTCAGTCACAGTCTTGTCCTTTTTTTATGGTTTGGAACTTCTACCATTAATCTACCACCTATTTCCTAATTTATACTCTCCACCAACTCTAAATAATTTTTGGGGTAGTAATTTTCATTATGTTAATGGCTTTCTATTTGAGCTTGCGTGCCTCCTGGGTCATGCCAGGGAGCTCATTCTTAATGGCTGAGTTTGGTTTTGACAACCCAAGGTTCTCAATCTGTCAGCTTAGGAGCACTGCCAGCAGCCAGGGCTGTACTGTATGGATGGTAAGATAGGGTCCTATCAAGGGCATAGGTACTGACCAGGAAGAAAAAGGAAAAGGGAATGACAGGTTACAAATTAACCATGAGAGGTACTCGTGTTCTCTTATCACTTGTGTTGTAATCTTCTACCAACAAGAAGCAGCCTTTCCCGCAGTCCATAACTATAAGTGCATGCTGTTGTCACAATGTAGTTTCAATAGTATCACAAAGAGACCTAGAGGAAGATCATGAGAAACATGAATTGTTGGAGTGAAGGAATTTCTTAAGAAAAGAGGAAAAGCTTGGGACAGAATGGATAGAGAAATATTGTGAGGGCACAGGAAAAGATGGAGAGGCCCATGTGAATGACAGACCCAATCAGGGGCTGGAAAAATAAGAATGATAACAATGGTGTTCATGATATGATATGATACAATATGGTGAGGACAGTGACATCTATCGCTAGTATGGTTTATGGTGCAACAATAAGTTTTTTGCTCGTACCTGCATCTACACAGCTAGCTCATGTTCAGCAATGAAGTTCTTACTGCTATTTCACTGTAGTGTTGTAGAATCTCAAAGGTCAGTAAGCATGTTCTGAAACATATAATTATTCTGTTTGCAGATGAACTAGAACAGTTCAGGGTATCTGATAGAATGGCAAGTGAAGTAGATAACATGTCTCACATATGACACCATTTCATGTCTCACATATATGACACCTTTTCACTGTGTTTAATTTCATCTGGCTGTCCAGAAATGGCTTAAGTGAAAGCTATGTACCATTTCTTGAAAAATGTGCAGCTAATTTTGATGACGAATATAGCAGAGCTAGTTAATGTAACAGCTGCTTTGAAGTTACAGGTGAAAGAGCAGTGACAGATTTTCATTTAGATATTCTGAAGGTTTTTTTTAAAATACTGATTAAGAGATGCTTATTCAAATGTGGAAGTAGCTTTGAGAATATTTGACAAAACCAGTAACTGCAGCAACTTGTGAATGCATTTAGATATTCTGAAGGTTTTTTTTTAAATACTGATTAAGAGATGCTTATTCAAATGTAGAAGTAGCTTTGAGATTATTTGACAAAACTTGTGAATGCAGTTTCAGCAAACTGTTATTGTTGCCGTCTTCAGTCCGAAGATTGGTTTGGTGCAGCTCTGCATGGTACTCTATCCTGTGCTAGCCTCTTCATCTCTGAATAACTACTGCAACCTACATCTTCCTGAATCTGCTTACTGTATACATCTCTTGGCTTTCCTCTACGATTTTTACCCCACACCCCCTGCCCTTGCTCTCTACATCCTTCCAGTATTAAACAGGGAATCCCTTGATGTCTCAGAATGTGTCTTGTCAACTGACCCCTTCTTTTGGTCAAGTTGTGCAACAAACTTCTTTTCTCCCCAATTCTGTTCAATACCTCCTCATTACTTATGTGATACTTCCATCTAATCTTCAGCATTCTTCTGTAGCCCCACATTTCAAATGCTTCTATTCTCTTCTTGTCTAAACTGTTTATCATCCATGTTTCACTTCTGTACACGGCTACATTCCAGGCTATTTACAACTTGTACCTTCAGAAAAGACTTCCTAAAACTTAAGTCTATACTTGATGTTAACAAATTTCTCTCCTCCAGAAACATTTTTCTTGCCATTGCCAGTCTACATTTTATACCCATTCTACTTTGGTCATCATCATTATTTTGCTGCACAAATAGCAAAACTCATTAACTACTTTAAATGTCTTGTTTTCTAACCTGGATACCCTCAGCACCACCTGATTTAAACTGACGACATTCATTATCCTTGTTTTGCTTACATTGATGTTAATCTTATATCCTCCTTTCAAGAACCTGACCTTTCCATTCAACTGCTCTTCCAAGTCATTTGCTGTCTCAGAAAGAATTACAATTTCATCGGCAAACCTCAAGGTTTTTATTTCTTCTCCCTGAACTACTCCAAATTTTTCTGTGGCTTCCTTCACTGCTTGCTCAATGTAGAGATTGAATAGCATCAGAGATAGGCTACAACCCAGTCTCACTCCCTTTCATACCCCCAAATCTTACAACTGCCATCTGGTTTCTGCATAAGTTGTAAATAGCCTTTTGCTCCTTGTATTTTACTCCTGTTACCTTCAGAATTTCAAAGAGAGTATCCAGTCAACATTGTCAAAAGCTTTCTCTAAGTCTACAATTGCTATGAATGTTGGTTTGTCTTTCTTTAACCTATCTTCTAAAATAAGTGTTAAAGCCATTATTGCCTCATAGGTGTTCCTACATTTCTCAGAAATCCAGACTGATCTCCCTATGGTCAATTTCTACTAGTTTTTCCATAAAGAATCTGCGATAGTATTTCACATCTGTGACTTGTTAAACTGCTAGTTCAGAAATTCTCATACCTGTCAGCATCATCTTTCTTTGGAATTGGAACTATTACATTCTTACATCTCATACATCTTGTATGGCAGGTGGAAGAGTTTTGTAATGGCTCGCTCCTCAAGGCTATCAGTAGTTCTGACATAATGTCATCTACTCTTGTAGCATTGTTTTGACTTGGGTCTTTCAGTGCTCTGTCAAATTCTTCTCATAGTATTATACATCCCATTCATCTTCATCTGCATCCTCTTTCATTTCTATAATAATGCAATCTCTCTTGTATAGACCTGCTATATACTTTTTCCATCTTGTCTATCTTGGCTATAATATTCTGTTCTTTATGCTTCTTCACAGTAGCATACATACATTATTATTTTCTTATTCATTATTAAACCTACTCTTGCAGTACTGCTAATTGAATTTATGATTATAAATCTTTATTCACCTGACCAGAAGTCCTGTTCATCCTTGCCACCAAACTTCATTAATTCCCACCAAATCCAACTTCAAGCTATCCATTTCCTTTTTAAAATTTTCTAAGCTACCTGCCTGATTAAGGAATCTAATGCTCCACACCCTGAACCATAGAACACCTGTTTTGTTTCTCCTGATGACTTCTTCCTGAGTAAGCCATATCTGGAGATCTGAATGGGAGACTATTTTACCTCTGGAATATTTTACCCAAGAGAATGCCTCATTGTTAATCCATACAGTAGAGCTACATGCCCTCATGAAAAATTACGGCTGTGGTTTACCCTTGCTTTCAGCTGTTTGTGGTACCAGCACAGCAAGATTGTTTTGGTTTATCTTACAGGGCCATATTGGTCCATTATCCAGACTGTTGCCCCTGCAGCTATTGAAAAGGCTGCTGCCCCTCTTCATGAACCATATTTTTCTCTGGCCTCTCAACAGATACCTCTCAGTTGTGGTTGCACCTATGGTATGGCTATTGTATCGGTGATGCATGCAAGCCATCCCATAGACAGCAAAGTCCATGGTTAATGAGACACAAATTAAAGCCCATGAAAAAAAAACTATGTGGGGTTAATTATCAGATTTAACTACCAAACTTGTCAGATTTAACTATCATGTCAATTGAATACAGGGGAGCTGCCAATATTGGCTTCAGTGACATGAACAGTAATTTGCTTTGCTGAAAAGAACAACATGAAACTTAAAATTAGATTAAAAAGATAATTCCTTTTCTCAACTATTAATTGTAGCCTTTTTCTTTTATTTATAATTAATATTTTTGCACTAGTAATAATATGAGTCCATTCTTTATTAGACATCGTGCTAAATCATTGTGCAAAATTGGCCATAAACAAAAAAGGTATTGATTTTGTTTGCCTTCCAGTTTTCTTCAGAAAGTCTACCTTTTGTTATTTATTTATTATAATGATACATTTAATTTGTTGTGTGCAATATTTGTATGGATATGGTTCCTTTACGCATTATTTTTCAGTAATCTGTCATTTATATTAATATACTTACAAAATTATAAAATGTGGTAAATCTGCGTAGAAAAATTGCAGAGAGGTAATTTTATGGGGAGAGCAGGAAGGTGAAGCTTTGACAGTTACACAAAATTAATGATTTGATACCACTTTTACTTGTGCAGTGCTTGATGACATTTCAGTTTTAAAATATGCAATACATGGTTTTTATTAAAGTTTGCAATATTTTGGAGCATTTTCAACATTCATGTTTCTTGTATTTGTTTATAAATGATGACAATGTTTTTACAAGTTACAACTCTTAAACCTTAAATCACCTTCACTTTAAAAAAGGGAAAATTTAATAAGACCATAATTTTTAAAATAAATTATGTCTGAAAGTATCATAATTTGCCATCATTTAAGTCATTCAAATAATAACACATACCAAATGTTCTTGCAAAATCTCAAAGTTTTATTTAATTTTTTACAGGTGGTAATTTGTTCTTTGCTAGGCAAATATTCAGCTTATGTTTTGAGAATGTAATTAACTCCATGAAAAACAATTTCATTTCATGCAAAATCACAGATTTACAAAAATGTAAATTATCTTTTACACATCATACTGTGGAAACATCAGTTTTTAGGTAATTTTTATTTTACAGCAGCTTTTGTAACTATTTTTGCTGTTACACTTTTCTACTCATAAAAATATACAATTTTGCCTAAATTTTCACCTGTAGGAAAACTGGATGTTAGTAAAAATTGGTACGATAATGGAGCTTCCCAGAATATTCCAGTGAACACACATGTTATGAAAGGTAATCAAAAGTGCATCAAAAGTTAGGTCTATGTAGTTTGTTCCACTGCACAATTGTTCATAATTCATATTTCACATGAACATCCAGGCTTTGTGAATACTTCAGCAACCATCATGCAGTGTGGTGGTAGAAGCTTGTCTATGACAGGGAAGAGGGACCTTGCCTTAATTTTCTGGACCATCAGGATGGTATAAATGTCTAATAAGAAGTTTAACCCCAAAGTCTGCCAGTAAAGTGGAGCAGATATGCACCTGCAGTGTGATAAGGCTTGTAAAGATAAGCAGTGCCCTGCCTGCATTGACCTTGATAATTCTAGTCACTTGTATGAACATAGTGGCATGCAGTTTAATACATAAGAACAGTCCCACCAGGAGAAGTGTCCCATCTGCTAAGAGTAACACCCACTGAACAAAAAAGGGTTTCATACAGTCCACTTTAGGACTTCAATTCAGAAAACAATGTCAGAGCATAACAACACATAGCATATTTAATGGAATATCCACTGAGTTAACCTACTGTGCAACATGAGTAGCCTCTGTTATACCTTAAGAGTTCTTACTCAAAGTGTAACTTGACCTCCTTTAAAACTGGGTAATTAGCTCTAGTTAACTTGTTCATCTCATAACACATTCCTTTCTGGGGGTCAACCTTCTTCTTTTCCTTGTGCCTTGGTCCCTGGCTCTGTCATTGTTAATTTAAGGGGTGACCAGATGGGATTCCTTTCACCACCCTGTTGTCCCCTCCCCTCCCCTCCCCACTTCTCCCCTTCCCTCCCCTTCCCTCCCCTCCCCCCACCAGATTGGAATATGTGTATACCAACTGTCTGTGTGGGGAAAACTGTCTAAACGTTATATCCAGACTGGTCAGCACACTGACCCTCATCATAATGGAAACAGTTGCATCACATCAAGCTGAATAGGTACAGAAAGTAGATTTGCCTGAGCATATAACAGTTGCCTGCAAAAGAGAATATATCTCCATGAGCCATATCTGTTATTTCAGATGTCATCACTATAGACACATAACCACAGTATGCAATACATGTGCAACAAGTCACAAATGTTGCCAAACACAGCTGAAGATGGGCACCCTTGTGCAGCTCCGTTACTATGAGTGAAATGCATAGGTAATTTAGCTGTTTGGTGACATGAGTTCAGACTTTTCTGGATGAAAAGAAAATTCCAAAGATAAAATTCAAAAAGAGAATACATACTTGAAAGTTAAAAACATAGTATATGGCCCAGAAACCACCAAATTTTGGCCAAAACATCAAGAAAAAGGTTGTCATCAACAGAGGCTTTACTAACATAAGCTGCCTTAAGTCACATATAGGCAGCTGAGATTTGATGGCACATGTTCCATAAAGGCTGTTGTCTTTCACACAAAACCAGCAGATCCCAGACAAACTTGGCAACACTGGTTTCCCAGGAATTAGGCTGTAGCTTAAAGCATATTTTGACGCCTAACATCATTTTATCTCATACTTTGGGGACAATTTCAGAGGTAATGGAGGTGTAGGTAGTGCATTCTCCAACATAAACTAGTTTAGCTATCCAAAATTGTAAAATTGTTTACTTGTAGCCATGAAGTAAGTTTTTTTTATCTTTCTGAATTTCTACATCGTAGTGAATAATAACTAGACCTTTACAAAATTTTAGTACCTTATCAGAGAAAGGAATTTGGTGATTTCCCCAGAGCATGATCTGCTACTGCTGATTTATATGTGTTTCCAAGATGACTTATTTGTGTAATGCAACTTTATGTATTTATTTCTCCTTCAAATTTAATGATTCACACTTAGAGCAAGTATTTAAATAATCTTCCCATTTTTCCATGTCCAAAATCATGTTAACTTCACTTAAAACTGTCAGTGATAAAGCCTGTCTCTGGAATGGGCAGCACAGTTGACTAATCTCTGGTTGAGATGTCGTATTGATGTAAATCATCAGTCTCAAATTATTTTCAGTACTCCACAGTACTTTTGAACCAAACCAGTTCTTTCAAGCAACACAGCTGAGATAACTGTCTGTTTGATATTTGTGTATAATGTACCACTGTATGCTTCTTGAATGTTAAGTCAGACAACTAATTTTCACTTCTTGTGGACTTTATTACAAAGTAGTAACTACAATCAAGTTCACAACTGCTACCGACAGTTCAATAATCTCACCACATGTCAATCAGATAACAGTAAGCTATTAATTTATTTTTCAGTTACAATATTTTTTGTAAGGAATTCATATGAGGGCAGAGATCAGCAGTAGCAGCTGGCAGAATCTTCTTCATACTGGCTGCTGGTTAGTATGTAGAAATGGTTGACTTATTTTCTCTGGTGGCAGCAATGGAGGTACTGCCATCGGTGCATTGTGGAACTTTTCCTCATGACATGAAACAAACTCAAACAAAAATATATGAATAAAAATTATCAGAACATCATATTTAAATAATTTAATAGCTATTGTACCATTATATTTTCACTTACACACTCTGCTGTGGTAAGAATCATGGTGTAACTGCCACTAATTTCTGTTACATCACACATCTCGCAACAGGTGCAATAAAAAATTGCCAAATAAACCACTCCCATCATGTTTAATGCTCACACTAGTTATGACATTCACAGCATAGCACTGAGAACACTACTGAATGCTCATTGGCTGTCAGAGACTGCATGGCATAGACGCACAGAACAAGCCTAAGCTCAATCACAATCATTTGTGCCTCCTGCTGTTGTACATGTTTGATTTTGGAGTACAGTATATTTATTGAAACTTCCTGGCAGATTAAAACTGTGTGCCCGACCGAGACTCGAACTCGGGACCTTTATACCGAGTTCGAGTCTCGGTCGGGCACACAGTTTTAATCTGCCAGGAAGTTTCATATCAGCGCACACTCCGCTGCAGAGTGAAAATCTCATTCTGGAAACATCCGCCAGGCTGTGGCTAAGCCATGTCTCCGCAATATCCTTTCTTTCAGGAGTGCTAGTTCTGCAAGGTTCGCAGGAGAGCTTCTGTAAAGTTTGGAAGGTAGGAGACGGATACTGGCAGAAGTAAAGCTATGAGTACCGGGCGTGAGTCGTGCTTCAGTAGCTCAGATGGTAGAGCACTTGCTCACGAAAGGCAAAGGTCCCGAGTTCGAGTCTCGGTCGGGCACACAGTTTTAATCTGCCAGGAAGTTTCATATCAGCGCACACTCCGCTGCAGAGTGAAAATCTCATTCTGCAGTATATTTATTATTTATGCCTCAGAGCTCCCATACCTTGTGAGTATAACTTATTTTCTTTCACTGTATAATATGAAGCTTTCTAATTTAGTCTTCTGCATTTATATATTGGTAATTGTTTCACGTTTCCTAAAACATAATAACAATATTTAAATTATTTTTGATTGTGTGGTATCTTTTTTAATCTCTCAGGAATCTGAAAATGAAATTTTTGTTATTACTTTTAGGTATGCTGTCTTGGATTAGTATTATACCACTTGATGTGATGAAGTCAAGGATCCAGGCAGACAACCCTGATAATCCAAAATACAAAAGTTTAATGGATTGTTTCATCAAAAGTTATCAAAGTGATGGATTGAAAGTATTTTTTAGAGGTTCCTGTATGACAATTATAAGGGCATTTCCTGTCAATGGTGCAACATTTCTTGGGCTAGAAAAAAGTTTACAATTTTTTGAAAGTATTTATCTTGGACAACAAATATCCAATAAATAATCATAGTATCAGTTAATAATAATGTTTACCTTTCATTAAAAATACCAAGGTCTCAGTATTTATGGGAAATAATTTCAGTGTAAGAAATTTAATTTTATAACACTGTTAAGCAGTTTTCCTCAAGACTACTAAAAGTGCTTGGAAAAAACATCGCAGAAAGAATATAGAAAGACAGCAGATCAATAACTATTTGCTAATTGTACCATCATAGATTTTTGAACTTGATTATTTCTGGTTTTGTATTTTGTACATAAATGCTTTTAGAATATTAGTGTTGGCAAATATTTATTTAAACATATCTGAATTATTATGTCTAATATGGTCTCTTCATTGTACATATCCATTATGCTTGTGATATGATTCATTAGTTTGAATGTACAAAAAATGATGTCCAAAATAATAATAATAATATTTAGACCTTTTTCTTACAAATTATGTTTTATGGCACCTGATTAGACTAAAACATCTGACACAAAGTTGCTGAATTCAAGTTCACATCATACTGATGTTTGCAATAGGAAGGAAGAGCTACCCATCATAACTGTCAGTTACTTTATTGAGCTTTTTATACACACACAATCACATTTGCTGGCTGGAACAATCACATTCATATTATACTGTCAATTATTACCTTTTTTCAATTCTAAATTTTTAGTGTTTTTCTCTCTAATTCAGTAAATGTTATCTCCCTTCTTTCCAATAAGTCTGACAGAAGGAGATTCTGGGTGTAAAACATTACAGATTCTGCTACTCATTACTTTTCCTTGCTTGCATTGAAATAATAATAATAATTCCATCATCTGCTGATTATACTCACTCATATATTATTTTCCTTATTTCTTAAGTGAAATTTTTGATATTGCAATTTTCACCACTCCACAGGGCATTCAGCAAATATGAATTTTATAGAATAAAGAGTCAAATGGTAACTCTCCTAGCAACAGCAGCAGTACCAGCAGCTCATCAGAGTATTGTGAGTTGCCACAGCTTCTCACAAGAAGCAACTTATTTCAAATTTCATCAGCATTCTTTAGCATCAACTGTTGTATTTCGTCCATGTATGGGGATTTATCAGGCTGTCTTTAGTATGGATAGGAATTGCAATTGCTGTGTTCAGTTGTGAGCCAAGTTGGTGATCCCTCACTAACTGCTCAAGCCAGTGTTGGCCTTAGTCACACAGCTTGCGCTGCTACCTACGAGCATGACTGCGAGGAACCAGACGGGGTAATTGGAGGGATGTCCAGCATGACCCATGTGTCCTCCGAACGCTCCATTATGTGACTGCCCCATGAACTGTTCACACTGATCTTGATCCCTCATCTGTGGTCTAGTGGGAGGATGTTCCAAGGTGTGGCAAGCAGCAAAAGACTTTCTGAGGGGCCTGTTGGAGGGTCTCCCAGTCCATCTGATGAACAGGTATTGGGCGCTGTCTGCGACTGATGAAGCCCCTGAGCCAGATGAAGTCACTTGGCCTGTTCCAGAGAAATACTCTCAGCCTGCAAAGTTTGGGCAGTCATAGTGTGAGGGATTACTGGTGGTCGAGAGTTCCAACATAGGTGCATAATGGTGCCCCTTAGGGATAAGGCTGCGAAGGAGAAGAAATCCAGTTTACAATCTGTCTGCATACCAGGAGGAGTCATTCCAGATGTGGAACAGATGCATCCAGATGCCATAAAGACCACAGCGTGCATCCAACTGCAGATGGTGGCTCATGCTGGTACTGATAATGTGTGTCACTTTGGATTGGAAGAGATTCTCTCTGCTTTCAGGTGGCTAGCTGAAGTAGTAAAAATTGCCAGTCTTGCTTGCAAGATGAAAGTGGAGCTTACCATCTGTAGCTTCATTAATGGAACCAACTGTGGTCTTTTGTTACAAAGCTGAGAGGAGGGTCTGAATCAGAGGCTCAGATGGTTCTGTGATCCTGTAGGTTGCAGATTTCTTGAATTACGCCATAGGGTGTTGGATTTCAGGGTTCCACTAAATAAGTCATGGGTATCGAGGGCTGTTTGGAATGGACTGGGCAGCTTTTTAGGTTAGAGCATCCCAGGAAAGTGCAGAAGGGACTTTAGTTTTGTAGGGTGAAGGATGAACACAGGAAGAGGGTAACATATAAACAATCAATGCTGTAGTTATAAATTGTCGTAGCTGTGTTAGAAAGGACAAGAGCTTCAAGCACTAATTAAAAGCACTGAATCTCAAATTTTTATTGGTATGGAAAGCTGGCTAAAACTGGAATTAAGTTGAGTCAAAATTTTTATAAAGGACATAACCGCATTCAGAAAGTATATATTAAATACAGTTGGTGGTGGAGTTTTTATTGCTGTCAGAAGTAGTTTAGCATTTAGGAAAATTAAAATAGATAGTTCTTGTGAGTTATTATGGATAGACATAGTACTTGGCAACCATAATAAATTAATAACTGGTCCCTTGAAACTGATTATGATGAGATAAATATACTAAACAATCTTGGATCATATGAAGTGAACAATACTGCACCAAAGATACAAAAACAAAAATCCATTACTTCAAAGCTATGCAGAAATGTTTAAATGTGTGTTTGTTTTGTATAGGGTACCTAAAGGATGCTGCATTCTCGGACTGCTATTCAACAATTCAAGCGAATCACATTAATAGTTTTTATTACAATAAATAAGATAGACAATACTTAACTTTGTATTACAAGAACATGTTGCAAGCAATGGGTGGCAGGCAAAGAGTCAGTGTCTTTCTCTATATACTGTGTCCATACAAGCAATGGAAAAGGAAATGAGTGTTTGGTATCATTGGCTGGGAGGCCCCTTCCGGGGCAAGTCCGGCCGCCTTGGTGCAGGTCTTATTACATTTGACGCCACAATGGGTGACCTGCATGCTGGATGGGGATGAAATGATGATGTAGACAACACAACACCCAGTCCCTGATCGGAGAAAATCCCTGACCCAGACGGGAATCGAACCCAGGCCCGTAGGACAGCAGTCCATCATGTTGACCACTCAGCTATTGGGGTGGACCATACAAGCAATTGATATGGTTCACTAATAAGTGCTATCATAGTGCTCTCCTAATGCAGGCGTAGTACTGTGTGGCCAAGGCTGGGAGGAGCAACGCTTATATTCTCTTCTTGTAGAGGTCACTGTTATCGTGGTGTGGTCCTAGTCAGCACGTTACTGGCTGACATCATCTCACAGCCTTCTCTGCTCTTGTGTTCTTCATCTTCATACCAGTACTTGTCAATACACCGAAACATTTCTGCCTTCCAAAGCAACCGACCGTCATCATGGGGGGTGTGCGACCACTGTGGGGTAGGCAGGAGAGTGGGTGCCTCACAGGATCGGAAGCTGTGGCGGCAGGGGACGTCAAGCTTCTGATCGTACCCTGCCATCTGTCCTGCGTTCTGGTGGAAACGTCCTCCAGAAAATGACCAGAAGGGTATGCATCCACCGCCTGATGCCAGGAACCAGAAGAAGAAGACGGTGAATGCTGTGGCGTGGGCGGGTCCAGCTCCATCGATAAGACAAGAGGAGGCGGAGGAGATGAAGGCTCCATCTCCATAGGATTGTCCTGTGGTGTTGTGACGACACCCTCTGGCAGCTGCTGTGGCTACGCAGTCCTCTGGACCCATGAATCTGGCAGAAGAGACACTGCAAGATCATACATGCACATGACAGAGGTGAAGTTGATTTTCATAGCGGTGTTGCCAGCCATCTGGACCTGAAATAAGATGCATGCAAGCACCATTGCAACAGATGATCCACCTTGCACCCACCACCTGCTTGCTAAAAACCCTGTAAAAGACAATATCATTTGGTCCGAAGTGATACTTGTAGCCTTCCTTCGGCGCCAGATGCTGAGGAGGGTGGAGCAGTGTCCGATGGCGGGGGTCATGAAGCAATTCCGCCAGTGATAGTCCATCTTGTGGATGTGAATGATAGGAGGCAAGAAACAGTTGCAATGCTTGAATCCTGGTGTGTACAGAGCGAAGTTTGGCCATCTGCTGCTTAAAGGTTCTGACAAAATGTTCCGCTTCGCCGTTTGACTATGGATGCAATGGTGCACTAGTTACATGCTGTATGCCATTGTGTTCACAGAATGTTTCAAATGCATTTGGCATGAACTGAGGTCCATTGTCTGACAGGTAACCCTTCAATGCAAAAGATAGAGGACAGCACCTGAATTGTGCTACAGGATGTTGTCGAGTTCATTGGCACAGCAAAAGGAAACTTGCTATATGGGTCAACCACAATCAACCAAAGAGCGTTCCAAAAAGGTCCCGAAAAGTCTATGTGCACATGTTGCCATGGTGATTACACCTAGGTCAAGCAGAGAATTTTTGTGGCAAAGTGGACTGATTTTCTGCACATGTGTGACACTGTGACATCATCTGTTCTATTTGGGCATCCATACTCTGTCAAGTACAGTGTCAACATGCTAACTGTTACATACAAAGTGTCCTGGTGAAGTAACTGCAACACATCTTTTTGCAAAGCTTTAGGGATCAACACATGTGACTGTCCACTATCATTTTGACCAAGAATCACTCCTTTCTGTACACTGAGGCTATGCCAATGTGCAAAGTAATGGTGCACTACAGAGTTCTTTATACTATTCAATGAGTGAGGCCAAGATGTGTGAATATATGTTAGCAAAATGTTCAAATCCAAATCAGCTTCTGTGGCCTGCGCAATTTTCCTATAGTTCAGCAGAAAAGACTGAAGCAATTCAAAATCCTGAGCATCAATATGACAACAAGGTGCAGCAGAAGCTTCAAAGTCCATATCAGGGCCAATTGGAAGATGTGAAAGCATGTTGGCACTACTGTGTTCAGTTGTCGGACGGTATATAATCTCTTACTGGTATTCAGACAACACGAAAGCCCATCTTTGCAGTTTTTGGGCAGTTCATACAGGAACCAGTTTTTTCAGATGAAACAAGGACTGCAAAGGCTTGTAATCCATTACTAAGTAGAATTTTCTACCATACAAATAGTGGTGGAATTTGGTGACAACATACACAACAGCCAATGCCTCTTTCTGAGTTTGTGAATAGTTACACAGGAGCTTTGGACAACACTTCTGATGTGAAAGCAACACCAATTCTATGCTAAAGCACTCCACTGATTCTGTAAGAGGAAGTGTCAACTTGCAATACAACTGGTTTGTCAGGATCAAAGTGAACTAAGCATCGATCACTGAGCAATGCATCTTTAAGTTTTTGAAAGCTACTTGACACTCATCTGTCCAAACAAAGGGCACATTCTTGCAATGCAAGTGATGTGATGGACTGTGATTTGTTCAACATTTGATATGAACTGAATATAATACAAGGGTTGGAACTTTAATAGTGGCAACTATTTCTTTACAGCTCGTGGAAAATAGTTTTACTGACCTTCAAAGTAGTCACCAACATTGTGTACAACCCATCGCCAGTGATGTGAAAGTTGTATGATACTGTTAGCAGTGCCACTTGTGTCAACAGTTCAAGTGGTGCGCTCTATTACCCGATGAATTTGTAGCAGTTCTGAAGCAAATCAGGTGAAGTATTTCCTTCAATTTAGAAATCGAGTTGAACTCATGAGGGCTTAAGTGAGGGCAGTGCAGTAGGTGGTATAGTACTTAGCAGCCCCATAAGTCAAACAAATCAGTAACAGCTTGCACTGTACGTGCTTGATCATTGTCCTACAAAATGATGCTCAGGTTCTGCAGAAAGTGTCATCACTTCTGTCTCTAATCTGGTCGTAGGTTATGTTCCAAAAATGAACAAAGAGTTTGTTCAACTGGCATATAACTGAAGAAACTGCTCGCATGCCAGGTTTGTGAATGACTGTTGCAGACTTTGAATATACTGCATTAATGAGATGGGCCTTGTGATTAGAGTTTTGTGAATGGGCCGAATTCTTATGTTTGTTCCATTGCAAACACAAGGATAGTACATGTCCTTTCATACAACAAGCATAACACTGAGCTTAGCAGAAGGGGCAGTCTTGGCATTTGTGCCATGAATAACACCAGGAGCAAGACTGTTCACCTGTGTAGTCACCTGTGTAGCGAACTGCTTATGCAGTGTGGAATGTTGTTTACTCGGCGTGGTGAGCTGCTGCTGTTGCTGAATGGGCTGATCACAACTACCGACAACCAGAAAAATAGCTGGCTGTTCAAATTTATGAACTGACAAGGCACTAGAATCATACTGATCCAGTATTTGCACTACCTGATGAAATGGTGGATCGGACTGTTTCAAAATCTGTTCTCTGAGTTTGACATCAGGTACATTGTACACAATCATATCATGCAATATCACATCTAAATATAAAGCATCACAAGCACATGTGAATTAGCATTTCCTTGTCATACACAGAAAATCTGTTACCCACTACGATAAGTTTGTTCCAACCTTTTTTTGCAATTAAAGATTGATACCTAGCTGCTACCACAAAATAAGAACAAAAGCAAAGAAACTTTCTGCAATTAACACCTGAAAACACTGATTAGAAAAAGGCAAAAAAAAGTTCTACAACCGTCAGGAGCGGGGATTTATTTGTAAGTTCTCGTCACCAGTGCAGGGTCCTGCCCACTCATCTTGTATAGGGTGCCTAAAGGATGCTGTATTCTTGGAATGCTATACAACAGTTAAAGCAAATCACATTAATAGTTTTTATTACAATAAAGAAGATAGACTATACGTAACTTTGTATTACAAGAACGTGTCACAACTGATGTGTGACAGGAAAACAATCAGTGTCTTTCTCTATATACTATGTCCTTACAAGCAATAGATATGGATCACTAATAGCTGCTATTGTAATGCTCTCCTAGTGCTGGTCTAGTACTGTGCAGCCAAGGCTCGCAGAAGCAGCACTTATATTCTCTTCTTGTAGAGGCACCTCCTGTCATGGTGCAGTCCTAGTCTTTTTATAAAGGATGGGGCCCCTCCACGCCCACACCAACGTGGTGACCAAACCAAAAGTTCTACTGTCACCTCCGTAAGCATGTTAGTTTTGAATCAGGCGTCACAGGATGCAGGCTGTGATGTTGTCCATGCGTCTGGGTAAGACTACTCATTAACATGGTCCATCAGGAGATAGAAGTGGTCGAAAGCAATCGAAGGGTAGCGGTTGTAAGGGCAGAGGGAAAAAAGTGCCAAGGCCAGCGCCAAGGGAAAAAAAACCTCTGCGACAGTAGGACAGGTAGTAAGGGCAGTAGTGGCTTGCTAGCTGCGATAGAGCATGCAAGGTGAGGTCGGTTAGCGTGAGGTATCGTGCATCGTTACCTATGTGCTGCATGTCCGTTAGCTGGGTCAGTCCGGGTGCTGCAGCTGGGCTCACTTGTAGTCTCCTGGGCCAGCCCCAGTGGCTTCCTCCCTGTAACATAAGAGTCCGGCGCGGCAACGCATGCGTTGCTGTTAGGCCCTCTGCTGCGCCTTGTTATCGGTGACTTGGTGCAGCTTCATCAGGCTGGTGCAGAACGGCAGCGATCGGCCACCGTTCAGCGTCCTCCTCAACTGCACGCCGCAGCCCTTTCGCAATGTAGCTTCCACGAGCTCCGTTTGTTCGAAGAGCTGCGACAGTTCAGCGTCCGAGGAAGTTCTGCCGTTCGCTCGCGACTGGGCGATAAAGGCTGCCCTTTTGGCTTCTCGATCCCTTGCGGGACCCGCTCCCATAGCGGTCGGCGTTGCCACCGGTTCAGCTGGGGCGGCGGTTTTGTTCTTAGCACCTTTCACCTGCGGTGCTGCTGGGGCAACCAGTGGCTCAGGCGTGCGGACGTCCTTCTGCGAGGTCGCAGGAGTGTTCGCAGGTACTACTGCGCTGGGGCCTCGGGCGAGACTGCTCGCAGCTGACTCAAGGCCTCTTCTTTCTCTGCAGCCACGATGGCTACGAAGGCAGCCTTCTCTGCTGCAATGACGGCTCTGAGGGCTGCAGTGGCCTCCTTCCCGGCGGTTCCGAGTTCGAGGTCACGTATCTTCTCGGGAGTGCGGGCTGTGTCCTGGCCGCCTGTTTCCAAGCGGTCCTCCCTGCTCCTGGCAGGTGGAGCTGCTGCTGCTGCGCCGTCCCTCTGCTGCGCCAGGCTGTTCTGCGCCCTACGCCGTTTCCGACGTCGTCTTCGCTTCTTCCGCTGCGTCAGTGCGGCCGCCTCGCCGCCCCCGGCACGGCTGCTGCTTGCGAAAGCCGGACAACCGCGCCAACTGGCGACATGCGGGCCGCCACACCGGACACAGGTCGGCAGAACGTTGCTGCCGCGGTCGCAGGCGTGGCTGTCATGCTCCCCTGAGCACTTGACGCACCGCACCGCGTTGCAGCAATACTTCGCAACATTGCCCTCGCCCTGGCACCTGAAGCACTGGGGCTGGGGGTCCATGGCGGTCGGGAGAGCCTCTGACGTCACCGGGAAGCCCAGCAGCTTCCGCAAGTCGAGGATATCGCTCCCGCCGTCGACCGTTTGCACGGTCAGGGCATAGAGCGGCGCCCTCTTCTTGTTAGTCCGGTTGTGCAACCTTGCGGTTGCACTACCAAACCCGGCTCGCAGCAGCCCTTCCCGGACCGCTGCCTCATCACAGCACCAAGGTAGCCCCCTGAGGAGTGCCTTGGTCATCTTCATCCTTCCTACGGAAGGTGCCTTCTCAAGTGCCAGCGGCACGTCGACGATGTGGTTGGCCACTGCGACCTTGATCGCCCTGTGGTCGGCCACGTTGGCAGCTTGAACGCAGATCAGCGAGTCTGTATCGACAGACTCGTAGACCACTTCGTTCCGAGCTCAATTCGTCATGGTGTCGAACAGCGCTGTCCACCCGCCTTTACACTTGATGTACAAAGGGGGGGACAGGCCGCGACTCATCTTCTCGGGAGTTCCTTGCATGGTCGGCAGACTCAGTGAGTTGCGCAACCGAAGGACCCTTCGTAATGGCAGGTTTCCTCTGCGCACCCTTCTTTCCCATGCTGTGAGGCGTGGAACACGACAATCTGCACGCATTGTGCAAACAACGCACGACAATTTGCTCTCCGCGGCTCCCACAGCACAGAAACCTCTTCACGAGCTCTCAACGGCCGAGTTAGCGTAGCGCGCAACGGCAGCGATGCGCTCACCTCACTAGCTCAGGCCGCGGTCCTAGTCAATGGGCTATTGGCTGACGTTGTCTCGCAGCCTTCTCTGCTCTTGTGGTTTTCATCTTTGTGCTGGCATTTGTCAATATGCTGGAACAAAATGTGAAGGTTTATAAATAATTAATGTAATTATAAAAATGATTATGGGCATCTCAAGAAAGAGATAGAGAATTAATTGTATTTTATTTATGAAACATATTGTCTAAAGATTATTTTGCATATATAGGTTGATATATGATGGTGATTTCTTTGCTATATGTTGTTATCAATAAATCTTTGTTCTTTTGGGCAGTTGGTTGTATGAGTTTGAAGTGCAATGATGGGGAAAGAGTTTTGTGTATTTTACTGATTTGTATTGTGAAGTGAAATGACTGAAAATATGTGTGTAACCCTGCAGAAAGTCCAGCAGAATTCATATTATTATCGAAACATCAACCTGATCATCCTCTAGATGATTACAGAAAGGTAAACCACAGAAAGGAAAAGAACAACGAGCCATCAATACATAACAAAGAAGAACATCAAAGAAGATAAGTATTTTTATTATTAACATAACTGGTTGTTTAAGTTTGACTGTTCCTGTCACTTGCTGCTATGTGTCACTATCTCAGCGTGGCAAGCGCTGTAAAAATGTGATCAGTTGCCAAGTTACTAATTTACTCCAAATTTTAATAAACCAACTTCAGGCAACCAAGAGCTGGGGACAGTCAGACCAATTCAAATGATACAGTTGCTTAACAGCTCAAAAAGAACTTCAGTGTTATTTCAAACAAATACCCCACTCACACAATTATGCAACCCACTCTAGAATATTCCTCAGGTGTGTGGGACTCATCCACACATGGCTAACGGGGGATGTTGAACATATACAGAAAAGGGCAGAGTGAGTGGTCACAGGTATGTTTGATCTGAGGGAAGGTATTACAGAGATGCTGAAGATCTGAACTTGCAGACTCTTGAACAAAGACATAAACTGTTCTGAGAAAGTCTACTAAAAATGTTTCAAGAACCAGTCTTAAATGATAATTCTACAAATGTACTACAACCCCCTACATGTTGTTCAAATAGGGAACATGAGAACAAAATAAGGATAATTACAACGAGCACAGTGGTATTCAAATAATCATTCTTCCTGTGCTTCATACAGGAATTGAATGAGAAGAAACCCTAATAACTGGTTCAATGGGGCATACCCTTTGCCATGTACTTCACAGTAATTAGCAGAGTATGGCTGTATATATAGATGAAATTACAGCTGATGGCTCAAAATTTAGTACAAACTTTGATGCAAGATGCATTTAATAGTTTTCACAGTGAAACACTATCTTTAAATCTGCCAGAAAACATAAAGAGATCCTGGGAGTACGTAAAGAACACTGGTGGCAAGACGCAGTCAATACCTTTAATGTGTGACAATAGTAGTGATGTTATTGATGACAGTGCCACTAAAGCAGTAACTAATCATGGTTTTCCATAATTCCTTCATAAAAAAGATGCAGTGAATATTCCCTGGAATTGAATCAAGAACAACTGCCAACATGAGCAGTGAAGCAGCTTAAAACACGTAAAAGGCAAGGTTTCAGGTTCAGATTGTATACCAGTCAGGTTCTTTTCAGAGTATGCTCCATACTTAGTAATAATATACAACCACTCTCTTATAGAAATATCAATACTCAGTCTGGAAAGTTGCACACGTTGCACTGATACCCAAGAAAGGCAGTAGGAGTAACCCATTGAATTACAGACCAATATCACCAATGCTGATCAGCAGATTTTTGTAATGTATACTGTTTGGAACCCCCATGAACCATGGACCTTGCTGTTGGTGGGGAGGCTTGCATGCCTCAGATAGCTGTACCATAGGTGCAACCACAACGGAGGGGTATCTGTTGAAAGGCCAAACAAATGTGTGGTTCCTGAAGAGGGGCAGCAGCCTTTTCAGTAGTTGAATGATTGACTGATCTGGCCTTGTAACGCTAACCAAAATGACCTTGCTGTTGTGGTACTCTGAACGGCTGAAAGCAAGGGGAAACTACAGCTGTAATTTTTGCAGATTTACTGTATGATTAAACGATGGTGGCTTCCTCTTGGGTAAAATATTCCAGAGGTAAAGTAGTCCCCCATTCGGATCTCCGAGCGATGACTACTCAAGAGGACATTGTTATCAGGAGAAAGAAAACTGGCATTCTACGGATCGGAGCGTGGAATGTCAGATCTCTTAATTGGGCAGGTAGGTTAGAAAATTTAAAAAGGGAAATGGATAGGTTAAAGTTAGATATAGTGGGAATTAGTGAAGTTCAGTGGCAGGAGGAACAAGACTTTTGGTCAGGTGAATACAGGGTTATAAATACAAAATCAAATAGTGGTAATGCAGGAGTAGGTTTAATAATGAATAAAAGAAATAGGAGTGTGGGTAAGCTACTACAAACAGCACAGTGAACACATTATTGTGGCCAAGATAGATACGAAGCCCATGCCTACTACAGTAGTAAAAGTTTATATGCCAACTAGCTGTGCAGATGACGAAGAAATTGATGAAATGCATGATGAGATAAAAGAAATTATTCAGATAGTGAAGGGAGGTGAAAATATAATAGTCATGGGTGACTAGAATTCAACAGTAGAAAAAGGAAAAGAAGGAAACATAGTAGGTGAATATGGATTAGGGCAAAGAAATGAAAGAGGAAGCTGCCTGGTAGAATTTTGCACAGAGCATAACTTAATCATAGCTAACACTTGGTTACAGAATAATAAAAGAAGGTTGTATACATGGAAGAAGCCTGGAGATACTGACAGGTTTCAGATAGATTATATAATTGTAAGACAGAGATTTAGGAACCAGGTTTTAAATTGTAAGACATTTCCAGGGGCAGATGGGGACTCTGACCACAATCTGTGGGTTATGAACTGTAGATTAAAACTGAAGAAACTGCAAAAAGGTGGGAATTTAAGGAGATGGGACCTGGATAAACTGACTAAACAAGAGGTTGTACAGAGTTTCAGGGAGAGCATAAGGGAACAATTGACAGGAATGGGGGAAAGAAATACAGTAGAAGAAGTATAGGTAAAAAGATGAAGGCTAGTAGAAATCCTTGGGTAACAGAAGAAATATTGAATTTAATTGATGAAAGGAGAAAATACAAAAATGCAGTAAATGAAGCAGGCAAAAAGGAATACAAACATCTCAAAAATGAGATCGACAGGAAGTGCAAAATGGCTAAGCAGGGATGGCTAGAGGACAAATGCAAGGATGTAGAGGCTTATCTCAATAGGGTTAAGATAGACACTGCCTACAGGAAAATTAAAGTGACCTTTGGAGAAAAGAGAACCACGTGCATGAATATCAAGAGCTCAGATAGAACCCAGTTCTAAGCAAAGAAGGGAAAGCAGAAAGGTGGAAGGAGTATATAGAGGGTCTATACAGGGGCGATGTTCTTGAGGACAATATTATGGAAATGGAAGAGGATTTAGATGAAGATGAAGATTAAATAGGAGATATGATACTGCTTGAAGAGTTTGACAGAGTAGTGAAAGACCTAAGTCAAAAAAAGGCCCCGGGAGTAGACAACATTCCATTAGAACTACTGACAACCTTGGGAGAGCCAGTCCTGACAAAACTCTACCACCTGGTGAGCAAGGTGTATGAGACAGGCGAAATTCCCTTAGACTTCAAGAAGAATATAATAATTCCAATCCCAAAGAAAGCAATTGCTGACAGATGTGAAAATTACCGAACTGTCAGTTTAATAAGTCACAGCTGCAAAATACTAATGCGAATACTTTAGAGACAAATGGAAAAACTGGTAGAAGCCGAGCTTGGGGAAGATCAGTTTGGATTCTGTAGAAATGTTGGAACACGTGAGGCAATACTGACCCTACGACTTATCGTAGAAGAAAGTTTAAGGAAAGGCAAAACTATGTTTCTAGCATTTGTAGACTTAGAGAAAGCTTTTGACAATGTTGACTGGAATACTCTCTTTCAATTTCTGGAGGTGGCAGGGGTAAAATACAGGTAGCAAAAGGCTATTTACAATTTGTACAAAAATCAGATGGCAGTTATAAGAGTCGAGGGGGCATGAAAGGGAAGGAGTGGTTGGGAAGAGAGTGAGACAGGGTTGTAGCCTCTCCCTGATGCTATTCAATCTGTATATTGAGCAAACAGTAAAGGAAAAAAGAAAAGTTTGGAGTAGGCATTATATTCCCCGGAGACGAAATAAAAACTTTGGGGTTTGCCGATGACATTGTAATTCTGTCAGAGACAGCAAAGGACTTGGAAGAGCAGTTGAATGGAATGGACAGTGTCTTGAAAGGAGGATATAACATGAACATCAACAAAAGCAAAATGAGGATAGTGGAATGTAGTTGAATCAAGTCAGGTGATGCTGAGGTAATTAGATTAGCAAATGAGACACTTAAAGTAGTAAAGGAGTTTTGCTATTTGGGGAGCAAAATAATTGATGATGGTCAAAATAGAGAGGATATAAAATGTAGACTGGCAATGTCAAGGAAAGCGTTTCTGAAGAAGAGAAATTTGTTAACATCGAATATAGATTTAAGTGTCAGGAAGTCATTTCTGAAAGTATTTGTGTAGAGTGTAGCCATTTATGGAAGTGAAACATGGATGATTAATAGTTTAGTGAAGAAGGGAATGGAAGCTTTTGAAATGTGGTGCTACAGAAGAAAGCTGAAGATTAGATGGTAGATCACATAACTAATGAGGAGGTACTGAATAGAATTGGAGAGAAGAGAAATTTGTGGCTCAACTTGACCAGAAGAAGGGATCGGTTGGTAGGGCATATTGTGAGGCATCAAGGGATCAGCAATTTAGTATTGGGGGGCAGTATGGAGGGTAAAAATCGTAGAGGGAGACCAAGAGATGAATACACTAAGCAGATTCAGAAGGATGTAGGCTGCAGTAGGTACTGGGAGATGAAGAAGCTTGCACAGGATAGAGTAGCATGGAGAGCTGCATCAAACCAGTCTCAGGACTGAAGACTACAACAACAACTGTTCTGGAACACTATGAATCACCTTCAAGAAAACTATTTATTGACAAATAGCCGACATGGGTTCAGAAAATATCATTGTTGTGAAACAGAACTTGCTCTTTATTTTCATAAAGTAATGAGTGCTCTCTACACTTGATGTCAAAGTGATTCCATATTTTTAGATTTCCAGAAGGCTTTTGACCCTGTTTCTCACTAGCAGCTTATAATTAAATTGTGTGCCTAACGAGTATCATCCCAATTGTGTGACTGGAGTCACAATTTCCTGCTAGAAAGGTCATAGTTCCTAATAACTGACGGAAAGTCATTGAGTAAAACAAAAGTAATATTTGGCATTCCCCAAGGAAGTTTTATGGGCCCCTGTCGTTCCTGATCTGCACATGCAATATAGGTGACAATCTGGGTAGCCCTCTTAGATTGTTTGCAGATGATGTTATCATTTACTGTCATGTAAAGTCATCAGATGTTCAAAACAAATTGTAAAATGATTTAGACAAAATATCTGCATGGCGCAAAAAGTGGCAATTCACTCTAGGTAATGAAAAATGTGAGATCATCCACATGAGCACTAAAAGGAATACATTAAATTTCAGTTACATGGTAAGTCACACAAATCTAAAGGCTATAAACTCAAATAAACACTTAGGGATTACGATTACAAATATCTTAAATTGCAGTGATCACATAGATCATGTTGCGAGGAAAGCATACCAAAGACTTTGGTTTATTGACTGAAAACTTAGAAAATGTAACAAGTCGAGTAAAGAGACTGCCCTCTTCTGGAGTACTACTGTGCAGTGTGGGATCTGCATTAGATAATATTGACAGAGGACATCAAAAAAGTCCAAAGAATGACAGTTTGTTATGTATTATTGTGAAATAAGGGAGAGAGTGGCATGGATGTGATGCACAAATTGAGGTGGCATCATTAAAACAAAGCCCTTGTTCACTGAAGTTCACATTGTTCACATGAAATTTCAATCACCAACTTCCACCTCAGAATTTGAAATATTTTGTTGGCACCCACCTGCAAAGGAAGAAACGATCATAATCATAATAAAATAAGAGAAATTAGAGCTCACACAGACAGACTTAACTGTTTGTTTCCTTTCACTCCTGTTCGAAAATGGACCAGTAGACAAATCGTTTGGAAGTGGTTTGATGAACTCTCTACCAGGTACTTAATTGTGAATTCACGGTAATCATGTAGATGTGATGAATAAGTAGTATGATAGACCACTTGCACTTCAAATTTGGTTATATTTCTGTATTAATTCACAAATTATCTTAAAATCCTTAGATGATGTTGATTTCAATAATTATTTTTTTTCTAACGATGTAGGAAAAGACAGATTGCTACTCACCATAAAGATGGCACCTCGAGCTGCAGACAGGCACAGTTAAAAGACATTTGCATAAGTCTTTTAGTCGCTGCCTTGCAAGCACACCTCACACACACACACACACACACACACACACACACACACACACACACACACACAACCACACCAACTCCAGCATCTCAGGTAGGAATGCAATTACTAATTTATTCCAGTTTTCAAGTATAACATTCACCCATACTAACTCACAGGAACTGCCTACGTCAATTACACTACAAGATAAACTAATGCCAACAGCAGCAAAGACACTGTCACCAACTGTATTTAATCTATTCTTTCAGGTCCTTTTTGATTGCTGATAGGTCCTCTTTATGGATTTTGGCTGAACTTATCTCCAGAATTAGCCAGTTTTTGGCACCTACAATTATTTGTGCTTCAGTGCTTTCTATAAGTATCTGGAGCTCTAGCTCTTTCCTAAGAGAGCTACGACAATTTATGACTACAGTATTGATGGTTGCTATGTCTACCCTTTCCCTGTGTTTGCCATGAACCCTTTGAAACTGAAGCCCAGTCTGCACTTTCCCAAGACCCCCAAACCTAAAAAAATAGTCCATTCCACACAGCCCCACTACCTGTGTAGCAAAGATGACACTTAAATTATTATTATTATTATTACTATTACTATTATTGTTGTTGTTGTCTTATGCCTCAATTCTCACCACTTCAGGTATAGTTTGACAGATATCTAAATGAACTCCTTCCTGGCAAGATCAGCCAATCATCATTCGACAGAAGACACCTAAATTCAGACTGGTGTGGCCCATCGTATATAAGGGTAAATAAAACATAAACTAGATTTTTACCCATGTTTCTGAGTATCTATGATTGGTAGAACCTGACCCGCATTTCTAATGCTTGTGGTGTGCATGAGAGAGAATTAGGAGTGAAGGGAGAGCAGCCATTCTACACTCTTAACCAGTTCATCAGTAGCACTCATGATGCCAGAGCAACAGGTGTGCCCCGCATTGCACAGTGTGTAAGTATAAATTTTCATGGTCATGAAGAAGTGCAACTGTTGGAAATTTTTTGGGACTTGACTGCGTTGGTTGGGAACCAAACATGGTCAAGGACTTACATTTGTCTGGCATAAAGGACTCAAAGGAGCTCAAGAATAAGTGGAAAATCAGGATCATCATTGCCCTTCACAGACCAGCATTATGGACGAAAATATTCACGCAGTTTGAGACATTCTTGACAAGCAGTGGTTGAATATATTTGAAATAGTTGGATCATTACCATTAGACTCCCAAGTCAAAGTCCGTCTGTTCAGCTGGGTGGTAACGTGCTTGCCTCCTGTGCAAGAGGGGCCCAGGTTCGATTCCCGGCCAGGTTGGAGATTTTCTCCACTCACGGACTAGGTGCTGAGTTGTCTTCATCATCATTTCATCCTCATCACTAGCACGCAAGTCACCCAATGTGGCATTGAACGAACTAAGACTTGCACTTGGCGGCCGAAGTTCTCCGAATAGGGGCCTCCTGGCCAACGACGCCATGTGCTCATTTTATGTTATTTCCCAAGTCAAAACAAGCCAGTGAGCAAGAGGTATGAGACAGGCAAAATTCCCTCAGACTTCAAGAGGAATATAATAATTCCAATACCAAAGAAAGCAGGTGTTGACAGGTGTGAAAATTACTGAACTATCAGTTTAATAAGTCATGGCTGCAAAATACTAACATGAACTCTTAACAGATGAGTGGAAAAAGTGGTAGAAGCCAAGGTTGGGGAAGATCAGTTTGGTTTCCATAGAAATGTTGGAACACTTGAGGCTATACTGACCCTACGACTTATCTTAGACTCTAGAATAAGGAAAGTAAAACCTACATTTCTAGCATTTGTAGACTTAGAAAGAGCTTTTGACAATATTGACTAGAATATTTTCTTTCAAATTCGAAGGTGGCAAGGGTCAAATACAAAGAACAAAGGCTATTTACAATTTGGTGTAGAAACCAGATGGCAGTTATAAGAACTGAGGGGCATGAAAAGGAAGCTGTGTTTGGGAAGGGAATGAGACAGGGTTGTAGCCTATCCTCAATGTTATTCAATTTGTATATTGAGCAAGCAGTGAAGGTAACAAAAGAAAAATTTGCAGTAGGAATTAAAATCCATGGAGATGAAATAAAAACTTTGAGGTTTGCTGATGGCATTGTAATTCTGTTAGAGACAAGAGACAGCATAGGTCCTGGAAGAGCAACGGAACAGAATGGACAATGTCTCGAAAGAAGCATATAAGATGAACATCACCAAAAGCGAATCAAGGATAATGGAATGTAGTTGAATTAAATCAGGTGACGCTGAAGGAATTAGATTATGAAATGAGATACGTAAGGTAGTAGATGAGTTTTGCTATTTGGGGAGCAAAATAATTGATGATGGTTGAAGTAGAGAGGATATAAAATGTAGACTGTCCATTGGCAAGGGAAGCATTTCTGATGAAGAGAAATTTGTTAACATCGAGTATAGATTTGAATACTTTCAGAAAAGGCTTCCTGAAGTCTTTTCTGAAAGTATTTGTATGAAGTGTAGCCATGTATGGAAGTGAACCATGGATGATTAATAGTTTAGACAAGCAGAGAATTGAGGCTTTTGAACTGTGGTGCTACAGAAGGATGCTGAAGATTAGGTGGATAAATCACGTAACTAATGAGGAGGTACTGAATAGAATTGGGGAGAAGAGAAATTCGTGCCACAACTTGAGTAGAAGAAGGGATCGGGTGGTAGGACATGTTCAGAGGCATCAAGGGATCACCAGTTTAGTATTGGAGGGCAATGTGGAGGGTAAAAATCATAGAGTGAGACCAAGAGATGAATACACTCAACAGATTCAGAAGGATGTAGGTTGCAATAGGTACTTCAAGATGAAGAAGTTTGCAGAATAGGGTAGCATGGAAAGCTGCATCAAACCAATCTCTGGATTGAAGACCACAACAACAACAACAACAACAACAATATGGAGTGTTGGAGAAAAGAGGAAGCCAAGTCTTGACTATCAGCTCGCAAGGCTATTTCAACCATTTTCGTCAACCAGTGAGGCATTTTGTTTATTGATTTTTTTCTGTGAGTGAGACAGAGTCAAGCCTGTTCATTACTGTGAACTGTTGAATCCAGTGAGATCTGCATATTGCTGCAAAAAATGAGACCAACTGATTTGAGAGGCTATCCTCCCCCACAACAACACCACGCCCCATAATGCAGCTCAGACAGTCGTAGAACTTGAAGAAATGCACTGGACTCAATTGGATCATCTCTGCTACAGCCAGGACCTCTCACCCTTTGGTTTTCATGTGTTTGGGCTGCTAAAACAAACTGTATTATGGCTCAATTTGAAGATGGAGTCATTGGAGGACTCATGTGCAATTGGCTCCTTATGCAACCAGCTACCTTGTATGATGCTTGGATAAAGAAAACCTTTCTCTGTGGAAAAAATGTATTTCTCAAGCAGGTGACTACGTAGAAAAATAGACTATACTTGCCTTTTAGTTTTCAATAAATAATTTTATGAAAATAAAATTGTATTTTATTTGATTTACTCTCGTGTTGCCATAAGCACACAATAAATACAGCACACAAAAACGATTAATCAATTAAATTAAAGGAACAAGATGATGTTTGGCATAAGTAACATTAATACATCCATGAGAAATGATTACAGCTCATATTATTTGTTCAGTATATCGCGCATTCTTGTAATACATTAAAAGAGAGAAGTACTCAACAGTTTTTCAAAATCATTTTCTTCAAATATAATTTTTTTATCGTCCTAGGAAAAAACAAAAGAACTATTCTGTCTGTGTTACCCCTTAGTCTGATCAAGATGAATCCCACGTTTCTATTTATAATATCTTTACCAGAAACTTCATGCTACAATCTAAATTGTTATTTTAAAAGGATTTTCTGCTTGCAATGCATCTTAGAATGCATTTAAATGTTTACTAAAAATACATAATGTAGCCTACTGATTTCATAATTGCTTCCCATAGATTGGCAAGTTTTATCTTTTGTGAGCAATTTGTTCAATATATCATGATGATGTAGAGCCAGTTCACATGCTATTTCAAGATAAAGACCTATATTTAAATGTGCCTAAATGCTGACTGGAGATGAATGCATATGGCAGTAAAATTGTATGTATTTTATGTAACTGAAGTATGTAAATAAAAAAACTGATTTAATCCTTTTTTCCAGACAACTAATAATTGTAAAAAACAAACATATCACTTCTTAGTAGTTCAGTATTGACTCTCTTATATTGGAAGTATATTAGTTTCAAATTAAAAAAAAAAATTCTATCACTTCACATTAGATATTCACTCTTTTAAAATAGTGTTCACAAATGACAGAAAAATGTAAAATTCAGTATATTTTCAACACAGTTTGGTTACAAAAACTCATGAGATGATAGTTTCCATAATAGATTTGACATGTTACAGGAAAAATTATTTTCAGTGTATGACTGCCAAGTAATTATATTTGATACATGAAACAGTGACTACAATGAAACAAATACACATTATACTTATAAACCAATATAAATTATTTCTCTGCTGAAAGAGTTGATTCCAATGAAACTACACCGATAAAACATATTAACACTTTAAGTGCTATGGACAAGTTAACTTGTCATGCTCCACCATTACACAGGTGCTGAGGATGTGTTTAAACATGGCACCTGGGTTATCAGGAAGTGCTGTTGACATGTTTGTGTGTCCTGTTCCCACTACCTCTTATTGCTGGAGACAGGTTATCATATTTTGTGAACTATAAGATGCTATGGACTACATGACATGCTTTAATTTTTAAGCAATTTTTAAGAAAATAACATTTTTGCCATTTCTATTATTAAATCACAAAGGGAGACTAAAAAAAGTTCTTAGTTTATAAAACCAAACTGACTGTTAAAATCCTTGAAAATAGTCATCTGAACTTTCTTCTTTTTCTTCTTATTCCTCTTCATCATCATCATTGTCCTTTTCATATATAAGGTGGCATTCACTGGCATTGAGAGTGTTACTTACATTGCACTTCTTGAAAGGTTTAAGAACACTTGTCTTCTCTCACTCTGTACCATGACTGTTTTATTCACTGACATGTTCGTTTGATTGTAGGTCATTTCAAAACTCCCTTCGGTGTGAATTCATGTTTGATTTTGATCCCTCATCCATTTGTTTCATTACTCTCTCATAGACACTTTAAATGGTTTATTTACAAAGACATCAAGAGGTTGCAAATGTGAAATAAGTCCTCCAAGAATAACAACAAGGTCTTTATTTCACTCTCTCAATTTCTCTTTCACATAATTTTTCCAATTACTACTAAACTGATCTAGCACAAAAAGAGAACTCTTTTTAAATAAAGCACCTTTTCTTCTCTCCCATACTCTGTTAATTCATAATTTCATACCAGCCTCATCCATCTATCCCTTGTCCCTTACGGTATTTCAGAAGGTTTTGACATTGTTTTGCACCTGAAAATAATCACTGGATTAAGTTTAGTGCCATCAGCACAGCGTGAAAGGACAATAGTGTTGTGCAGTTTTTCATGGCCACTTGTTTTTATAATTACAGTTTTAACGCCTTTCATGGCAACAGTTCTGTTACTCGGCACATCAAATGTTGGAGGACCTTCGTCCATATTCGCTATTTGGCTTAGTTCCACACTGGTTTTCTTTCAGTGTTGAATAATAAAGTGACAGAAAGATAGTATTTTCTCTTCATACACTTGTGACATTTTTTGAGATATTTTGGTTTTGGTTTGCACGCTAAATCCATGCCGCTTCATAACTTGTAGTACCAACCAACTCCACCCTTAAAGTCTGTTAAGTTCAACTATAGCACTAATTTATTAGCACATATTTGAATTATTTCTGTATTAATTTCAGTGCCATTTTGATGGTGTCCTTGAATCCATTTCACTATGTCATCTTCTAGTTTTGCTCATTTTGCATTCAGTCCTCTATTTGCACATTTAGTGTTTCTCTTTTTTTTTCAGTCTTTTGTCATTATTCTGCCAATTGCAAATGGTTTTTTTCTGTTGGTGGAGGGCCAAAATGCCACTCAGCTGCTCTGTTTCCATGTTATTCTGCATGTGGTATGTTATTACTTTCAATTTATAGCCCGTATCATATGAATACCTTTTATTTTTTCCATCACAAAACTAGCTACTAGCAAAAATATTCTTGTGTTACCGATAACACAAATCACTTTCAGTTCAAGTTTACTGTCACCATAGACCACAGTGATGCATCACAGGCTAGACAGTGTTCAGGGTTTTTGATGGTAGAGTGGGAGGGAGACGGTGTTAGCAAGTTTGTGAATCCCTCAACTTATGTTCATCGCATAGGTTTTTCCATGACCTTGAATATACGGCCATTTTTAAGATTGTTAGGAGTTTCAAATCAAACACTGGAAATTTTTATATTAATTTTGGGTACAAGATGCACCATAATTTTGGAGGCAATTTTCCCAAGAAAAAAATGCATCTTGTCTGTAAAATATGTTACTTCCATATCTCAGTGCATACAAAAGTTTCAGTTATTTATTATACAACATACTTCTTTTGATGATATCATTTGCAAGAAGCCTTCTTTTAATATCTTGAAGCATTTATGAAATATGACTGTTGTGACCAAATGATTCCTGGTGTGTGGGAACAGAAATGGGGGAATTTCACGTGACCATCTGCTGGATATAAAAATCAATAAATACAGAACCAAATGAGATATCATTCTGCTCTCAGTTTTAAATAAAATTTTGGTATCTTATCAACATTACATACATAATGAAGTATGAGCTGAGATCAACCATGAGCCAAGTTTATATAATGCATTTTTACCTCTACAAACTCTTTTTCATTCACATTTCATGCAATGTTTTACTTAATTTGATGCAGCACAGTAACTGTGATGAACAATAAAAAGAAATTCACTCTTTTATTTAATGAAGATATCAGAGTGCAAGATACACAAAAATCGTTTTTTTGATTGAATAGTTTTCTTAAAATTGGATGGTAAGTTGCTCATAGCAGCTGGAATGCAATATATCAGCAAAAGTAGCAGCATTAAGCATGCAGTATCGGCACAATGAAACCACTCTAATCACAGAATGCAATAATCAGGTCTGTAGCAACTAAAAAGTTACATAAGATGTTCATAATATCAAAGAAAAATACAATTCTGTAAAACATACAAGCTATCACGAATCCAGAGAAGGCAGTGTGTGTTATAATGCAACAAACATCTATATAGTATATTATAAACTGTAGTGACAAAGTTCACTTTCCATCAGTGCAATGAAGTGTAATGTGTGTTGTGTGCAAGCATGGTTTTGTTTACATAATGGCTGTCAGTTAGCTTTCCATGCCAGCTGCCAGGGGCACTGCAGTCGACAGTGAATATTTCAGAGCTGCCATGGAGCTTACACATTATTTTGAGAAATAATAGTTCTGGTGTTATTTTCTAGTCAATGATTATTCTCTTGTAGTTACGATGAGTAAAAGTAACATTCTTCCCAGGGATACATTTATCTATGTAAAGCTGTGTATTTATCTGATCTGTATTCATTAATTCTTGTGCAGTGCCTCTTCACTTCAGCAGACACAAATAATGTTTTGTTCCACAAGTCACAGAGATAATTTCTTTTGTCTTCAAGCTATTAACAAACTAGTCATCATTGATACATCAGTAACAACCAAAGTGATGACCCCAGTGTGATTTGAAGCCAGAAGAATGCCAAGAGGTGCAATCATACTGGATACAATATGACAGAATCATCAGAAGAAACAATTCTGACAGTATTGAGGCTTGTAGTGCGCTTACCCCCATTCTGGCTGCATAATCTGGTGCTTTGGTTTGTGCAAGTCAAAGCCAGCTTCCTCTGTCGCAATATTACTATGGATTCCTTAAAATTTGCTCTGGTTGCCAGTCAATTAGACCATCATTATGCTGTGGAAGTACAAGATGTAATCACCACAACACCAGCAGTCAACATATATGAGAGAGTGATGGCAGAACTGATATGATGAGTTTCTGCATCAGAGGAGGAGTGTATATGACAGGTGTTAACCCAAGAAGACATGGGAGACTGCAAACCATCACAGTTTTTATGGCGCTTGTGCAGCAAGGTAGACATCAGTACTCTGCCTTGTAGCCTGAGGCATATGTTGTGCAGATGCCATGTTCCATCACACATACAAGCCATTATGACTTCGCAGACTGATAGGCCCTTGGGCTCAGTGGCTGATTTGGCAGACTGCATATTGCATGCTACAGGCCAGTAGCAACATGCAGCGGCGTGCCAGCAGTGTCAAACACAAACCCTGCTATCTGTAGTTCTGTCTAGTACATTGGCAGTGACACATCTGAGCCTATCACCAGCAATAGCTTTCATGTTTACCTCAAGTTTGGTTTCTTGCTTTGGCTGCCCACTACATGTGGGATCACAGCACTAGTTCAAATCTGAACTATTCTCTCAATCAGCCAAGTCCTTTGGCACAGTGCATTGCCAGGCTACGAGTTACCATCTGGCAGGTAATGGTTTAGTCAAGCACTGGCGTCACACACTCAAGGTAGCAATCATGTGCCAGGGATCAGACTGGATTACTGCATTACCGATGATTTTACTGGGTCTCCAGATGGTGTACAAACCCAACTTAGATGCTTCAGTCACAGAGCTAGTCTACAGTGAAACGCTGCCTTTCCTGAAGAATTCATCAAAGTACCACTGCCGCAGACACTTGGTCAGGTTCACAACTACTTTATAGTTAAACTCAGGGAACATGTTGCTCCCCTTTGCCCTCTCCAAGTTTCGAGACATGGCATTCCTGCTACCTTCATTCGTCATGATTTAACATCCTGCACTTGAGTCATGCTCCAAACAGGCGTCATCAGACCTGGGCTGCAACCGCTATACACTGACCAGCACAAGGTGTTGCAATGAGGAGAACACACCTTCAAAATACTGCTAAATGTAAAATTGTCTACAGTATCAATTGATAGAGTGAAACCAGTTTACTTTCCGCACAAGGATCCTGCTTACAACCATTCATGATTACAGCTTCCTTCTCAAGCACCAGCACCACCTACCTTGCTGCAGAACCACCTCTGGCTGTTCCAGAACTACCTCTGATGGTCACAGAACCACCTCCTACTGATGCAGTACCACCATCATCTTGCACAATGAAACTGAGATGGCATGTGTGCTTCCCTGTGTGTTACTTGGACAGCACTCCACTTCCACCAAGGGGGCAGCTGTAGAGACAAAGTTCACTTTCCGTCAGTGCAGTGAAGTGTCGCGTGTTCTGCGTGAGCATGGTGTCGTTCACATCACTGCTGTCAGTTGGCTTTCCATGCCAGCCACCAGGGGTGCTGCAAGCAACACTGAATATTTCACCACTGCCACAGAGCTTACATATTGTTTTGATAACTAATAGTTCTGGTGTTATTTTTTAACCAATGATTATTCTCTTGTAGTTACGATGAGTAAAAGTAGCATTCTTCTTGTAGGTACATTTAGCTATGTGAGATTGTGTGTTAATCTAATCTATATTCTCTAGTTCTCATGTGCCACCTCATTCCTTTGGCGGATGCAAATGAAGTTTTGTTCCATGAGGTCCCAGTGGTAATTTCTTGTGCCTTCAGGATATTAACAAAGCAGTCATCATTGATACATCATTAATGGCCAGAAACTATTGGGATTGTTATTACTTCACCCTAATATAATGTGGATCCCAGTGAATAATACAAAACACAAAATTATTGCATTCAAGTATATATACTCACTACTACGATACCATCATCTGTCACATGCGCCATAGACAACAACATGGATAAGATAGCAGTTGAGTCTGCAATAGTGTTCACGCTCACACTGATGATGACATGACACCTATCGGTGTCATTACATCAGCACCCTCCTTTCCCAAACAGTTGAAGTCTCTGTCATGCCAAAGTGTCCAGCTGAAATGATTTGTACCTAACTTTCTTCTTTTCATCCCAAAGAACTTTTTTGGGGAGAGGTGATCAGCAGTGTTGTAGCTGGCCACATTGGCAAAACACAGCTGGGCCCTTTTCTCCGTAACTTGTATCAACAGTGCACAAAGAGTGTGGTGACAAATCCTGTTCACAATCACCCACTGTCACCTCCACATGTGTTCTTACGTGGAGTGAGGAAGCGGCTGGCCATTGGCTATGCTGCTCAATCTACCGAGTTGGGTTAGCATCTTGATGAGATGCCAAAACCAGGAGCACCTTTTCTGCTGGAACAAGTGCCTCACTAGCCTGCCAGAGCACATAAAAACTGGTGTAGGGTTAGGCTTCTGTGGAAGCTTAGAGGCATCTGCTGTTGGTCCTAGTGCCTGTGAAAGCTGAGATTTTGGAGTGCTGCAAGTGAGGAGTGCTCCATTACCTACGTATGCAGACTTCAGACATTCAATCAATACAATGTTCTGCCTGCCACTCTTGTAAATGATGAAATGATGAACATGTTTCCTTTCCTAGAAATGACCTTAAAGGATGCAGAGTAGGAGACGAGAGTGGAGGCCAGATGGAATCGTCTTTGAGCTACACAAACAGGCAACTTTGCAAGTCTTTAAGGGTGAAAATTTTCCATTCACCATATCTAACTGGATATTGAGTGGCCAGACATGTTAAATGTGTGAAGACAGTTGTAGAAAATTTGTAGAAACCTGTGATGACAATGAATGGAGTAACATAGGCATGATGAAGTCACCAAGCAGACGTAGCTGCTCTTCATACACTATCTGCATAGGTGAACGGTTTATACATTCTTTAATTGCTGTGTGTAACCCCAGTAGTGCTACCAGCAATGAATCAAGCTGTAATAACTTATGACATTTTAAGGCTGCCTTTAAAGTGTGATGCTTCCACTCTACCATACCATTGCTAGCAAGATGGTTGCCAGTTGATTGAATGTGTGTGCCCTCACAGAGCCAGATCAATCCTACAATGACTGCCCTTCAAACTGTTGCCTTCTGTCAGCCTTAAGTGTTTGTTGTATACCAAATCTCACAAACCTTCACTGCACTAATGCCCTGGCCACCAAACCAACATAAATATTGGAAATAGGTACCACTTCTAGCCAACTCATAGAATTGTCAATGATTGTTAAAAGGCAATATTCATTAGAATAAGACAGTGGTCCTACAATGTCTTTGTGAATGTGGGCAAATCTTGCTGTCGGCATGTGAAAATAATTGAGTGGCATGAACATGTGCCTGACTCTACTTCGCTGTGGTGGCAAGGCAACTCCTGCACACAAGTGCCAAAGCATGAAACTCTCTCTCTGTATTCCTGGCAAAACTGATTTTGTACTTACCAGTTTGGCAGTTGCTCTGATACTGGGATGAGTGAGGTTGTGGCAAATACAAAAAATGTTTGCCACCAAATTTCAGGGGTGAATCACCACTGAATTCCTCCAGTTATGTCACACTAAAGTCCCTGTCATATGCCCTGAAGTGGCACATGCCCAAATTGTAAAGCTGTTGGTCCATGATTTTTGAGGACACATTGTGGAAAGCATTACCTTCCTGTTTTGTGGCCTCATCATCCCATTTAATAACATTCAAACTAGCACAGTTGTGAGAAAGGCAGTCTACTACATCAATGTCTCTGGCTGATATATGTTGAATATCAGTTGTAAACTTAGTCTGTCAGCATTAGCAGGTGAATAGAGGTCTGTCATTTGTTGAAAAATTGTTGTCAGTGGTTTATAATAAGTGAGTATTGTGAATTTCTGATCTTTGATGGAGCTATCTGAGTAGCTATCTGTCAATTTTGCTCCACATATGTTGCTGCTCACATAGATTTTTTGAGAATAACACAAGCAGTTGCCATCTGCTGGTCATATATTACTGGCTAGATCACTTTCAGTGCTAGGGGAGCATCTACAGCAGAATAGTTTTAGACAGTGCCACATTTAAGTCATGAAAGGCAGCCTCAACTTCTGGGGTCTGTGGTACTTTCATACTGCCAGATGTGTTTTGTCTGTTGAGCAATTTGTTGAGCAGCTCTGCACCATAGCCAAACAAGGAAAATGCTGTCAATAGCAGTTTCCTAATCCTTATGAATGTTCATAGTCATTTGAATGTAGGAGGCAAATGGCATCTGCTAAATAGCCTCCACTCAGGAATTTCTCCATAGATATGATGAAGGAGGTTTGAGGATTCATTAGACCATACAATGCTCTGCCACTACACCAACATCCAGTGATGACGCTCACATGCCCATTTCAGTCATAGTTGCTATTGCTGCATTGTTAACATTGGCACATGCATAGGTCATCGTTGTTAGGAGCGTTTGGTGCACTGTGTGTTCAGGTACACTTGTGCTCTGCCCAGCATTAAAGTCTGATATTAGTTCCACCACAGTTCACTGCCTATCCTGTTTTACCAGTCTGCCTAGTATACAACATCTGACATCTGTAATGGAGGATGGCTGTCCAACTGCACGATGTCTGGACATGGTTTCACCTTGGTTTCATCACGTGTTGAAGACTCACCCCAGCACTTCCTGAACACCTGACAAGTTGTACAGTTTCCAAAATGCTCATGCTGAGCCTCCACAACATCACAATCTGCACTCAATCAAACTTGGACAGATCATGTGTCTTCCCACTCTACACACAGATAGCATGCTCACAGATAGTACATGCATCATGCATTGTCTGCCTAGTAGTCATCCCTCGCCAGGTAGCACTACTATCACCTGGATCAGTTTATATCAACAGTAGGTTAGTGGTCATAATATTCTGGTTGATCAGTGCATAATTGTAATTTATTTGCTTTCATCCTACTTCATAATAGATGGGACTCTCTTAACTCAAGAGCCTGAGAAATATCACCTGAACCCCCACAAAAAAATACCTTCTTCTACCCACCAAACTTAACTGGAAAGAGCATATCAACAAAGTCTGTTAAAAGATTTCAGGGGTGTTCTACCTCATGTGGAAACTGAGAGATATCATCAATAATAATTATCCCCATATGACATATTTAGTCTTTTATCACATATACTGTATGTCCTACTTGCATGGGGACATTCTCCTCATATCAGTAACATTTAAAAAAAAAATTTAAAAAAGTCCATGTAATAGGCAAGACTTGTCCTATAGAGCACTGTCACCCTCTTTTCACCAGGCTTAGGATACTAACAGCTGTGACTTTGCATATCTGCATCTGTATCAGCATACTTAGTCAGTAATAGTATTAAAGAAGGTGTTATCCGGGAAACAATTCACAAACATGACACTAGAAATAAGGCAAATATTTGCATTCCAAAGGCATAGTCTAGCAATTACAGAAAACTTCTATAAAGTGAATGTCCTCAAAATTGTTGCATGCTTGCTCTCACTGCTTGGTCCTTGCCATTTAAAAGATTCAAAATAAAATTATATGACTGGCTAACAAAAAGATCTATGTTACAGTAGAAAAGAATTCCACGATGCGGACAATGTTCATATTAATATTTGAGATTGTGGTTGCTGTGGTCTTCAGTCCAGAGACTGGTTTGATGCTGCTCTCCATGCTACTCTATCCTGTGCAAGCTTCTTCATCTCCCAGTATCTACTGCAACCTACATCCTTCTGAATAGTGTATTCATCTCTTGGCCTGACTCTATGATTTTTACCCTCCATGCTGCTCTCCAATACTAAATTGGTGATCCCTTGATGCCTCAGAACATGTCTTACCAGCCGATCCCTTCTTCTAGTCAAGTTGTACCAAAAATTCTTCTCCCCAATTCTATCCAGTAGCTCCTCATTAGTTATGTGATCTATCCATCTAATCTTCAGCATTCTTCTATAGCACCACGTTTCAAAAGCTTCTATTCTCTTCTTGTGTACATTATTTATCATCCATGTTTCACTTCCATACATGACTACACTCCATACAAATACTTTCAGAAAACACTTGCTGACACTCAAGTCTATACTCGATGTTAATGAATTTCTCTTCTTCAGAAACACTTTCCTAGCCATTAGCCAGTCTACATTTTATATCCTCTCTATTTCGACCCTCATCAGTTATTTTTCTCCCCAAATAGCAAAACTCACCTACTACTTTAAGTGTCTCATTTGCTAATCTAATTCCCGCAACATCACGTGATTAAATTTGAGTGCATTCCATTATCCTTGTTTTGCTTTTGTTGATGTTCATCTTATATTCTCCTTTCAAAACACTGTCCATTCCATTCAACTGCTCTTCCAGGTCCTTTGCTGTCTCTTATAGATTTACAATGTCATCAGAAAACCTCAAAGTTTTTATTTCTTCTCCATGGCTTTTAATTCCTATTCCAATTTTTTCTTTTGTTTTCTTTACTGTTTGCTCAATATACAGATCGAATAATATTGGGGATAGGCTACATCCTGTATCACTCCCTTCCCAAACACTGCTTCCCTTTCATGCCTCTCGACTCTAATAACTGCCATCTGATTTCTGTACAAATTGTAAACAGCCTTTCAGTCCCTGTATTTGACCCCTGCCATCTTCAGAATTTGAAAGAGAGTATTCCAGTCAACATTGTCAAAAGCTTACTCCAAGTCTACAAATGCTAGAAATGTATGTTTGCCTTTCCTTAAACTATCTTCTAAAATAAGTCTCAGAGTCAGATTATAGCTGTATGTATGTTATTTAATTTGTACATGTAAGATGAAAATTAATTTTAATACTTTGATTACAAGTATTACTTGCTACCTGTTGTGGATGGCTTCATATACAACAGAAAGGAGAGGTGGCTACAAAAGGGGTGCGGCAATTGTCATTGTAGGAAAGCTGGACAGGAGCAGAAATGATTAGTGAAAAAGTTAACACAACAAACAAAAGATTTGCTTAACTTGTATTTCTCCAAGTGTATGAAGTCTCTTTACAAATAATGCAACAAAAATTAAGTGCATCTATTACACTGTCAACATGGAAGAGCCTCCCTGCACTGCAGCATGAATGTTGGTGTCAGAGTCATGACTGTGTAGCATCATGTAGCGAGAGGCCCCAAGTGCAAATGGGTTGAGTGATTGCAACCAGCCATCCTGTACTCCAGTAGCAGAGGGTACCTGTAGTCCAAGCCACTGGAGGCATGGCTCAATGGGCATGCCCCAATGGGTCCTTCAGATGCAGCATGGCTGCTGTCAGCAGCTGATGGAAACTTGCAATTCCATTGCCAACTTAAAGATGCCCGTGGGATGTTATCGGTATCTAATACCACATCTCTTGTCCCCCACCCCCTGTCATCATACCTATACACATTTGTTGTGTAGTGTAAATGGGTGAATAATGATGATGGGGAGGGCTGGATGCTGGTGACAATGAGGAGACAGGAGCCAAAACTAAGATCAGTGCCGATCTCCCATCTGTACCTCAGAATATCACCAGTCAAAAAACTGGACCGAGGGCACAAGCCAATAAGCAGAGGCAGAGCATCAAATGAACACAGAGGTATCTCAATGACTGCATGTAGGACAGCCACCAGAAAGTAGAACTCACCCCGAGATGACAGTGGCTGTCGAGACAGAGACAAATGTGAAAGGGTGTCGACTCCCATTGGCTCCGAGACCAGTGCTGACAGTGCGGGGCCCACAGGAGTCAGATGCAGCAATGGCTGCTGCATCCAGGCTGGTACATAATCTGAAATCACATAACCTGTGGCAGGATCACACAGCTCACATGGATGAATTTGATTTTGGTGGCATCTCAGTCCCTGCTAGAGAAATATAGAACATTCAAGAAAATGTATAACGGTACCTTGCTCCCACTGCCTCCATCCACCAAACAATCTGTAAAACACCAAATCATTACTGTGATGCTTTTTGCTTGTCTGGGTGGTGAGCACCACCTGCCATAGTGGCACAGAAACTGAAGCAAGGTGTTGTGGCACTGTCTGAGTAACAACTCCACCAGCAATGGTCTGTCATGTGGCTGGGAGTGGGAAGAAGACAAGAAGAGCACCAGAGCTATATCCTATGTTTGGGAAGCATGAAGTTTGTCCATCTGTTGCTTAAGTGTTTATACAAAGCATTCAGCTTTCCATTGGATTGTGGGTGGAACGGTGCACTCATGATGTGGTTGAGCCAGAGGTGGTGCAAAATTGTTCAAACTCGATAGCAGCAAATTGAGGTCCATTGTGAGTCACACTCACTCCAGGCAATCCCTGGAGGCAAGAGATTGATGGAAAGGCCTGTGGAACAAGCCACATTAGAGTGAATATGGACCACAAAGGCAAATTTGCTGAAAGCATCAAGAATGATGAAGCTGCATGTATTCCAGTAAGGACCCATGAAATCCAAGTGCAAATGTTGCCAAGGTGCTTGAGGTTTGAGTCATTCAGAGAACTGCTGAGGTGGGGCTGACTAAAGTTCAGCACAGTCAACTTTTCAATTTGTGCATCCAGACAATGCCAACTGCAATGATGTTGCATCAGCTGCTTGGTGCAAACAATACCCCAGTGACCTTGGTGTAACAAATGCAGCACATTAGGTTGCAGAGCCTGGGAGCCCACAACACATGACTGGTCATTATCAGTGTAAAGCAAAATGATATCTTGGTGAACTTCACAGGCATGCCGGCAAGCAAAATATCAGTAAACCACAGACCTATCTGGCTGAACATGGCCAACCAGTGTGGATGTAATGAGCAACAGAATCTACAAATCAGGATTGGTGCTGTGGCCTGGGCAATTTTCAGGTGACTGAGTGTAAAACTACACAAAGCAACTGTGTCTTGTGCATCAGTGTAGCAACATGAAGCATAAAACTCATTGAATGTTGAATCTGGGCCAGCAGGGAGGTGAGAAAGAGCATCTGCATTGGCTTGCTTGGAAGTGGATTGATACAAAATCTTACATTGGTAATTTGACAAAAAGAAGAGCTCACTGTTGCAGCTTCTGTGATAGCTGAGTTGGGACTGACTGAGAAGGGCTAAACAAAAATTGTAGAGGTTTATGGTCAGTCACTAAGTAAAATTTTCTGCCAAGAAGATTCTGGTGAAATTTTGTGACACCATAAACAATGGTGAGAGTTGCCTTCTCAATTTGTGTATAATTACTACACTGAGCTTTGTTCAACAACTTCAAAGCAAAGGCAATGGGCTTGTCAGCAGCTCCAAATTCAAGCAACAAAACTGCACTGATGCCATATGAGGAAGCATTCAGAGCCAAGACCACAGGTTTTAAATAATTAGGGCACAAAGGAACTTTTGTGGTCAGCTGCTCCAGAAAGCATTGAAATATCACAGGACAAAAGCACTGCCAAATGGCAGACTCAAAAATTTAAAGAGACCCAGATGACTATTAATGACAAAGATCTCTTGTGACTGCTCAATCAGAGGGATCTGCCAGTAAGTGTTATGCATACCAATTTTTGAAAAGTAACAATCAGCATCCAATTTATCCATCAGTATTTTTCTGAACATGGTAAGGCTTAACTGTCAATGACTGTTTGAGGATTCATGATTTGCCAGGAGGCTCCTTCAGAATAACAAGAGGGAATGGCCACTGACTGTCTTGCAAAGAAGTAAGTTGCTGAGCGACTCGGCCCTGAAGAAAATGAGGTACAGGATGAGCTCTAACAAAATGTGGTTGTGCATTGTCCTTCATTGTGACATGGGCAACAAAATTAAACTCCCAGAAAACAAATCCTGAGATTCTGCATTTAACTTAGCAATGCTGTCCTGAGGATCAAAGGAAGAAACAGAAAGCACTTTGTTCTGGATGCTTAACCCAAACAAATCAAAAGAGTCAAGACCAAAAATACCTCTGTCTCAGGGAGACTATAAGCACCTTAAGACAGGAATGTACACAAACAGCATATGGCACGGTGTGCACCTTAGGTTTGTCAGGCAATTTGTAAGTGCTATGGTTGAGCAAAGTTGCTGAAGCTCCAGTGTCAAGTTGCAAACGGACCAACTGCCCAGCAATAGTAAAAGACATAAAACATTTGTTTTCCTTTCATAGCTCTGCAGATGGATTTGGAGCCTTTTCCAAATGACTATTACACTGTTGCTTTGTGTGAATGACACTTTGGGTCTTTGAAAATATACTAACCCTGTTAGTGATGTAGATATGTGTGAAGGAGTAGCAGGAGTGGGTGCCTTATGCTTCTTAAGCACAAAGACTATACATGGCCCTGTTTGCTGTAAAAAAGGCAAGTCACTTCATACGAGGGACAAATTTGGTGATCATTTGCCACATTACAGTGAGGGCACAACTTATTACCTTAGGTCAGATGCGACACATGTTCATGTGGATACCGTGGCTGTGGCCAGCTGGGCTGCTATTTGCAAGCGGACTGTGTGGCCTGTTTGTTGAGGCTATCTGGAGGATGAACAGTTGATATGTCAAAACTGTCTGCTGCACTTTTGTAAGAATCCTGATAGTCTAGAATTTGTAGAATCTGTTACAAGGAAGGGTCCAGGTATTTAAGAATCTGTTCCCGAATTTGAGAATCAGCAACACTGTGCATCATGACATCACTGTAATATTTGCCACAGTCAGATTTGAATCTACACTGTCTAGCAAGGCTTTGCAATTCAGTCACTCGCCAACAGCTTGTTTCTCCTTGTTACTTACACAACCTAATGAATCTGTAATGGGCAGCTGCCATTTGAATCCTGTCCTCATAATGCTTCATAAGTGCTTTCAATAGGTACTCGTCTTGTACTAGTTCAGGGTCAGATGTGGGAAAAGGTTTGGTGCAGAGTCAGTAAATAGTCACTCCTGCCATGGCAAAGAAATAAGAATGTTTGTCAGTACCTTGTATGTGATAAGGAGTGATATGCACATGGAACTGAGCAAGGTACTCTGACCAGACTTCCTTTGCCCCATCAAATTCACAAAATGGTGGCACATACGCAGGCAGTGTAGATGGTGATGCTGCCATCTAGTGTGAAGTTATCTGTGCCCTCAAGAAGTGATTCAGCACTTCAAGAACTTGTAGCATTTGTTGACTCTGAAACTAGATAAATGTGTTAGATCAGTTGCAGGCAATGTAGCAGGTGGTTACAGTGTAGTAGGTATGATCAATTAAGCACTGCACAAAGACAAACAGTGAAAAGTAAAACTACCCCAGGGAGAGCAAAAACGGTTGGAAAAACAGCAACTGTGGTATATAGAACATAAAGAGCACAATAAAGGCCAACACTAGGTACCCAAAAGACAAGCAACTGAAATAAAGAAAAGAACAAAAAGATGACATAACAGGAAGAAGTCAGCAAAATGACGGCCATACATGAGGACAATGATTCTTGTACAACTTTATAAACAATTGTCTGGATAGATGGGCTATAGAGTGGTGTAGCAACTGCCATTGTAGGAAAGCTGGATGGGAGCAGAAATGATTAACGAACAAGTTAAAACAATAAACACAAGATTTGCTTAACTTCTAATTCTCCAAGCATACGAACACTTATTATAAATAATGCAACAAGAAATAAGTCCAGCTGTCACAGTGTCAACAAGAATGAGGCTTCCTGTTCTACAGCATGAACAATGGTGTCAGAGGCGCCACTAAAAGTCATCTGTAACAATATATATCATGAAAAAGATAATTGCTACTCACCATAAAGTGCAGATACTGAGTCACAGATAGGCACACCAAAATGATTGTCACACAATAAGCATTTGGCCAACAAGACTTTTGTCAAAAATAGACAACAGGTACACACACACACACACACACACACACACACACACACACAAACACACACACACACACACAGGCGAGAAGTAAAATGATTGGGTATGTTGGTGGAATAGGGGGCTGTGTAGTGCTAGAATGGAAACAGGAAAGAAGCTAGATGAGGAAGGACAATGACTAATGAAGGTTGAGGCCAGCAGAGTTACAGGTATGTAGGATATATTGCATGGAGAGTTCCCACCTGTGCCATTCAGAAAAGCTGGTGCTGGTGGAAGGATCCAGATGGCACTGGCTATGAATCAGTCATTGAAATGAAGAACACCGCTTTGGACAGTGTGCTCAGCAACAGGGTGGTCCAGTTGGTTTTTAGTCGCCATTTGTCTGGATCATTCATGCAAACAGACAGCTTGTTGGTTGTCATGTCCACATAGAATACAGCACAGTGGTTGCAGCTTAGCTTGTAGCTCACATGATGACTGGTTTCACAGTTAGTCCTGCCTTTGATGTGATAGGTGATGTCTGTGATCATACTATTGTATCTGGTGGTGGGAGGATGAATGGGACAGGTCTGCATCTAGATGTATTACAGGGATATGAGCCATCAGGCAAGGGATTGAGAGCAGAGATTGTGTTGTGATGGATAAGGATATTGTGTAGGTTTTGATGGACAGCAGATTACCATTGATCCTACACAACATCCTCATCCATCATTACACAACCCCTGCTCCCAATCCCTTGCCTCATGGCTCATATCCCTGTACAAGGGTTGCCCAGAAAGTAACACACCACTTTTTTTTAAAGAAAAGTCTTTATTGGAGATAATGACAATTATACAGATGAAAGAATGGTGTTTTTTCTACACACCCTATTTTTCCATGTAATCTTCATCCCATTCTATGGCCTTCCTGCAGCATGAAACAAGGGCATGTATGCCCTGTTGGTACCAATCCTTGTCCTGGTGGCAGAGCCAGTGCTTCAATGTGTAAATCAACTCCTCATCATCCTCAAAATATCTTCCACGAATGGCATCCTTTAATGGCCCAAGTATGAGGAAGTACAAGGGGGCAACGTCAGGTGTGTCAAGTGTGATAGCTGTTGATGGTGTCTCCCAGACTGTTGCAAATTGTGGAGCTCCGCCGAACCAACTTCTGGTGACCTCACCGTCTGTGCTGAGTGACTCACCGTATTTCTGTTGACAGCAGATGCTCCACAGACTTTGCACAACCTTTGTGAATATTCCCCAGAGTTCCTTTTTCTCCGGTGAGAAATTCAGTTATGGCACATTGCTTGCAATGCACATTACCTACAGACAACATTTTGAAATAGTCCTGCAGCTACACTATCTATCGGAAGAGATGGAAACATGGCACGCTCACTCAGGTGACTTCAAATAATAAATACATAATGTATCAAATTCATAGAAATGCTTTGACTGAGAAAAAATGCAATGTTTTACTTTCTGGGCAATCGTCGTAATAGATCTAGGTGAAGACCTATTCCATACATTCTCCCACAATTACCTTTGGAGGGAAGAGAACCACTTGTACAAATATCAAGAGCTCAGATGGAAACCCAGTTCTCAGCAAAGAAGGGAAAGCAGAAAGGTGGGAGGAGTATATATAGGTCTATACAAGGGCGATGTACTTGAGGACAATATTATGGAAATGGAAGAGGATGTAGATTAAGATGAAATGGGAGATATGATATTGTCTGGAGAGTTTGACAGAGCACTGAAAGACCTGAGTCGTAACAAGGCCCCGGAAGTAGATAACATTCCATTAGAACTAGAGAGCCAGTCATGACAAAACTCTACCATTTGGTGAGCAAGATGGATGAGACAGGCAAAATACCCTCAGACTTCAAGAAGAATATAATAATTCCAATCCCAAATAAAGCAGGTGTTGACAGATGTGAAAATTACCGAGCAATCACTTTAATAAGCCACAGCTGCAAAATACTAACGCGAATTCTTTACAGACGAATAGAAAAACTAGTAGAAGCCCATCTCGGGGAAGAACAGTTTGGATTCTGTAGAAATATTGGAACACATGAGGCAATACTAACCCTACGACTTATCTTGGAAGCTAGATTAAGGAAAGGCAACCCTACATTTCTAGCATTTGTAGATTTAGAGAAAGCGTTTGACAACATTGACTGGAATGCTCTCTTTCAAATTCTAAAGGTGGTAGAGGTAAAATACAGGGAGCAAATGGCTATTTACAATTTGTATAGAAACCAGATGGCAGTTATAAGAGTCGAGGGACATGAAAGGGAAGCAGTGGTTGGGAAGAGAGTGAGACAGGCTTGTAGCCTTTCCCTGATGTTATCCAATCTTTATATTGAGCAAAAAGTGAAGGAAACAAAAGAAAAATTCGGAGTAGGTATTAAAATCCATGGAGAAGTAATAAAAACTTCAAGGTTTGCCAGTGACACTGTAATTCTGTCAGACACAGCAAAGGACTTGGAAGAGCAGTTGAACAGAATGGACAGTGTTTTGAAAGGAGGTTATAAGATGAACATCAACAAAAGCAAAATGAGGATAATGGAATGTAGTCGAATTAAGTCAGGTGATGCTGAGGGAATTAGATTAGGAAATGAGACACTTAAAGTAGTAAAGGAGTTTTGCTGTTTGGGGAGCAAGATAACTGATGATGGTCAAAGTAGAGAGGATATAAAATGTAGACTGGCAATGTCAAGGAAAGCGTTTCTGAAGAAGAGAAATTTGTTAACATTGAATATAGATTTAAGTGTCAGGAAGTCATTTCTGAAAGTATTTGTATGGAATGTAGCCATGTATGGAAGTGAAACATGGATGATAAATAGTTTGGACAAGAAGAGAATAGAAGCTTTCGAAATGTGGTGCTACAGAAGAATGCTGAAGATTAGATGGGTAGAACACATAACTAATGAGGAAGTACTGAATAGGATTGGTGAGAAGAGAAGTTTGGGGCACAACTTGACTAGAAGAAGGGATCGGTTTTAGGTCATATTCTGAGGCATCAAGGGATCACCAATTTAGTATTGGAGGGCAGTATGGAAGGTAAAAATCGTAGAGGGAGACCAAGAGATGAATACACTAAGCAGATTCAAAAGGACGTAGGTTGCAGTAGGTACTGGGAGATGAAGAAGCTTGCACAGGATAGAGTAGCACGGAGAGCTGCATGAAACCAGTCTCAAATGGCTCTGAGCACTATGGGGCTTAACATCTATGGTCATCAGTTGAAACTAGTCTCAGGACTGCACACCAAAATAACAACATAGCTCATCAATTGTATTTTTAACTGGTTCCTTAATGTTTAGTTTTCACACCAGTTAAATTATCGAAAGTTACAACATTTACACTGTGCTCTCTTATGTTCTTTAGCCTAAAAAAGATCTTATTTGAGTGTTGACTATTACTGGAATGGGTTGCTGTGAAAAAAAAAATCACAATTTTTCTTTTCTGTGGTTGGCGATGAAACACATTTTGTCATTACCGTTGAATTTGTAGTAAAACTATTGCCTGTGCTTCTTTCAATTAGTTTTTGTGCTAGGAACTTTTTCCCAAGACTGTTCAAATGAAGCCCATGTTCAGTATGGAATCTTTGACCAACACCACTTACATCTAGAACATTTACATTTTTAAACTGTTTACATACGTTTGAGAGCTGTTCATTTGCAAGTTTGAGCTCTCTGTTCACACAAGATGACTGATGTAAGTTGTACCTCTGTGGAATGTTTACGTATATTACATTTGTATGTCCTAGATAACACAAGCACTTTTTCAGTTCCAGGCTGGTTATTGATGTTTCAAAGTGGTACACTTCACTAGAGCGACATTGTAGTACAATGAAATACTTCGATGACAACTTACCGATTTCTTCTGAATGTATGTACATACATATTTGAGAAAGAGATGCTCCAGGCTTGACAAATCCTGTTACTTTCACAGTTTCAGCAGTTTCATTTATACGAGAAGCAATCTCTCGGCTGTGACTATCGGAAAGAATCATAAGATTCCTTGGAATACCATAATGTGATTTATGTTGGCAGATGGTTTTCAGGATAGGAACAGCAGCATCATACAGAACTTGAAGATCTCCTTGTTAAAGTTCAGAAGTGTAGTACTTCCAGGAAGAGTTACTGCAGCATTCGAAGATTGAGAATGTTCTGTATGAGCTTCAAGACCATCATCGTTATTGTCTATATTGAGCACTTCAAATCTGTTTGTTAGTGGGATATTTGCGGCCCTGCTTAGTATATCGGTAGGCCTACATGTATTACACTTCCATGTTTTTGTAAATTTCTCATTTCCTTTCAATGAGCTGCCCACCTTTGCGCATCAAAAGTGGAATTTTGTTTCACATTTTACACATGCTATACTACTTATAGCGGTTTTCCCACATTTTTTACAGTTGTTATCATATTTGTTACCACTGGTTCTAGTATCATTATCAATTACAAGATCACTATTTGTTTTATACTAATGTTGATTGTTATTGGTATATTTGCCTTTCAAGGCATGTACCACTTTTAACAGCATAGCAATAATTTCGACTTTGCAGTCACTCTTCTGTAGTGCTTTGTCTAGGCCATATTCATTACACCTTCTGCAACATCATAGTTTTCATCTTGGATCTGCCTTTACACACACAAAATGGTATACAGTTTATGCACGTTATTCCCTTTGCGGCGACCGATTTGCAGTAGCAAAGGAGCTCGATGTTTGTGTGTTTTATGTCTCTGTGTATGATGATTGCCATGCTGCCTCCTCTCCTGCCATCCGCTTGGTTGCTACGATAGATGCAATACCCTGGGATGTTCAGTTGTTTGTGAGGCATAAGCAGTGTTTCGTTCACAAGAGCAATTCGGATACCCTTTCGCTCGATGAATGCAGCCATTTCGGCTTTTTTGTTTACGATACCATTGTCATTCCAAAACAGGATCTGTGAGTTTGTGTTATCATCTACGTTTCAGGGCTGGTGTGGTGTGTTATCCATGTAGTAGTGTAAAAAGTGGTGTGACAGTGGATTGGAAGCTAGTCCAGTTGATCGTGCTCGGCATGAACTGCATGAAGAGTTGTGAGACGCACCCCATAATCTTCGCAGTCTGCAATCTCAGGGGATAGGGTGGTGTTGTTACTGGTGTCGTGTGGTGTACCCGGTGCTGGTGTGGTGTTAGGTTTTGTGTTTGTCTGTTGTGTGTCTGTTGCTGGGGGTGTTTGTTGTGCATGTCCTGAGCTCTGGGGCTCCTCTGACCATCCCGCTCTGCTGGGGCTGCCAGCAACCACTCCAGGAAAGGATATTCCACTTCTTACTGGGCGCAGGGGCGGTTTTGGAACTGTGATGGCGGTAGGTTTAGTGTGTTTAGCTATTTTGCACCTCAGAGCTGCTTTGTATGCAATGCACCCCCTGTGGTTTGCCAGATGGGCAGCACCACAGTTGGCTCACTTGTGAGGTGCTGTGTTGGGGAGTTTGTACTGTTGGGTCGTGTGACCGCCAGTGGAGATACGACAGCGGGGGGTGAGACCGCATCGGATTCCCGCGTGCCTAATGCGCTGGAAGTTGTGGCATTGTTGGTGGGTGCATGGCGTGTTGTAAATCTCTACATTGACAACCATATGAAGAAACAATTTTAACTTCAACAGGTCATGGGACTTGGCCGTGTCGGCCAATTCTGCCGTGTAGTTGTGCGGTGGTCTTGCTGTGCCGAACTCTGTCATTCGGTTTACCCGAATGCACTCCCATCTGAGAGCAGTGAGTTCTTCATGTACTGTTTCAGTTTGGGTATGTGAATCTATCCCCTTGATCATGTACTGCTGTGCCTTTTCAAGGACTGTTCTGTACGTGAAATGCTCTACCTTCCTTTCTTTAAGAAAGTCTAGCAGATTCGAGTAATCTGTTTTGTTTGCCATGTACAGTGCGGCGTGTTCCCTGGTGAGTTTTGAGTAGTATGTTGTGGGGTTGTGTTTCTTACTAAATTCTTTGTTTAGGAGACTAAGGTCTCCATAGTTGTGTATGATGACTGGTGGGAAGCCAGTGGGAAGTCAGTTGGGTTCTGTGTAGCTGCTTGTGAGTTTGTGGGTGCTGCAGTCAATGGGCTGTTCGTGTTGGTCCCTGAGTTGCCGTTGTTGTTAATTTGCGGTGCAGTTGGAGTTGGCAACAGCACTCAGTGGTTGCCTTGTGAGTCTGTGGGCTCACTTGTTTGCGTGTTTGGCGGCTGTTTGCATCTTGGACCGACCTGCTGCCACGGTCCGTCTTCAGTGTTAGTTGTGTCCTCCATCAGCTCTGGCTCTGGTTCCGTCGGTGCCTGGGCCGCCGGAAGTGAAAGAGGGGGCATATCTTTTGAGTTTTCAGCAGGCGCTTGTGTGGTGTGGGTGTTGCTGTTTGCGAGTGTTCACTGCCCATCAGCAGTGCAATCAGCTCTTGTTGATCTGCAAATCTGCTTGTCCTTCAAGGCGACCTGCTCTTGGAAGGTGGACAGTGGGAATGGAAATGCTGGCGAGACTAGCTGACATTCCCACCTCTATTGCTGCAGCTTTGCTGTGGGTAAGTGGTGGGGAAGCACAGGAAAGATCAGACATCTTTGCTGCTTGGAGGAATTTTATTCGGATAGGGAAGGATGTACGACAATTTTGCTCTTTTTACGAAACGACAATTTTTGCTTTTTTTCACCGAAAGTGCAGTGTATTGTGTCCCTACGGAAGAGGGGAGTCCCTACAACCTATCTCCACAATGTGCAATGCGCGGTGCAAGACAGCGTGGGTAGAAGAGAGCGGCCTACAGTGCGCGGGGTTATCCGACATGAACGGGACCCTGACACTGAGATTACCCTACCAAAGAACGGGAGAGTCCTCCTGGGGAGGTTTGCAACCAAAGTTGCGGGAAGTTGAGCTGAAACTCTTGCCACTTAGTGCCTGGAAGCATTAAGTGGCTTGCGCTGGTTCATGTCGCTCAGAAGAGCGTCGCCGGCAGCTATGCCAATTGCAGCTTATTTGTGATCACTCCGAGGAGCTATCAGATGGGCAGCTACGCCAAGTGCAGAGAGCAGCGTTCCACTCGGGTCGGCTGCTCGACTGCAAGAGCAAGATCTATAGCAACATATATTTTTGCTTCATTTACGAATGCTCAGGTGTATAAAGTATCTTGTATTACTGCAACTATAATAATTAAACACATATGCTCATGTAGATATAGTGAATTCTACTTGTTTGATTGTACTGAGGTGGCAAGGATGGGTGCAGGGATAGATTTGGCTTTAATAAGACTTAATTTCATCCCTGCCCCTGTGTTTCTGTTAGCACTTCAGGCATGAGTCTTCTCAGTGTACTATGTATGTTCAATGTCCATAATTGGAACTATAGTTTGAATATGCAGGGATAGAATTATATATTAAAATAGTAACACATTATCACCATCTCACTTTCACCTATATGTACACATCTACCTTGTATATAACGTGACTTCAGTGATATGTGATGCATGAGCTCTTAATGTAGATAAGAGGATATGTGAACCAAAATACTACACAAATGAAATGTGCAAAATTAAGAAACCAATAAGATTGTGGTTCAGAAGGTATATCTGCATCTATACTCTGAAAACCACTGTGATATGCATGGCAGAGTGTACGTCCAATTGTACCAGTTAATAGGGTTTCTTCCTGTTCTATTCATTTATGGAATCCAGGAAGAATGATTGTTTCAATGCCTCTGAGCATGCAGTAATTATTTAAATCTTATCCTCATGATCTGTGTAGGAGTGACACATAGTGGGTTGTTGTATATCCCTAGAGTAATCATTTAAAGCTGGTTCTTGCAACTTTGTTAATTGACTTTCTTGGGATAGTTTACATCTATCTTCAGGAGTCTCCTACTGAGTATCTCTGTGACACTCTCCAATGGATTAAGCAAACCTGTGATCATTTGTACTGCTCTTCTCTGTATACAGTCAATATCCCCTGTTAGTCCTATCTGGTATGGGTCCCACACACTTGAGCAATATTCCAGGATGGGTCACATGAGTGATTTTGTGAGCAATATCTTTAGTAGACTGATTGCACTTCCTCAGTATTCTACCAATAAACTGAAGTTTACCACCTGCTTTGCCCATGAATAATCACACGCAATAATGGACAACATGAAACACAGTATTAACATAATAGAGGTAGAATGGCATATTTACAACAAAAACTGGTACTGATTTAAGCACATGGGGAAGCAGGATAACAGACATAAATGACATTCATGTTTGACACAGGTCACACTCCAAAAATAAAAGTTGACAATAGATTCTCAGTACAAAGTATGTCCTCTTCAGGTACTAATATACATTTTACACCTGTTATTCATGCTGGGTAACTACTCCTCTCTGTAGCTGGTTTTCCATTCTTGCATGGTTTGGGTAGGGGGCTTTTGTTGAAACAAACATCTGCCAAGAGTATTCCACACATGCTTTATAGGGTTTAGGTCCAGAGAGTAAACAGTTCATTCCACATGTTTAATATCCTCAATACCCAGTGTGTCTGACACCTCAGCAGGCCTGTGTGAGCAGGCATTGTTGTCTATAAATTTGAGGCCTACAGCACTTCTGCACAGATGGTCATGATCCACAATAATCCCCCTGCAACAGCACTGTATTGTAATTGTACCTAATGCAACGATAGGCAGCAGTGTTCAGCCATTGTGTTAAATGCCTGCTCACACCATGATGCCTAATCTATACTTATGATGTTCATGAACATTCTGTGGTGTGTTACGTGTTTCCCTCTCCCTCCAAAATTAACAGGTGGCCAGAATCACTTGTCTCAATTATTCATCAGAAAACATCACTCTTGATCACTGTTGCTGACCTCAACCAACATGCTACCTAAACCAATAAACTCTTTCTTGATGATACCATTGTTGAAGTTTGATGCATTTAACAGGATTCTGAGCATACAAACCAGCCTGATTTAACTGATGTGACATTACTCTCATAGAGATGTGTGTATTGGTAGTGGTTGCAAGGAATGCAGCGATCTGCATAGCAATGAGCTGTCTGTACATTTTCACCACTAGGGCTATATATCAATCCTCTTATGGTGTGATGGTCCATGTATGGCTACCAGCATGCTTCTGCATAGCATTTCCACCATCAATGGCCGTTTTTAATTGTGAGATGTATAATGTACTGCTACATCATAAAGAAGGATTAATTAACTTGACCTTTGACTTTGACAGAGATAAGACAGGTACTGCATTTAAAGTCTCTTTTGATTTTTTGCCTAGATGCACAGATTTTAAAACGTTTTTACTTGTCTAATATAAAAATCTGTGAAAAAATTTGAGTATAGATAAAATATGTTTTCTTCGTGGTTGTTGTAAGGAGAGATTGGGTTAGGTAGAGGATGAGTTGGCGGTCAGAGGTTTCCGTTTCTCCTGTTCTCAGAGAATGCCATGCAAAGCTGGAGATAACTGCTACAACTCCCAGTGAAAACTCTACCTCTTGTGGCAGCTAAAGTACTCACAGTCGCTGTAAGATTTCCTGGAAACACTTTCATAATGAGAAGGTTGAACAACAGTGGCAGGCAGTATGATATCTTCTTACTAACAACCTGGTCACTAAGGGGACATGTTTAACAGACAAACTGATGGTGAAATATTTCATGTCATTCAGACCATGATAATAGCAGATTCATTGAGTATTGTTAATTTGTAAAGAAATCACTCTGCACTGGATTGCTAAACACACTAATCATTTTCTGAAGATCTGGGGATCCAACATCAAATATAAGTTCACAGACAATATTTACCTTCTTTTTCACAAATAAAATTTTTTATTCTTGATAACTGCGATTACAAGTTGTATCTCCTCTGCACTTCAAATTACATTTATATGCAAATTTCGTATATGACCACCAAAAAGGATTGTCCAATTGACATTCCTTCTTTCCAACAATTATAAAAAGCATAGATTGTTGTCATCTAAATTATGGTAGCGCATCATTGCTGATACTTGCAGCCATAGTATTACATTACGTAGGGACATTACGTGGCCCCTCTTTGTCACCATTTTTTTTTTTTTTTTCAAAACATTTATGTGACCACAACATTTATTCAAACAGATAAATTGACATAACATAATTTTCAAAGTATTGACGTTTCTAAATGGTTTGTTTATGAATATTATGGTTACAAATTAAATCATTGAGTTGTAGGTACTTTCTTAGCAACTCTCATTACCGGCTGGCATAAATAATTACACTAACTTTTTCGGGGATAGGTTTTACAATGCAAATGAAGCCCACCCTTTCAGGCATGGTTGGTGGGGGGAAACCCTAGATCAAAGCTCCTCAATGGGCCTGACCAGACTGGTTGTAATTACCGTATTTAGCAAAAACACAGGAACCAAACATTTTGGTCTTCAGCATGAATATTGAACAAAAAATCAAAACATGTTACTCAGTTTGTATGGAAAAAAAACAACATAAAGTTGTTTAAATGTTCCCAGAACTGTTTCAAATCCTTGAAAATGGACATTATGTCAACAATGCAGTGATAATGGGTCAATGTTGACTGTGATGCCAATGGTACATCAGGATGGTGAGAAGCTGCAAGACATCGGTATGGAATGGTGGTCGTTGGTGGTGGCTGGTCAGGTGGTTAGATGTGAAGCTGTTAGTGAAGGGCTGGATGGTCTGCATGCTCGAAAGGAAGGGCTAAGGCCTCACAGTACCAAGACTGAAGTTCTCATGACTTATGACGAGGTACACAAGAATGAGCACGGACAATGGCTAACAACAGCACCTATCTGAAATAAAACAGATTAATGTTCAACTCTATCCAACTCACTCCTGTGTATAAACAGTCCACTTCAGTTTGTGTTTGTACCTTCACTCAATAGTGTCCAGCAAACAAACAAAAAAGTTACAGCACAGTGAAAACAATGTACACTGAGATATCTTCGCAACACCAGATACATTGTCCAGAGTATCCACAGTTACATTCAAAAATGACACTAGAACTCTTCAGAGTAGATTGGTGCAAATAGTCATATGCATACTAGCAACTGGGTCACTGTCTTTGCATAGGAACACAAGTCTGCTAAACAAAATAAGAACAACATCACTGTCAATCAACCACACTTCCCACTTCCATTGAAGTTTCATTGTCAGACAGGATACAGGCCTAAAACAACTCACGGGAACAAAGTTTACTGTCTTTATATCGCTGAAGGTGATTTCACACAGTTCTGAAGAATACTGTCCAGAACAGTCACTAGTTAGCATGAGACACAGTAATCACAGCAAAACACAACACATAATGTTACAGAACAATTACATGTATATAATAATATTTCCAAGTTTTACCTTTGCAGTCAAACAGCAACAATGTTTCATCTGTGATATTGCTCATAACCGAGTAGCATAGGAAAAACTGTCTAACAATCTGAAGGTTCAAAAAACTAGAAGACTAGACTAATAATGGACAAAAGAACAGAAAAAAGATAGGATAGCCTATTCAGATAAAAGAGTCCATGAAGCTCACTTAACACTAAGACAAAAAATCAGAAAAGTGTAAAAAAAATGGAATACTTACAGAGTAAAAAAAAAAAACAATATGCAGATTATCCTACAATCAACAAGAAAATCATGAATGGTGAAAGTAACCATAAATAAATCACATAATTATATCCTTTGTGACAAAGCAAGCTGAGATCTTTTTACTTCCTCTCTTGTTTTGCCATCTGCCTCTTTAAATTCATTTAATTTTTACATTTCCCTAATTACCATTAACATGCATGAGTATAATCTGCATTTCCATAAAAGAGAGAGGTTGGCCCTCAGCCTTAAAAAAATATAGCACCACATCTAATTTTGGGCATGTAATCAATTTCCTAATTTATTTGTAATCAATTTCTTAATTCATTTTTACTATTCCTAGTTAATATCTTTTGTTACAGGGTGAAATCAGTAATTGTTTCGTGATCTAAATACTATTGTTGACTTATAAACAAATATAAATTGTGTACTAATTATAAATGTTGGGAGAAGAGCTATTAGGATTGTTAAAGTATTTATTTGGCTCTATTCAAAAACCTTTTTAGCAAATCCAGCCCTTAATTAATTATTTCCAAAATAATTACCTGATTTGTCTAAAGTGTTGTATAACAATGCAGTACATCAACACCAAGGACTATCAATGAAGAAATAAAGCAGGCAAACATGACACCCTACATTTGTAATGAAGGTTCACTCATTTTAGAACACTTATTCATGGCACACAATGGTGACGCATTTATCAACACATATCATAGGAAACAAATTACCTAACTTAAAAAGCTACTATTTACTGGTCATATAGTTACAAAAATCATGACATACTTATAAAGAAAATACACAGAATTATTTATAGAACATTTTTAAATCCTTATGAGGGTACACACCCTTTACTTTCAGTGTGTTTGGATGTGCCAACAGATATGCACCTGGATGTGGCAGTTTTATAATAACACATGATCCATGCCTCTTCTTGGTCCTCTTCTCCAGAAATGAAGATCTTGAATGAGATCTCAATAGTACCAAATCTCCAACATTATAATATTGTCTTCTCTTTAAACCCTTGTCATGTCTCTTCTGTCATGTTGAGGTAAGCATCACGAATTTTTTCTTCCCATGAGATTCTATTTCAGGGTACCTTCAGTAATGCTTGCAGCCACTCATGAATTTCTTTGGTATTTAGCAGTAATTCTACTGGAGTATAACCAGTAGTTGTATGCGATAGGTTATTTACGATTGTAGTGAAGTCTTCCAACAGATCAATGCACTTGGTTCGCTTCATTGAGAGTAGGTTCTCATAAAACAATTTAACTCTCTAAATACATGTTCGATGGGACTCATTCCAGGATTGTAACGTGATGTTTTGACAGGTGTAATATTTGCTTCCTATAAAGCCTTCTTCCAAGTATAAAACACGAAAATCATTGCATTGTCTGTTAGAGTCATTCTTGGCTTCCCAATAAAATCAGGAAACAATTTCTTGATGATGGATTTGCTGGTGGCTGATGGAATTGGGTACAACATTACATACTTAGAAAACGTACCTCCTCTTGCACTCAGAACTGGCCCACAGATGTTCATAGGGCTTATGTGGAATGATGGAGTGCATCTTATCTTGTGTACTTTGTTACAAGGATTAGTCAGCTGACAAACTTCGCATTTCTTTAAAACCTGCTGAACGCTTCTCCTGATATTTGGAAAGGTAACAATGGCTACCTATCTTGCTTGCACATTTAAATATGCCAAAATGTCCCCAAACATAGTGACTGTGCAGTATGAGCTTTTCCATGTAATCTTCTGGTATAAACACACACCAGTTATCTGAAGCATCAGACCTTCTGTAGAACAAAACATTAACAACTACTCTGAAAAATTTTTGGAGCTGCCCTTGGTATGGGTGACTCAGTTTGTTCAAAATTTTAGACCAATGATCACCTCATTGCTGGAGGACAGATACTTTACTATACATGTATAAATAGTATCTCCTGGATTCCAAATCTTTCATCAGCAAGATCCTATGTTGCTACTCCTCATCTTCCACAGTCATAATGTTCTCCAAACCTGCAAATAGCCTAGATAAAGCATCTGCGATCTAGTTATGTTGTCCCTTTATGAATACAACTCTGAAATTGTGTTCTTGTAAATCCAAGGTCCAGCATGATAGATGAGCATTAAGTAGTTTGCATTGTTGTAAGAACGTGAGAGCTTAATGATCACAATACACAGCAGTGCATGCTCCAAACAAGTAATGGCAGAATTTTCAAAATGCCTACACCATTGTGGTTGTAAAGGAGCACTCATAGGATGATAACATGCAACTTGCGTAAGCTATGGGGCAGAATGTTGGCTGATTATTGATGTCCTTGAGTCTAAACAAACAGCAACCTAAACTAATGCTCAATGAATCAGTCATAAAGCCAAACTCCAAAGTCATATCTGGGTTGTGTAACAATTTTGCATCCGCAAGAGTGTCTTTGATGAGCTGGAATGCAACTTTACAGTCATTTGTATACCTCCACGCTATGTTTTTTCATAGAAGCTGGTGTAAAGGCTCTGCATTCATCACCTGTTTGTTTAAAAATCACTTATAGAAGATAGTCATTACTATAAAAGATTTTACTTGATTCTTTTTTGATGGTGTGGGAAAATTCTTGATGGTGCTCATCTTTGCTCAATCCTACATTATTCCCTAATTGTTTATTACATGCCCGAGGAAATGGATCTCAAATGAAAAATGAGATTTTTTCAGATTATCTGGCCCACCTGCTTTACCAAATGCATTTATGACTCTGGCCAAGAGGTTAATGTGTTCTTCCCAATAAGATGTAGCAATCACCAGAGCTAACATTCAGGCTAAATGGAAGAACCTTAACCCCTGTATAAACAAGTGCTGTGTTCTTCCTTGATTCAGGACTTAGCATTATCTGCCAGTATAAAGTTCTAAGATCACAAGCTGATAAGAATTTCTTGTCATGAAACTTCTGTATAAGCTCATCAATATTTTATGGATGAGCACAGACAGGAACTATAATCTTATTTATCTGTCTTGCATCCAAAACTAGTCAAACTTTGCCCTCTGGTTTAGAGACGATCAATAAAGGGCTACAGTATGTGCTTGTGGATGGCTCAATCAACTACCAATCCAACATTCGTTTCAATTCTTCATTGACAGATCACTGAAGTCACCAAGGTACAGGATTAAAACTTTGCCAATATGTACTATGTGGGTACATTTCTAAATTACACACATAGCCTTTCACTGTACTTGGTTTTTCACTAAAGACATTGATATTCTGCTGCAATACGTCTGCCTATTGTTTTCACTGCAAATTGTCCAAACAGTTAGATTCAGACATCTTTTGAGCTGCAACATCAGTTAATGTGCATACTTGATAAACCTCTTCTGCATTTGATCTGCAACTCTGGTTGAAACACCTTACAAGCTTAATAGTCAAACGCTGACAATATCTTCCGAGGCCACAGTCTTATCTGTTCATCTCCACACACACATTCTCATCATCAATCTTAAAAGTGAAGTCAAATTTTATGTCCGTCTCCTGGATACTCTCAATAACCAAAATACAGTCCTCTATTAATTTATTTATTACTAGGAATGTGCATAAAGTTGCTACATTTCCTATTCATAATTCAGTAAGTGTCTGTAGCTTTACCTTCTGTGCCCTGGTTCTGATTGCACCTATAACTTCTCAATTACTCACAGGAAAGAGTGGTAGTTTCCGGTGTCGTGTCAACTTCTCAACAGTGCTGTGAAGATTGCATTCACATTTGCACCTGTATCAAGAATTACTTTAAAGGTAAGACCATAGACTTCTGCCTATATTGCTGGTATAGGAACGGTCATATGCATGGCTGTAAAATGCTGGACATCATGCATAAGTTCATCTACTAGTCTCTGTCCATCATAGCATTGAAACATGACAACTCTCTTGCCAGAGCGCCTTACATCACACCCAAGTGATTCTTCGGGGGATGATACAGTCATCCTTAGTTCAACGGATGGGTTCTGGGTTCATCAGTAACATCCATAATCACTGGCAGTTGCTCTGTCCAGTCATTTGTATTCAGAGGTTGCTGGTTAATATTTTGTGATTGACAGTTTGGATTATTCCTGTAGCTGACTATGTTGGTTCTGGTTATTTTGATTTGTGGTTTGCACTGGGTTGAATCTTTTCTTGTTAGGTTTATTTTTCATCCAGTGAAGTTAGAGCTGCACTTCATCGGTATTCAAGCTTTGGGCGCCACTCAGCTGTTGTTTGTTATGCTGGGCTTGGAAGACTGAGCTCTGCTGTGCTCTAATATGGTTATTGCCACTCGGTCTTGGCTGATGTGCAGAGTTCTTGTTTACGCTAGTCGAGAACTCATTCCCATGATTTGTATCTCTTAAGTCTACATTTAAAAGGTCAATGGTGTCGACAACAGAGAGAAAGTCTTCTACATTGTCTTCGGGAGCATACATGAGTTTTTGACGTATCTCGACCAGTTACTTTTCCTTAATAATCTTCAAAATATTCATCTGTGGGACTAGAGTCTCCCAACACCTACTTTTATTCAGGTACTTCTCAATGTACTGATGCAAGTCCCCAATCTTGACTGAACACAGTTCTGGATTATAAACCTCTTTTTTGTTGCCATTCTTGAAGTCCCTTAGACCAGTACCTACTGAAGAACATTTGCTCAAACTCCTCGTAGGTGCCACAGCTTTCCTTAATATCCACACACCATAAACTACCTTCCCCTTTTATGTAGCCAGTGACAAAATAAATCTTCTGTGCATCACTCCATGCACGGGGTAAAGCACCTCTGAACCAGTGAATGAAAACGACAAGGTTAACAGTTTTCTTCTCCAGACAGAAGGCTTGTAACTGCCAATGCTTTAGGAGATTGTCCTCCATTAACATTTGGATATATACATTTTTGGGTGATATATTGTCATAAATAGGGTCAGACACCACATGAGCACTTTTTGTCGTGGGTGTCAGGCTACTCATCACTGATGCCGAATTCATCATATCTGGATTTGGTTCATCAGAAAATGTGACATGAGTGTCAGGACCAATCAGTCTTATTTCCTTTATTAACTTGGAACATTCTTCAATCAATTTCCTTATGTTGTCTTTCCAGTTTGAGAAATCTTCACCAAATTGTTGACTTATCACATCACTATCAATCTGGAACCTTGTGGAATCTGATACTTTAGGCAATTGAACGTTTAGCACAGCTTACTACACTGTGTCACCCTCTCTTCTATAACTACGACACAATCTGATTTAACAAGTTCCAATTTGGACACAAGAGAACGTATGGTAGTGATAACATCTTTTACTTCGATTTGGATTTTAGAGATTTCCTCAGGAACTTTCTCATGGGACAGCTTAAGATTTGCCATTTCCATAGCAAGATCACTTTGCTGAATGATTAAATGATCCACTTCACATTTCAAACTCTCAAAATCTTGTTTGGTTGGCAATGGCTCAACCATAGCAATAATACCTTGCATAGTTAGCCTGATATTTGCTTGTTCAGTTACTAGTGCCTCCTACTGCTTAACAAGACCATCTTGTTTAACAGAGAGACTTACCTGTTCTACTGCTACAGTATGAACTACAGTGCATATTTTATCTTGTTCCTCTGCCATTGATTTTTGTGTGGAAGCTGTGCTAGACTGTCCAGTTGCTACAGATTGCACTTTAGCAGACATTGATTATTGAGTTGCAGCTGACATCTGCACCACATGGGATATACTAAGTGAAAGATGTTTAATGTTAAACTCCTCAGTCATAGCTGTGGTCATTACAAGTACTGAACTATCAGTGGAAGGGACCTCCTCAACTGATTGAATATTGTCCATTGTATTCTGTTCCCATTCAATTCTTGATTGGGCATGTGTCCTAACCATAAATCACTAAACAAAAAATCTTCACATGACCCATGTAGTTTCAAAATACACACATAACATCAGTACAAATCTACACATGATTTTAAAAAAATATATACATATATAACTAATAGAAATAGGAAGACCCTACAGAAAAGGACAGTAAAGGGTTCCAGACAGGTAAACTTGCTGTTGCTTGCTTGTGGCCTAGATATTTGGGTGATCTGTTGAGATGAACTGTACAGAAACAGTCTGCCAGCCCCTCCATCTTTGTTGTGGTCTCAAACAAGGACAGGGTATGCAGCACAGAAACACACATTATGGTGCAATTCTTACCAATAGCATACACACATGAAAAGGATTAAAAAAAATCCTAACAAGTTCCCTAACTTTGCAAGCAGTCCTGTCAATTGGTTGTCACTCTATAATGTACTGCTATGAACTAAATAAGGATTAATTAACTTTACCTTTGACTTTGATACAGGAAAGACAGGTACTGCAATTAAAATCTCTTTCGATTTTTTGCCTAGATTCACAGATTTTAAAATATTTTTACCAGTCTAATATAAAAATCTGAGAAAAAATTTGACTATACATGAAATATGTTTTCTTCATGGCTGCTGTAAGGAGAGAATGGGTTAGATACAGGATAAGTTGGCAGTTGGAGGTTTCCGTGTTTCTGGTTGTCAGAGAATGCCGGGCAAAGTCAGAGAAAACTGCTACAACTCGTGATGAAAACACCATCTCTCATGGCAGTTTAAGTACTCACAGTCACAGGTTTTATGGAAACACTTTCAGAATGAGAAGGTTAAAAAACAGTGGCAGTATGATATCTTATTACTAACAAACTGGCTGGTTAGGCAGCTTCTTTAACATACAAGCTGATGGCAAAATATTTCACGTCCTTCAGACTGTGATAGTAGCAGATTCATCCAGTACTGAAAATTTGTGAAGAAATCACTCTGCACTGGACTGCTAAACACAGTAATCATTTTATGAAGGTCCGGGGATCAAACATCAAATAAAAGCTCAAAAATGATATTTACCTTCTTTTTCACAAATAAAATTGTTTATTATTAATAATTGCAATTACAAGTTGTATCTCCTCTGTACTTCAAATTACATCTATATGCAAACTTCATATCTGACCCTCAAAAAACAATTTCCAATTGGCATTCCTTCTCTCCAACAATTACAAAAAGCATAGATCATTGTCATCTGAGTTACAATAGTGCATTATCACTGGTACTCACAGCCGGAATATTACAATAATATTACATTATGTAGGGACATTACAGATGACATTTTGGGCACACTCATTACTATGGTCACAGCAGCAATTCTTTGATGACTTCGAGCCATCCAACTGCTCATAAGCACTCAAAAGACATCTTGTAGACATTGCGTCATACCACACAGAATGTTGCACTAATTCGTTCCACAACAAACTTCATCAAACACCATACTGCATGAACTGTTGAATGCATTCATTGTGTCCCTGCTCATGTGCCCCTGCAGTTAATGTGTCTCGCTGTCTACATTTTCTTTTACTATCATCGGTCGAGTGTTCCACCACAATTATCAGTTGTTCTGTAGCAGTTGGCAGGTATTCCTTAGCAAGTGTCAAACAGTGTGCTTAGTGATGTCAAAATAGTGGTTTAATAAGAAAAAGAGACAACTAAAACATCCCTGCCAAATTATAACATATGTCCACAATGTAATTCTTTTTACAGAAAATATATCTAAAAACAAAGATGATGTGACTTACCAAACAAAAGTGCTGGCAGGTCGATAGACACACAAACAAACACAAACATACACACAAAATTTGAGCTTTCGCAACCGACGGTTGCTTCGTCAGGAAAGAGGGAAGGAGAGGCAAAGATGAAAGGATGTGGGTTTTAAGGGAGAGGGTAAGGTGTCATTCCAACCCCGGGAGTGGAAAGACTTACCTTAGGGGGAAAAAGGGATAGCTATACACTCGCACACACACACACACACACACACATATCCAACCGCACATACACAGACACAAGCAGACATTTGTAAAGGCAAAGAGTTAGGCAGGGGTTCAATATTTATCTTTGGTCGAGTCTGATTGATAGGGTTGGTGGCAAAAAAGTGTTTCCACTGTAGGGACCTGGAGAAGGAGAGGAGGTCTTTAACAAGTCCTGCATGCTTGAATTTGGGAGTGGGGTAAAAGGTGAGACCTTTGGAAAGGACTGATATTTCTGGGTGCTAAGGCTTCTGGAGGAAAAGTTCATGACTGTGTTATGGGTCTGTTTAGGTTCTTGGTTCTGTGTGGTGGTTGGAGGGGGTGTTGGAGGGTGGGGTGAGTGGAGGAGGTCTGTGAGACAGGGTTTGTCAGCTAAGGGGGGGGGGGGGGGGGGAAGGGGGGAGGAGATTTGGAGGTGGTTGTAGAGGTAGTGTACAATGGTACTCCACATTGACAGCTGCCACCCATTCCATACCAAGAAGTCCCTTCTGTACAACCTAGCCACACATGGTCATCACATCTGCAGTGATGAGCAGTCCTCCTCAAATTATTCTGAGAGTCTCACTGAAGCCTTCACAGACTGTAATTATCCTCCCAACTTTGTATAAAAACAAATATCTCATGCCATATCTTTCCAGTCTCCCACAACCTCCCAAAGTCCCACCATCCGCCCACAGAGGAGCATTCCCCTCGTAACTCAGTTACGAGCAACTGAATTACATTCTCTGCAGGGTTTTGACTACCACACGTAGTGCCCTGAAATGAGAAATGCCCTGCCCACTATCCTTCCCACCCCTCCCACAGTGGCATTCCGCCATCCACCGAACCTACACAATATATCATCCATCCTTAAAATACTCCTACTCCCAACCCCTTACCTATTGGCTCATACCTAGACATAAGACCTGTCCCATATGTCCTCCCACCACCACCTACTCCAGTCTGGTCACTAATATCACCTATCCCATCAAAAACAGGGATACCTGTGAAAACCAGTCATGTGATCTAAAAGCTGTGCTGCTTTCTATGTGGGCATGATAACCAACAAGCTGTCTGTCCACATGAATGGCAACCAACAAAATGTGGCCAAGAAACATGTGGACCACTCTGTTGCTGAACACACTACCAAACATGGCATCCTTCATTTAAATGACTGCTTCACAGCCTGTGTCATATGGAACCTTCCCACCAACGCCAGTTGTTCTGCATTGCGCAGGTCGGAACTTTCCCTGCAATAAATCCTATGTACCTGCATATCCTTCCTTGCCTCAACTTTTGTGAGTCACGAGTCACTGCCCTCACCAATCCATCCCCTTTCCTGTTCCCATTCCAACACTACACAGCTGTCATTCCACCGTTCCACCCAGTCTTTTTACTTCTCTCCCTTTTCACTATCCCCCCCCCCCCCCCCCTGTCCTTTCCCTGCCTCACCCCTGCCCATCATGTGACCTGCTGCACTTCACTGTCCACCATCTCCACCATACTATCCCTCTGCATCCCTGCTCCAGCCTCCTCTTTACCCCCAGCAAATCACCATTCCCATCATGCACTGGAGCTGCTAGTCCCATATGGTTTCAGTTGCCTGAAACTGTAGTCATGTGTGTCAGTTGCGTTTGCATGTGTGTGTGTGTGTGTGTTGTCTGTTGTTGCTGAAGGCCTTAATGGCCAATAGCTTTATTTGTGACAGTCTTTTTGTTGTGTCTATCTGCAATTCAGCATCTCTGCTATACGGTGAGTAGCAACTTTCCTGATTACATATATGAATATATAAATTATGTTTTTCCTTACAGGAAGCTAACAAACCCTATCACTTTGTAAAATGATACTTGGACAAATAAATTACTATACTGATGTAGCAAATGAGAACTGAATCCAATTCCTATAAATTATCAAGATCTTTAGTTTCAAGTGAGTCAATGGTAGTGACAACAGTAATTATTTAAGAGAGTCCACTGATGAAAAACGTATCAATAACCACAGAACACCTTTCTACGATGGTTGGAACTTAATTAGTGGTAACTATTTATTCACAACCGGGTCAAAATAGTCACAAGTTTGCACCTGTTACTGTCCTTCAAAGTAGTCACCAGCATTGTGTAGAACCCATTGCCAGTGATGTGGAAGGCACAATGACCCATTACCAGAGCCTGTTCTGTTGATGGCGTGAATGGAGCAGTCAACTGCCTGTCGAATCTATGGAACAGTTCTAAAGCAAATGCCACGAAGTGGTTCCTTAATCTTCAGAATCAAATCGAAGTCATAAGGACTTAAGTCTGGGGGGTATGGTGGATGGTACAGTACTTCCCAGTCCCATCAACCAAACACAGCAGCCACAGCTTGCACTGCATGTTTCCACTCATTGTTGTGCAAAATGTTACGTTGGTTGTGCAGAAAGTGTCACTGCTTCTTTCACACTGCTGATCACAGGTGATGCTCCAAAAATGAACAGTAATAATGTACATTGATGGTCTGCCATGGAGGAATGTAATGCGTTAGAATAACACCACACAGTCGTACAGGAGAATCACCATAACTTTCACCATACTGGAGCTCTGATGCACTTTTGAGTTTCGTGGTGACCCATAATGACGCCATTCATTGGATTGGCTTTTCAGTTTTGACTCATACAGTGGGGTCCATGTCTCATCCAGTGTTATGATACGGCATAAGAAAGCCTCTCCTTTGTGCTCATAGTGCTCCAAGTGTGTCTGAGCAGTGCCTTAACGCATTTATTTCTGCATTTCCGCAAGTCATGTGGAACCCATCATGATACAATTTTTCCCATGCCCAAGCGTTCCTTAAGAATGCGAAGTACAGTTGTATGCACTAATCTTGTTTCATGGACGAGCCAATTGTATGGTGTCAATCATTGTCCACTAATGCAGCAACAGCATGCACTTCTTCTTCAGAGATGTTAGGACAACCTGCCCGATGCATGTTTGCCACAGTTTGCTGACCTTCATTGAAGGCTTTTACCCAATGTGCCACTGTTCTGTATGGCAATGCTGATTCCCCGTATGCCAAAGACAGTGTCATGCTGTATGACCTCTGGCATATTCAATCTTGAACCAACTCAACTGTTCCTGTTTCGAAAACCTAGTGACACTGTTATGTTAGACCACTCGTTCACAAGTGACTGTGTTTCCTTCGATTGTGTGCACGCTGCTGATGTGGGACGGGTGAGTCCATTTGCTTGGAGGTAAGACAGGTATGTCAACAAGGTGTGCTATCAGCAACAACAGTAGATTCCATTGTGTAATCTCTCCACAACAGTGTCGGCACAATTTAAGTTCCAACCGATGTATATAGTGAAAAATGTATGTTCATATGACAACAGAATTCTCTAAGATGGGCACTTTAAACAGTTTAATTTTTGAAACATTTAATCAGAGCTTATTTAAGTATGTATTTCCAAACATGTCATCTCTCCGAGAACAAACGTGCAACCCAAAAAAAGAGTACTATTACAGTTTGGAGTAGAAAAGATTTTGTCTCCTCTGAGTATTTTCCAAGCAATTGGTGTCATCAAAGTTTACATGTAACTGTAATTACAGAATTAATCTGTTTAAAAATCGTACTTCACACATTATATTAATATATTTGTGATGATTAATTAATACAGTTACAGTAACACATTACGCTTGCACACAAGATTGCTATTTATCGCATACTGATTTGTTTAACCTTGCATATGTACAATACCACGTTTTATTATGTTAAATAGCTTACTGCCATAAAATTAGATTGTATATTATCCTGTCTTGAAATTCTTTCACTGTTTATTATTCTTTATTTTTAATCCATTTTACGATCTTATTTTTTAAATTTATTCATACACACAATATGTGCCCTTTATAGGAGCTTATTAAAAATGTGATGCTAAGGTATGTAGGTCTGTGGTAGATCTTTGCTGGTCTGCTGCATGACAAGTCAATTGAATATAACTGCTTTTTTGTGCCATTAAAATATTATATTTGCATCACTGGAGTTCTGCATAATAGAATTTCACAGGTCAGATATGAATGGAAGAAGGCAAAGTATTCGTACAATAAGAGCATTTTGCTGATATGGCCTCCCAATTTATGTAAGAAGTATAGTACCAAAAGATTCAGTTGGGGAGTTTGCCTGTATTAGTATTCTTTGGTCAGTATGAAAATCAAGAATTTCTGCTGGTTAATGACCTGATTCGATGCAATTAAATTGAAGACTATGTCTTCAGTTTTTTTTATCATTTACATGCAGTACATTTGTACAAGACTGCTGCTGTTGCTACATAAAGTTGTAGTTGTTCCAAGTTGATACCTTTTTTTGGAAGTTGTCATCATCAGCTGCTAGTATGTGCAGATAACTTATTGCTACATAATCATGGCTCAAAACTCCCTAAAAATGAGAATTATGAAAAGAAAAATGTTAATTTGCACAACAGATGTTGTTAGACAACTGAAAACATGATAAAGATAATTTAAATTAAGTGCAAACCAAACAATGGAACTCCAGGTTGTAATATCAACAATGTTAGGAAAAGTAGGTTGCTACACACCTCAAAGTGGCTTGTTGAGTTACAGACAGGCACAATGAGAAAACTGTTACACATTATAGCTTTCAGCGAAAGCTTTCTTCAGCAGTTAAAACACACACACACACACACACACACACAAAAAGTAGTCACACCTCACACACACACATGACCACTACCATCTGCATCTCCAATCGGAATGCGACTGTCATGTGAATAGCAATCTGGATTGGGGCAGGGTAGGGGGAGGGATAGCGGGGTATGGGTGGGGAAATGCAAGAGTGCTCTCTGAGTGAGTGTCTAAGGATTAAAGATTGCTAAGTGCAGAGGCAGGAGATGGGGTGAGGAGGAAAAATGATGAGCAGAAAAGGAAAAGAGTGGAAAAGGAGAGGAGCAGTGAAAGGGAAAGCATGGTGGACAGCTGGCTGGTAGTCATACCAATGTAAAAAGCTGTGTAATGATTTCAGCAAAGCTGATGTATGACATAGCTGCTTTCACAGGTGGCCCAGCCTCCGATGGGGTATGACAAGCCTGTGACAGAACTGGAATAGTAAGTGCTGGGCAGGTGGAATGGGCAGATTTTGCATCCAGGTCTTCCACAGGTACATGATCATTATGACAACTGGTTGGGACTGGATGTGGTATAGGTATGGCCTAAGATGTTATGGAGGTTGGAGGGCAAGGTAACACCCCTTTAGGAGGGATGGGAAAGATCTTGGGTAGGATGCCCCTTTTTCCAGGGCATGATGATGGGTAATAAAAGCCCTGGCAAAGGATGTGGTTCATTTGTTCCAGTCCAGAAAATGTTCAAATGTGTGTGAAATCTTATGGGACTTAACAGCTAAAGCCATCAGTCCCTAAGCTTACACACTACTTAACCTAACTTATCCAAGGACAAACACACACACCCATGCCCAAGGGGGGACTCAAACTTCCACCAGGACCATGTTCCAGTCCAGAGTGCTACTTGGTGACGGAGGGGGCATTCCTTTGTAGCTAGTTCCTGGGGGTGGTGGGAGGATTGCGGGATGTCAGGGGAAATGCACAGGAATCTGTTTTGAAACTAGGTCTGGGGGAAAATGCCTGGGTGAGATCCTCAGCAGAATGGGCAAGGGAGATCTTGTCACTGAAGATACACCATCCCCAGGTGGCCAGGTTGTATGGGAGGGATTTATCTGTGTGGAAGGAAGGATAGCTGTCAAAATGAAAGTACTGTTAGCAGTTGGTGGCTTTAATGTGAACAGAAGTGTGGAAGGAGCCATCAGAGAGAAGGAGGTCAATGACCCAGGAAGGAGGCATGCTGAATTGAGGAAGACAAGGAGAAGTGGTTGGGAGAGAGGGTGTTGATGTTGTGAAGGAATGAAGATAGTGTATTGTGACCTTGAGTCCAAATCATGAAGATATCTGAACCAGAATAGGGGTTTGGTGTTTCAGGAGGCTAAGTAGGTCTTCTTTAGATAGCTCATAGACTGGCTGGCATAGATGGGTGCCAAGTGTGTACCCATAGCTGTGCCACAGATTAGTTTGTATACCTTTCCTTCAGAGGAGAAGTAATTGTGTTAGGATGAACTCAGTAAGAAATGAGGCAGAGGGTTTGGAATCTGAAGGACATTGGGAAAGGTAGTGTTCCCCAGCGGTACGAACATGGACATTAGGGATGTTGGTGTATAGGTAGGTGGAATCAACAGTGACGACTAAAGCGTCAGGAGGTAAAAGGGTGGGGATGATGGACAGTCAGTGAAGGAACTGGTTGGTATGTTTGGTGTGGAAGGCAAGGTTACAGGCAATTGGTTGGAGTTAATTGCTCAGTGAGGGCAGAAATACTGTCAGTGGGGGCACAATACCTAACTACACATGGGGCATTAAGGATTGTTGGGTTTGTGAATTTTGGGGAGCGTGTAGAAGGTACGTATGTGGTGTGTCACAGGGAGGAGAACAAAAATGGATTCACAGAGAGGATCTAGGAATGGCCTAAGGCTTTAAGCAGGAATTGGAGGTCATATGTAGTTCAGGTTCACTGATCATATTTTCATGTTCTGGACTCTACACCAAGACACTCTATCCTCATTTCTTCACAACCTCAACACCTGCTCTCCCATCTCTTTCACCTGGTCCTCCACAACCCAGCATGCCACCTCACTAGATGTTGACTTCCTTTTGTCTGATGGCTCCATTCACACATTTTCCAAGTTAAACCCATCAACCAGCAACGGTACCTTCATTTTGACACATCCTTCACCAGGGTTTGATTATCTATCATCAGCCCTGTAATGAGGGACGTCCTACCTGGATTCCTTTCCACCCTTCCAAAAGTGGTTTCAATTCCTCCCTCCCCCCCCCCCCCCCCACCAACATCCATAAAATTTCTAGTCAATTCCTGTGCCACTCCCAATCCCAACCCCTTGCCACAGAAATAATATGTCTGTGGAGGACCAGGTGCAAGACCTGCCCAATATGCCCACCCAGCACTTCCTATTTCAGTCCTATCACAGGTTTCTCTTACCCTGTGAAAGGCCAGGCAATGTGTGGAAGCAGCCATGTTGTATATCAACTCTGTAGCAACCATTGTACAGCTTCTTATATTGGTATGACGACAAACCTTCTGTCCACCAGAATGAATGGCCACCCCAAAACTGGTCGAGTGCAAAGTTGACCACTCTGTAACACAACATGCCGCAGCCGAATATAACATGCTTGATTTCAGTGACACCCCTCCACCAGCAGTTTTTTAGAACTGCACAGATGGAAGTTATCCTTACAACACATTGTCCACTCTTAAAATTATCCCGGACTCAAGCTGTGGTAACCTTTTGTCCCCAGTGTGCTACCCTCATGCCCTCTGCCAATGTACTCGTCTTTCCTTTCCCCTTTTCTGCTTCCTGTTTTTTCCCCACCCCACCTTTCAACACTATGCCTGGCAGTCTCTAGTCTTCTCTCTTCTCTGCCCGCACCCACACACTGCTATCCCCCCCTCCCCTTCCCTACCTCACTCCAGATTGCTGTTCATATGCTGGATACATTCTGCTCAGGGCTGCCAGTAGTAGCAGTTTTGTGTGTGTGTGTGTGTGTGTGTGTGTGTGTGTGTGTTTTCTTTGCTAAATAAGGCTTTGGCCAAAAGCTATAATGCGTAACATTCATTTCATTGTGCCTGTCTGCAATTCAATGGGTCATATTTACTTTAAATTAGGTTTAAGTGTATCAGGTGTTATGACTTAGTCAGAATGAACTTTCAGACATCAGGAAGCACTATTTGTTACCACAAAAAGTATCCAGATGATACACCTGCACTTGTTCATAGTGTGAAGCTGAAATTGACATAGTAACATCAAAAATAATTACATAAATGTTCATTCAGTAGTTGCACTTAACACCTATCAAAAAATCTAACCAATAAATCTTGAAAATATAATGAGATTATGAAAGCAGCATACATTTACTGAATGGTTATAATTAAACTGACAGTGCTCTGAGTGCAAAAATTGGGCTATATATAGTGCAGGACACTGAAACACCAAAAGTATATTCACTCACTATTGTGCTCATGGAGTATGTTGAAAAAAATAATAGTTCCACTTTCTGCCACCCAGTGAATATATGGTACTGTATGCAGTCAGAATACAGTGTGGGTAGAGGAAAAGGGGAGGAATGATCAGACACATGATTATGATTGATTTTGATGTTTATTAGGACATGGTCACAAGTTACAATATGTGTTCAGTACAATACATGTTCAGTACCATCTCCCAACTAAGCAACATGCTACATCCATAACATGCCATGCTCTAAAGTTGCTCACAGCATAAAGAATCACAGTAATATATCACTGTATGCTGTCCTTCAGAACAGAAGGAATCCAGATACATCCCTGATAGATACAATCTTTGAGATATCCACACAACCAGAACTCACATGGATTTAGGTCAGTGAAACTCAAAGTCCACACACCTTGAAATTGCCTAGAGATAATGCAGTCATTGCCAAAGGCTTCTTAAAGAAAATTTTTAGCTAGAAAGCAACATATGGTGTTGAAACATCCTACATGAAAATATTGTTGTGGACACAGCTGTGTTCTTGCAAAGCTGGAATTACACATTGCATAGTGAGGCCCTTATAACATTCATATGCCACTGTTTACCTAACAGTTCTGCAAAGTGTCGTCTCCTCAAAGAAAGTTTGATTGGGAATGAAGGAGCTTGTGAAACCACACCACATAGTCAAACAAGTTTCTACACAACATGTGGCAGAGCAGAACCACCATGCAACAGTTCTGTGCATTCATTGCACCATGCAGAGTAAACTGTGCATCATTCAGCCAAAGAATATTCCCATCCATATGTGCTGCAAAATCTTTTGAACTGCTGGCCAAGGAAGAGACAATTCCTGTGACACAGTTTGAGCACTGGCTGCAGAAACAGGCAACCCTGCACAGTCAGATGTAGCTACAGCAACTTCATCAACAACGGCCATGGGAATGGGTCACCTCCCTCTTCCTGCTGCACACCCTAATTCACCTGTTTCTTCAAATTTCTTGATCATATGCTTTAGCCCATTTGTTGATGCTGGTCCTCTCTGCCCACAACTGTTACTATTGGAAAACTTCAAACTTCTTAACCATTCACACCAACAGTCACTTCACAAAAAAAATCAACTCGTATCACCAAATGGCAAACAGTGTACTGACTTCAAAACAGGAGGCGTGCCAGAAATAAATCCTTGCAGTTGCGCTATCCTAGGTGTCCTCGGTGGCTCAGATGGATAGAGCGTCTGCCATGTAAGCAGAAGATCCCAGGTTTGAGTCTCGGTCGGGGCATACATTTTCACCTGTGCCCGTTGATGTATGTCAACACCTGTAAGCAGCTAAGGGTGTTCATTTCATTGTAATTTAAGTAAGCCTGTTGTATGTTTTCTGTTTGCACTTGTTTTTTATTATGTCACATTCTTCTATATCACTCTGACTTTATATTCTCCACTTCCATAAAACAGAAATTTACATTCTTGTTGGCAAACATAAAACATGTTCAATTCCATCAGAGGCATGCCCGCTACTCCTACATTCTGTGGTACTAACAATACTCCAAAGAGTTTACAAACTTTCTTGACAAAAGAAAAATCTTCGCCGATTTATATCATTATTTTGTAAATGAATCCAGAAATAAATGTAATTAATATTTTCAGATTGTGCAATTAATAATAGGAATTTTAAGTACATAAGATATTTTGTGATGTCAAATATATCTAAAAGAAGAATAATTTTAGCTCTGCATACAGAGTTGGTACATATCGACTGTAAAAAATTAATTTCTTTTTATACATTTTATCCTTAAATGTGATACGTCATATACAAAATCATATGAAATTCATTTAGTTAATCATCTGAGATAATGTTCACCTATACAAGATTCGAAAATATTTGTTTTAGTTTTGACTATTTCTGTTAAAAAAAAGTAATGCCAGAGGATGGTGCCCCTTTACTACATCCTCTTCACAAAATTTAGAAGCAGTGTGTTTACAATATTTTGTGATAGTCTATAAGCATTGCCAAACTGTGTACAAAATGGTGCCAAAAGTTAGATTACAGATGTATAGAAGTATCTTATACATATCACAGAAACCATAAGAAAAATATCTGCTAGACAAGTCATAACCTATACATATATCAGGATATGGCCTTCAGAAAAGTTAGATTACAGATGTATAGAAGTACCTTATACATAACATATCACAGAAAACATAAGAAAAATATCTGCTACACAAGTTATAACCTATACATATATCAGGATATGGCATTCAGTTTTTCAGATCTGAGGAACATACAGTCACAAGACAATTGACACAAGGTCAAAACTACAACATTACACTACTAAACTATAGAAATAAATAGAGAGACAAGGTAAATTACTAGAATTACAAATTGTAAGTTTACATCCATAAAATTAAACCTTTAAAATCTTCAAAAGGGAAGAGAAAAACTTCAGAGCATAAGTGTACGACAAGTGTGCCGACTTGAAAAACTCAAGATGAGTTCAGACCAGAAGAATATACTCAACCATGAAGAGGCATATAGTACAAAAACCAGAGTATTTAAGGGCATGTTGACTCATGAAAGAACAAATAATGAAAAAAAAATAAAGGTACAAACCATCAAAAAATAATTCAACACAACAAAATGAATAAATTTCATAATCATATCAAGAAGTTCAATTATATGCAAAGAGTAATTGTAAGAAGCATCCAGCCTCAATCAGTACTCTCCTTGAGTATACACACACATTTGCGATGACCACGGTTACCCAAAACAGAGTTAAGCATAACTCTGTCCACAACTCGAAACCAATAAGATACAATATTGCAATAATCAGGAAAAATACTGGTAAACAGACTCATAAATAGCTCTGAATGGTCACATGATTGAATAGCTTGAGGGTCAAAATCAGTATATGAAAGCAGACATGTATACATCTACGTGTAATGTGTCTTATTCATCTCATAATGTACACAATTTCAGAACATAACTCTGATGTACAGGAGACACGTCAAGGTTGCAGTTTTCTTATTTAAAATTTTGTCACACCTACAATAATACTTTGTGGAGAATTTACTTACTTAAAATTTGTCAAACTGACAGTATCTACATCTACTATAACTATCATAAATTTTTATTTCATTTTAGGGATCCAGCTCAAAGTATCACTTCATCCTTCATGAAATCTTAATTAGAAAATCATGTAACTTGCTTTTTAAAATATTTTCCCTCATATTCATTATATCACACCCTTTTATTGTGTTGTTAATTTTCATGGCTAGATACTGAGGAGTCTGAGCACGCAGTTTTAAGTGATAAGAGGTGAGCATAAAGTTTTCTTTATGTCTTGTGTCATATGAGTGTTCAAAATGTTTTTTAATAGTTCAGCTCTGCTGTGTATGAAAAGAACCACCACAAAGATGTATATAGAGGGGACAGTGAATATTTTTAGGTCTTCAAATAATGGTCGACATGATGCCCTCAGTCGTGCAGAGCACATGTTGCGAATGATGCTCTTTTGCAACTTCAAATGTTTCCTGAGTTTCCCCAAAACATTATGCTATATCGAGTAACTGATTCAAAGTAGATATAATATGCTATTTTCCTGGTGACCATATCAGTGGCACAGGCTAAAATTTTCACTGCAAATGCAAGGCTGTTTAATTTATTTGCTAGGTATTCTATATGAGAAGTCCAACTCAAAGTTCTGTCTAATTTTATTCCCAGGAACCTGACTGAGTCAAGTTCTTCTATTTTTTTATTTTTGTGAGTGATACAGATTTATTCAGTTTTTGACTGTTTGATTTTAATCTTGTTATATTGTTTACCCCCCCCCCCCCCCACTCCCCCCTACCCCCTCCCATGTACCATAGACCTTGCCGATGGTGGGGAGGCTTGCGTGCCTCAGCGATACAGATGGCCGTACCGTAGGTGCAACCACAACGGAGGGGTATCTGTTGAGAGGCCAGACAAACATGTGGTTCCTGAAGAGGGGCAGCAGCCTTTTCAGTAGTTGCAGGGGCAACAGTATGGATGATTGACTGATCTGGCCTTGCAACATTAACCAAAACGGCCTTGCTGTTCTGGTACTGCGAACCGCTGAAAGCAAGGGGAAACTACAGCCGTAATTTTTCCCGAGGACATGCAGCTTTACTGTATGATTAAATGATGATGACGTCCTCTTGGGTAAAATATTCCGGAGGTAAAATAGTCCCCCATTCAGATCTCCGGCGGGGACTACTCAGGAGGACGTCGTTATCAGGAGAAAGAAAACTGGCGTTCTACGGATCGGAGCGTGGAATGTCAGATCCCTTAATCGGGCAGGTAGGTTAGAAAATTTAGAAAGGGAAATGGATAGGTTAAAGTTAGATATAGTGGGAATTAGTGAAGTTCGGTGGCAGGAGGAACAAGACTTTTGGTCAGGTGAATACAGGGTTATAAATACAAAATCAAATAGGGGTAATGCAGGAGTAGGTTTAATAATGAATAAAAAAAATAGGAGTGCGGGTAAGCTACTACAAACAGCATAGTGAACGCATTATTGTGGCCAAGATAGACACAAAGCCCATGCCTACTACAGTAGTACAAGTTTATATGCCAACTAGCTCTGCAGATGATGAAGAAATTTATGAAATGTATGATGAGATAAAAGAAATTATTCAGGTAGTGAAGGGAGACGAAAATTTAATAGTCATGGGTGACTGGAATTCGTCAGTAGGAAAAGGGAGAGAAGGAAACATAGTAGGTGATTATGGATTAGGGCTAAGAAATGAAAGAGGAAGCCATCTGGTAGAATTTTGCACAGAGCATAACTTAATCATAGCTAACACTTGGTTCAAGAATCATAAAATAAGGTTGTATACATGGAAGAATCCTGGAGATACTAAAAGGTATCAGATAGATTATATAATGGTAAGACAGAGTTTTAGGAATCAGGTTTTAAATTGTAGGACATTTCCAGGGACAGATGTGGACTCGGACCACAATCTATTGGTTATGACCTGTAGGTTAAAACTGAAGGAACTGCAAAAAGATGGGAATTTAAGGACATGGGATCTGGATAAGCTGAAAGAACCAGAGGTTGTACAGAGTTTCAAGGAGAGCATAAGGGAACAATTGACAGCAATGGGAGAAAGAAACACAGTGGAAGAAGAATGGGTAGCTCTGAGGGATGAAGTAGTGAAGGCAGCAGAGGATAAAGTAGGTAAAAAGACGAGGGCTGCTAGAAATCCTTGGGTAACAGAAGAAATATTGTATTTAATTGATGAAAGGAGAAAATATAAAAATGCAGTAAATGAAGCAGGCAAAAAGGAATACAAACGTCTCAAAAATGAGATCGACAGGAAGTGCAAAATGGCTAAGCAGGGATGGCTAGAGGACAAATGTAAGGATGTAGAAGCTTATCTCACTAGGGGTAAGATAGATACTGCCTACAGGAAAATTAAAGAGACCTTTGGAGAGTAGAGAACCACGTGTATGAATATCAAGAGCTCAGACGGCAACCCAGTTCTAAGCAAAGAAGGGAAGGCAGAAAGGTGGAAGGAGTATATAGAAGGTTTATACAAGGGCGATGTACTTGAGGACAATATTATGGAAATGGAAGAGGATGTAGATGAAGACGAAATGTGAGGTAAGATACTGCGTGAAGAGTTTAACAGAGCACTGAAAGACCTGAGAGTAGACAACATTCCATTAGAACTACTGACGGCCTTGGGAGAGCCAGTCATGACAAAACTCTACCAGCTGGTGAGCAAGATGTATGAGACAGGTGAAATACCCTCAGACTTCAAGAAGAATATAATAATTCCAATCCCAAAGAAAGCAGGTGCTGACAGACGTGAAAATTACCGAACTATCAGTTTAATAAGTCACAGCTGCAAAATACTAACGTGAATTCTCTACAGACGAATGGAAAAACTGGTAGATGCGGACCTCGGGGAGGATCAGTTTGGATTCCGTAGAAATGTTGTAACATGTGAGGCAATATTGACCTTACGACTTATCTTAGAAGAAAGATTAAGAAAAGGCAAACGTACGTTTCTAGCATTTGTAGACTTAGAGAAAGCTTTTGATAATGCTGACTGGAATACTCTCTTTCAAATTCTGAAGGTGGCAGGGGTAAAATACAGGGAGCGAAAGGCTATTTACAATTTGTACAGAAACCAGATGGCAGTTATAAGAGTCGAGGGACATGAAAGGTAAGCAGTGGTTGGGAAAGGAGTGAGACAGGGTTGTAGCCTCTCCCCGATGTTATTCAATCTGTATATTGTGCAAGCAGTAAAGGAAACAAAAGAAAAATTTGGAGTAGGTATTAAAATTCATGGAGAAGAAGTAAAAACTTTGAGGTTCACCGATGACATTGTAATTCTGTCAGAGACGACAAAGGATTTGGAAGAGCAGTTGAATGGAATGGATAGTGCCTTGAAAAGAGGATATAAGATGAACATCAACAAAGGGAAAATGAGGATAATGGAATGTAGTCAAATTAAATCAGGTGATGCTGAGGGAATTAGATTAGGAAATGAGACACTTAAAGTAGTAAAGGAGTTTTGCTATTTAGGAAGTAAAATAACTGATGATGGTCGAAGTAGAGAGGATATAAAATGTAGACTGGCAATGGCAAGGAAAGCGTTTCTGAAGAAGAGAAATTTGTTAACATTGAATATAGATTTATGTATCAGGAAGTCGTTTCTGAAAGTATTTGTTTGGAGTGTAGCCATGTATGGAAGTGAAACATGGACGATAAATAGTTTGGACAAGAAGAGGATACAAGCTTTCGAAATGTGGTGCTACAGAAAAATGCTGAAGATTAGATAGGTAGATCACATAACTAATGAGGAGGTATTGAATAGGATTGGGGAGAAGAGAAGTTTGTGGCACAACTTGACTAGAAGAAGGGATCGGTTGGTAGGACATGTTTTGAGACATCAAGGGATCACAAATTTAGCATTGGAGGGCAGCGTGGAGGGTAAAAATCATAGAGGGAGACCAAGAGATGAATACACTAAGCAGATTCAGAAGGATGTAGGCTGTAGTAAGTACTGGTAGATGAGGAAGCTTGCACAGGATAGATTAGCATGGAGAGCTGCATCAAACCAGTCTCACGACTGAAGACAACAACAACAACATATTGTTTACATGTAAATGTCTTCCACACTGTTTGCTAATTGTCCATACAAACTAACCTACTTACATGGAGACCTTCTGATTCATTTACAATTGATAAAAACATACATACTGATTTAAAGTTACATAATCTGTCTTTAGCAGTCTTCGCTAACAATTCACAAATATCAGTCACAACACTGATGAAGTTGACAGATGCTTGATTACATTACCCAGCATCTATGATCTCTTGCATATTGACTGGTCCAGCAGTGTACAGCCATGAAGCATCTACATCTACATCCGTACTCCGCAAGCCACCTGACGGTGTGTGGCGGAGGGTACCCTGAGTACCTCTATCGGTTCTCCCTTCTATTCCAGTCTCGTATTGTACGTGGAAAGAAGGATTGTCGGTATGCTTCTGTGTGGGCTCTAATCTCTCTGATTTTATCCTCATGGTCTCTTCGCGAGATATACGTAGGAGGGAGCAATATACTGCTTGACTCTTCGGTGAAGGTATGTTCTCGAAACTTCAACAAAAGCCCGTACCGAGCTACTGAGCGTCTCTCCTGCAGAGTCTTCCACTGGAGTTTATCTATCATCTCCGTAACGCTTTCGCAATTACTAAATGATCCTGTAACGAAGCGCGCTGCTCTCCGTTGGATCTTCTCTATCTCTTCTATCAACCCTACCTGGTGCGGATCCCACACTGCTGAGCAGTATTCAAGCATTGGGCGAACAAGCGTACTGTAACCTACTTCCTTTGTTGTCGGATTGCATTTCCTTAGGATTCTTCCAATGAATCTCAGTCTGGCATCTGCTTTACCGACGATCAACTTTATATGATCATTCCATTTTAAATCACTCCTAATGCGTACTCCCAGATAATTTATGGAATTAACTGCTTCCAGTTGCTGACCTGCTATTTTGTAGCTAAATGATAAGGGACCTATCTTTCTATGTATTCGCATCACATTACACTTCGCTACATTGAGATTCAATTGCCATTCCGTGCACCATGCGTCAATTCGCTGCAGATCCTCCTGCATTTCAGTACAATTTTCCATTGTTGCAACCTCTCGATACACCACAGCATCATCTGCAAAAAGCCTCAGTGAACTTCCGATGTCATCCACCAGGTCATTTATGTATATTGTGAATAGCAACGGTCCTATGACACTCCCCTGCGGCACACCTGAAATCACTCTTACTTCGGAAGACTTCTCTCCATTGAGAAGTCACCCATATGTTTCAGTTTCCTCCCTAGAGTTCTTATCACATGCTCCAGTGGATTAGTAACTTCCTATTTAGTATTCACATCAAATCCTGAAACATTGTTTTTTGTTCTAAATATACTGTCAGTACCTTCTTCACATCACACAAGATATATTCTCCCTACTTATTTTTCAAAGTCAGTTATATGGGATTTATGCGAGGTGTGATTAAAACGTGTTCATGTATGTAACATCAATAATCGGAGTTAAATGCAATGAAAAAAATGAACTAACGAGGTGATACACACAGATATACTAAGACACTATTCCTAATTTTTACAGTACCAATTATGAACATTGTTCCATTTCAAAATTGCAAAAGGATCTACTCATACAGTCTCATGGCAGATATGTATCAAATTCTAAAGCCCACGTCTGTTACAGAACATAATTATATAGTGTATCATAGATTTTAAATCAGTCAAAAGAGAAGACAGACCTTTAAAAAATCACATCATCTTACATACTAAATTCATGACAAACAAAACCCAATTATATAGTCTTATAAATCTACAGACATAGTGTGTATTTTCTTCTGGAGTAGAGATAATTATGCATTCATGTTCATTGGTCATATCCTCTACATTAAACATTAACATTACTTAACATTTTACATATTTGCTTTGCTTACCAGTAGCTCCTCTTATCTTTACACATGTAATGGGCATTTCTACAAAATTTTTACTATGCTGGATTTTGTCTTTAAATTTTATGCCACAAATATGGCTACCTGTATCAATCAAACATTTCCCTTCCCACTGACCAATCCTATAAGGACATCCAAAATCTGAATCATCATCTCTGTTATTAGACACTTCATGTAAAAGATTACTTTCAATTTCATATCCACACTGTTTTTACAGGGTTTTATCAGCTTTATTGGTGTCATAGCATTACTTTGGTTACACATGTCAGGTGTACACTGAGCACACTGAATGGGTTCCACAGCATGACTAATATCATTTATTACAGAAGGAGCACAAAATATATTACTGTCAAAATTACACTTATTGCTTAGATCTTCTTTCACTTCATTCCACCAGTCTGGATGCAAATATTGACTAACCACAGCTATCTTATTCCAGAACGCACATTTATCTATGTTATCATCAATTTGCTCACATACAAATTTCAAAACGTTTTCACCTTTATTCCCTAGGCTTATAGATAACTCACCTTTACTGTTTGGATCATTACTTTGCACGATGTTAATAAAAAACTGCTTTGACTGGACTCTCACTTACATCATCACATACCTTACGGTGAAGAGAACACTGCATGTGATTCACAATTCATAAAAGTTCCTATTAACAACCATCTCTTGTCACAGGTAGGAAAAAATTCAGAACATAGAGTTGGCCATATTGATGTACATCCCAAACAGTCCTGCCAGTCAGATATTCGTAGTAGATTTTTAGTGATGACTTCAAATGCAAAGTGTGTTGTTGTCTTCAGTCCATAGACTGGTTTGATGCAGCTCTCCGCACTTGTCTATCCTGTGCAATTCAGAGTAGCAACACTTATAAAATAAGAATGAAAATAGGTTAGAAACTAAAAGCTGAAATTTAAAACAAAATTTTATTTGGTTTATAATACATCTTATACAAAATGTTTAAAATATCGAACATGATTCTGAATCACTATCACTTGATTCTTTGTTGCTCATTTCTTCATGCAGAGCATCATCCTCCATACCATCTAGTGCATTGTATATTGAACATTTTTTAAATGCTTGTTGCACAGTCTGATTTGGAACAGACTTCCATGCATCATGAATCCATTGGCACACTTGGGACAAACTTGCGTGTTTTATACATCCTATTGGTGTCAGTTGTCTGTCACTTTTCAAAAGCCAGTCTGTGCACATGTGTTTAAACTTGTCCTTAAATTGTTTATTCAAACAGACACCAAGTGGTTGCAGAATTGATGTCATCCTGCCAGGAATTACTGCCAAGTCCATTTTGCTTTTTTCTAATTTTCGTTTAAGTGCAGGTGTTGTATGGCCTGCATATGGGTCTAAAACCAACAGACTGCGTAAACCAAGCATTGCGCCAGGACAATAATTCCACATGTGCCTAATACATTCCAGCATCATGTCATCCGAAAACCACCCAGTTTCGTTTGCTCGTACAATTACAGTTTTTGGACACACTTCCAATTTCGGTAAAGTCTTTTGCTTGAAAACTATGAATGGGGGTAATTTATGTCCATCTGCTGTTCAAGCAAGCATGCCAGACAATCCCTGTTTTTCACCCCCTGATGTAACAATACTTATGTATTTCTTTCCTTTGGTGTTAACCATATAATTTATGACATGTCAAAATATATGGGAGTTGGGTCAGCATTTCCTATCTGACCAAGAAGATATTTCTTTTCTGTGCACTGTCTAATTATGAAGCACTGAAATTCCACAAGTTTTTCTTCATAATATTTCAGCAGCTTCTGTGCAACTGAAGTTCACCTCCGAAGTGAAAAACCCCAGTGCTTCATAAACAGACCAATCAAGCTGCGACTAGAGTAAAATTTTAAATTTTTTGCTCTTTAGCAATTACATGTGCCTCATTTTTAAAATTTCGGCGTTCACAGGCAGGAATTTCTGATGCTGTTCCTTAACGGATTCATGGATAATCACTTCTAGTGCATGATATCGCACACACTTTGGCCCATTAAATGCTTTCCTGCTACTTGAACATTCACATAATTTGTCTCTCTGCAGATGCCATCGCCTGGCTTTGCTGTCATCAATCCCGTATTACAGACCTGCAGCACGATTAGAGCTTTGTTCCGCAAAAGAAATAACTCAACTCTTGAATTTGGCACTATAATGAAAAGCGCTTCATTATGGTTCACTAACACCTACAAGCACTTCACAAAATTCCACGAAGCAATAGGTGCGCTACATGAAATCCTAATGAGCCACAGCATACCACTTCGTGCAACAATCCTAAATTCTTGTGCATTGTTGGTATTTTTGGGCTTCTTCTTTTTTTTTTTTTTTTTTTTTTTTTTTTTTTTTTTTTTTTTTTTTTTTTTTTTTTTTTTTTTGCTATGAATATTTGAAAGGCCGCTACATTCGAAGAGGAATAATACAGAATTTCTATTTACTTCCTTGGATAATGTATGAAAATGTAGAGGTCAAAACTCAGGGAAGATAAAAAAGCTTGTCTTCTACCTTTTTTAAAATTTATTTACTTTCGCAGAGGTTTTGGCACCAGTATTTATCTTTGTGGCTGCAAAGCATGCCTGTGTAGAGATACATATATTCAACAGCAGAAGTTGGTTGAGGCAGCACCTACTAACATTTTTCAGAACTTCCGCTTACTTTGCACTCGATTCTAAGCCGCAGGTGGTTTTTTTTGGGTTACAAAAACCAGAAAAAAGTGTGGGTTAGAGTCGAGTAAATACGGTAGTACCATTAGTACATACTGTATCAAAATTCTCGTTAGTCTCACATTCTGGTTTGTGATTAGTACCTACTTCATTATAATTAAACATAGTTTCCCAAAACTTTTGATCAAAACATAAATGAGAAATATGATGTCCCTCCTGTTCAACTTCAGATATCTTTGCCACATTATTAACACTTTTATTATTGTCTAATTGCAAGTGTAAATTTGGGGTCCTGTACTTATTGTGTTTCTTCACCCCAAAACTGTGGACCTCCATTGCTGTTTCCTGAGTAGTTACTTCTATGATTATGTCTTCAATTAAATTGCCCCTGGTTATCTCCATTATTCCTATTCTGCTGATGTTTAAAATTTGTGTCTCTATTGCCATTTCAACCCTGATAGAAATTAACATTATTTCTGTTTCTGTAGTTATTACCATTTTGATTATTATGGTACATGCTTCTTTCTACTGCCCCATACAGCCTGCCAACATATCGTAAAAATTGATCAAGTTAGTCGTCAGGTCCGTGTACTAAATCCCACTGCAACCTTTCTGGTAATATCCTTTTGAGTGCATCAATCAATGTCATTTCATCAAATAGTTTGTCAAGGTGTGTTAGTTTCTTAAGTTGATTCTTACAAAACTCTTTCAGAGTACCATCCCTATACCTATAATTAGGACCCTTCAGAAATTCACTTCTAATTCTCCCCTGTTCAGCCTCTGACCAAAATTTATTAAAAAAAGTTTTTGAATCTTTGATATATTTCCCACTGACTTAAATTTAGATTTACCCAGAACAGAGCTTCACCTTTTGAGGCATCTTTTAACAAATTTACTTTTTTGACTGTCACTCATGCCCAACACAAAACTATCTCTACAGTGGTGCAGAAAATCCACTGGATGTAAATTATTTAATGGAAAACTTTTGATTGGCATGTTGGACCATGCAGTACCATTGTTTGTTACATATTTGTGTGAATACAATTTTCCTGAACTGCACAATTTTTTTGATCTAAACCATTTACATTAGTTTGCACAGCATTTGCAACATTAAAATTTTTTTGATCTTAACTACTAAAGTTCTGTTCAATTTTTTCCACTACAGCCTTCTGTTCAACTCTCTCATCAACATTTCTCATCTGCTGTACAGATTGGGCAACTAACTCATTTTCCAAAACAATAAATTTATTTTCTAAGGCACTGACGTTTTCATTCACACTTTTTAATCCCTCTGACAACGCATGTTTTAGCTCCAAAACCTGATTACTAAGTTTGTCTATTTGTTATTGTACCCTGTCCATTTTACTACTGTCTCCAGTTCATATTTCTGTTAACTGATCATTGACTGCACTAAATTTGCTACTGTTATCTGTCATCATTTCCTCTCATTTTGCCAAAATTAACTGCAAAATATCAGTTGTGACTGTTTCTTTGCTGACTACACTTTCACTTGGTTCAAACATGTCCTGTCTGGGTCCAACAGCTTTCACTTCATCACTACTACCCTCGTCTCTATTCATTTTCCTAGCAATCACATAAGCTCACAAAAAAAAGTTTATACTTATATTTTCTTTTTGATGTCTCTCGTCATAGTTGTAAAGCCCTCTTTCAATTGATCCAGTCCGTCATTGTTGGTAGTATCTCATCACTGTTGATACTGCTTTGTTGGGCAGCTCTCAGTCTTTTTTCTTTCAGTGATTGGGCTGTCATATAAACTGCAATTGACACAAATCACTGTCCCTTCTTCTACTGCAACAGACAAAACTTCGTTATCAGTCAACTGATCCCAGATGATGCCCACAATTGTAATCTTACCCTCCCACATAACCAGTAAATTTTTAGTTCCTTCATAAAGACTGATTTGTTTCAAAAGCATCAACAGGCATAAATATCATCAGATTGTGCAATTAATAATAGGAATTTTAAGTATGTCAGATATTTTGTAATTTCAAATTTATCTAAAAGAATAATAATTTTAGCTCTACCGACAGAGTTAGTACATATTGATTGTAACAAATTAATTTCTTTTTATACATTTTAGCCTGAAATGTGATGCATCATGTACAGAATCAAATGAAATTCATTTAGTTAAACATCTGAGATAATGTTCATCTATACAAGATTCGAAAATATTTCTGGGTTCGACTATTTCTCTTAAAAAAAGATAATGGTAGAGGATGGTGTCCTTTTACAACCTGTAATACTTTAATATTGTGTAGTTTAATTATTTATTCCTGTTAATATTCTATTGCATAAAGTGTAATTTACAACATCAAGAAACAGGTTTGGTGCTCTGTGCAAGTGGATTGTATCTTTGCTTATAATATTTAGTTACCTAAGAAATAGTGTGCCGCACAGGTGCTATTCAGGTGTTTTCTGAATATGGCCCAATAAGATGATAACTAACAAGTCAGTGGAACAAAAACCATTCACTTGTTGTTCAGCATTAAATATGGAACTGTTCTATCAAGAAGCAAGAAGTGACAGAAGAATCCATGAGAGAACACTTGTGATATTTCAGTGTCCTGCAAGGTATAAATCCCACACTGCAGTACTTGGAACACTAATTATAACCATTCAGTACATTACATTCATACATTTCAAACTCAATAAAATTCTGAAATATATTGTAGGCCCAGAAAAAAATCAGAAACAAAAATAAAGCTGACATGAAAAAAAAAGAACAATTTACCTTATGGGGACGGGATCGGTAATTGGGATATAGAGAACTTAATTCCCATATATTTTGTAGCTTGTATATATTTACACTTGACACTGCATCCGCACAGAATGAAGTATATTAAAGAACTAACTAAAATAAAGTTAAGATGGAGGCTCGATAGGGCACTTATAGTTCACAGATATTAAGTTTTGTGGCCGATACGAACTATTAAAGGCAACCCCCAACACCCCCCACCCCCCCGACCCCCCACAAGTACGGAGTACTACACATGTGCAAGGGCGAGGGTGTGTGGGCATTGACGTCAGTGGAAATTATGCGTGTAGGCAGGCGCACCACAGGTACTTCCATCTCAAATGAGGTAGGTTTTACAGGCGCAGCAGTGAGAGGCAGGTCCACTTTGTAGTCAGTCAGCCACCGTAGCCAGATGAGACAGCAGCTGGCCTGGGAGTAAGTGGGCGGGGCGGTCGACGGAGTGGTGGAGGCGTGTGTGACCCTTAAGTGGATCGAGCTGTCTGTAGAAATGAAAGCATGTAGAGGTGCTTGGTCACACTCGCGTGGGAGTGTTGAGGTTGTGTGCAATGTTGACATGTAAGGCACCATTTGATGGCAGGACCTCGGCATCTGTCAAAAGAATGAGCACTCAGTCGTCAAAGGTCACTATAGAAACATCGTTCACTCGGTGTGGTAGCATGCTAAAGGACAAACTGATAGTAGGTGTGTGTGTGTCTTCGACGTTGGAGGTGAGGGTGCGAAACCTGCGCAGGGTGAAACAGGGGCGAGGTTGGAAAACCAGCAACCAGTCTTCAGCGTAGGAGGTGTGTGGTGAGGTTGATGGGAGCACGTCTTCATTCTTGATCACGGATGGATTGTCTGCAGAGTCCAACTGCAGTGGTGTGAGACCATCAGGGTCATTGAAAGCCAGTTTCAGGTGATGCAGAGAAACTGTCTGTGTGTCGTCTCTTATCATGATATCAAAAGTCGTGTGCCCATGACACAAGACCTTGTAAGGGCCAAGATAAGGAGGTTGAAGAGGCTGCCTAACTGCATTATCACACAGCATGAGATGGGAGCAGTCGGAGAGTGCGGTGGGAAAATAGGTCTCAGTCAGTGAGTGACTGATGGGGAGATCCAAACATGTTTGTTGAAAATGGGTGCACATCCGGCTAATGAAAACTGGTGAGGGGGGAAGATCCTCACTAAACTGGGGAAGAATAAGTTTCCCCAGTATGACCATATTTTCTCCGAAAACAAATTCGGATATAGTCCCCTGTAGGTCAGGTTTATAGGTTGAGTGTAGACCAAGTGGGACCCACAGGAGAGCTTCCAACCAGAGACAATCATGGCATCAAAGGGCCATCTAGAGGGTGTGGTGCCATCTTTCCACCAAACCATTGCTGCTTTGTGGGTGATAGGTGGTAATGTGTATTTTTTTAATATCGCAGATATTGCAGAGGATGGTGAAAAGGGAGCATTCAAACTGTTGACCCTGATCGGTAGTGATAGTGGTCGAAAAACGAACGTCCCTCAACATCGAGGCAGAAATGTTTGATTGCCTTGAAAACAGAAAGGAGCTCCCTATCGAATGCAGATGAGCCATAGATAGTTTCTTGGAGAAGAAAAGAAGGGGAGAAACTGTGTCCCCCTCGTGTTGTTGCAACACTGCCCCCACCATGATGTCGCTGGCATCCGTAGTGATGAATATCTCGGCCGAGAGGTCGGGTTGGCCAAGTGTCACAGCGTGAGCTAAGGAAGTCTTTAGAGCCTTCAAGATCTCTAACATCGGAGCAGTCCAAGAGACGGGTTTGATACTGGAAGTTTGTTTGCCTGATAGCGCGTCCGTCATGGGGTGCCTAAACAGTGGCGATAGAAGGCAGATGGTGACGATAGTAATTGATGGTGCTGAGGAAACAGCATAGCTCTTTGTAAGTAGCCAGGGGCGGCAGAGACGTGATAGCCTGCACACGAGATTTGGAAGGTATTCCGTCAGCGAAGACGGTGTAACCTAGGAAGGAGACTGATGCCTGGCGCAACTGAAACTTGTCTTTGTTGACTTCAACACCGTTGGAGTTCAAGGTCTGAAGGACCGCAGCCAGATGATTTTCATGTTCCTCTGCTGAGCTGCTGCAAACAAGAATGTCGTCCAGATAAGCAAAGCAAAACTCGAACTGTTGCAACATAGAGTCAATGAAACATTGCCATGTTTGCGCCGCATTCTTTAGGCTAAACGGCATGAAGTGGTATTGAAATAAACCGAGTGGCATGATAATAGCTGTCTTAGGAATGTCTTCCGGCGCCATGGGAATATGGTGGTAGGCACACTTACAGTCAATAACACTGAAAATCGTGGCACCACATAACATATAAGTGAAGTCATTGATGTTCGGCACTGGGTAATTGTCCAAGATGGTACGAGCGTTTAAACATCTGTAATGGCCACACATTCAAACAGATCCAATTGTGTTTGTGGACAAGGTGGATTGGTGAAGACCAGTTGCTGTCTGAAGGTTGAAGGTTGCAGAATGCCTGCTGCCAAAAGTTCATTAATTTGTTGCCGGGCCATGCACAACTTGATGGGGTTGCGACGTAAGACATTATGCCTAATAGGAGCGCCGGCAGTGGTAACTATCTTGTGTGTCATTCCATCAGTGATGGAATAAACTGAGAACTGCACATGTGATTGGTTAACATCCTGGTGCTGAGTCCTCGGATGAGTAAGGCGCGATGAGGCATAGCCGTCAGCATGAGTGGGGAAAGGTAGCACGAAAGTCACATGTCTCTTTTGGGAGTGAGGTGTGCACTTGTGTGAAGGGGATGCATGCGCAGTGCCAAGTGAAGGGGAGCAGGCAGTGGCTGTCTCCTGTTAACCTTGCACTGGACAACTGGCATGGGCGAGAGAAGTGCTGGCATTGCACATGGGGCCACAATGGCTGCTGGGTCATGTGGCCGGTCAGTGAGAGAGGGGGAATGTTTATCAACATGCGTGGTAGCTGTCTGAGAGGTGGGTGTGGTCGCAATGCTTGCACAAACATCATTAGCAGCACTGTTGGAAACACATAGCACTGGATGAGGCGAGCGCGACGGTGGGGTTAGAACTTCACACATGAGTAAAGTTTATAGACTAATCTGGTGAGAGTTTGAGCTAGGCTTGGCTGAGCAATCTTGTTTAGGTGGCAGCGCCCTGGACTGCAGTTGCAGAAGCGAGGTATGAGCTGCAACGAGCTCACTGTAAGTGGATGCGATGTGTTGTCTCAAATTCTCATTGTCCTGGCGGAGTTGCATCGCTGAGCTGTATTCTGAAAGTAGGTCAGTAATGCAGGTCACAATGTTGCCCGCGAGGATGGAGCACTCGTATATGATATTGTATGTTGCAGTGGAAACAGAGTGTTGGACATAGGTGCGGGTGCACGGTATGTGAGTGTTCGTACAATGGTGGAGCACCCTGTATGACGTTCAGAGATAGTTCGTAATGAGACAAAAAATCCATACCAAGCATTGGTTCATTGATGTCGGCAGTGTATAATGTCCTCAGAAAACGTAGCGAAGGAGGTGGGTTCACCGTAACCTTTACTGAGCCTCAGGTAGGTAACGTCAAGGCATTGACAGCTTGTAGGAGTGACTCCGACTGTAAAGAAGTGGGTGGAGACATCAAAGTAGGTATGATCAACACGTTAGCACCTTGTGTCGACCAGAAAAGCTAGACCTGACACAAAGTCAGTCACATAGAGACGACCACTCAGCCGGGCTGTCGAGTGAACAGAGTGTAATGTAAGAGGATGCCTGTTAGGTTCCCCACACGACTCGGAGTCTCTTAGTTCCTGCAGTCGGCATTTGGGTGTTGGCATGGCAACCTGCCCTTCTTGGCATCGTCGGCTTGCCCTTCTTGATTTGTTCCAGTAAATAGACCGATACGTAAGGTGCATGGGCGATCCTGGAGTGCTCAAACAGTGGAGAGAGTGAGCCGACGTTGCCAGGAGAAGTAGATGGGGTGGCGGCAGAGTGAGCCCTGCCTCTGCTGGGTGAAGGTCAGTATGCAGGGGTAGCTGTGCCAACGGCTGGTGTGGAATGAACTGGCTGATGTTGCCGCAGCAGCAAATACAACTGGTCAGCGATGCATAGGCGGGAGCCGATGGACTCAAACGAGTGTGGTAACAGATGGATCTGTAGATCGGTTAGAGTTTGGCAGACCATACAGCACATAGTGTGGCGTCAGGCATGGTATCGTTCACAAGCAATTAAAGGTGGCACCAGAGTTGTGAGGGGGTGCGTTTCCTGAGGTGATCCTCATAGAGAATCTTGATTATTAACTCTTGTGGCGAACAGGCAAGTCATTCCATTATAGTCTTCTTTGCAAACTCGTAGTTTGGTGTAGGCAGTGGCGAAAGGAGTAAGGTCACAAATCAAATCTGAGTGGTCGTGGAGGTGTGTGACGAGGCAGAGAAACTTAAGTTTGTCATCAGACACATGATGTAACTCGAACAGATGCTTGACGAGTGCGAACCACAAAGCCGGGTTGTCCTCATATAAGGGCGGTAGCTTTGGCAGGTGGCCAGGAGGGAGTGACGACGGTGGCTTCATTGTCTCCTGGGGTAATGGCTGAACTGAGGTTAGGTCAGAGGCCAGCATGGTAGGCCTGTATTTAAACCAGGTGAGTGAATCCGTAGTAGCAGTAGCTGGCATAGTTGACTGTGTGTCATGAAGACAAGGCACGGCAGGCACGGACGGTATCGTGGACACAGGCGGATGGACAGCACACGAGGGGTGCTCAGAACCTGGATCATGAGTGACAAGTGCTGGATGGGAACAACCCACTTCCGGAACAGGGCAAGAGATCGGCGCGGCAGACACAGGCAGTGCTGTGGGAGCGGCAGACAGTTAAGCAACTGGAAATGAGGAACCCCGCAAGTGAGGGGGGGGGGGGCGATGGGGGGGGGGCGATGGGGGGGGGGAGGGGGGAGGAGGTTGGACCGCCACCTGCATGGAAACTATCTGATACATAACATGCTTGAAGTGCATGTGGCGGGCCACTGACATGAGGTAAGGGGTCCATGTTAAGTGAAACACTGAATTGTGCATGTAAATTAGACACAACTGGAACACCATGTGTGCAGAACAGATCCGGCGCAGTTTGTAGTAATGGCAGCATTGCACATGGCCCAACAGTAACTGATGTAGCATGCCAATGGCTGGCTAAACACGTGTTCGAATGGAGATAACTTTGTTCTTGAAACACTTAATTTGAAGAGACACAATTCGAAATATTGTTCAGTTCACATTTCATTGTTTGTTGGGCATAATCCAGTGACGCGAAGCCTGAGTCCATTGTTCATTCTAACGGCATAGCTGTCAACCATTGAAAACTCATGAGGTTAGCACATGGCATTGACTGAGAATGCGAATCACTGTGCATAAATTATGAACACACAATTGGTGAAGAAACGATAAAAGCTCTGTGAGTGGAGTTGTCCTTCCACGTCTTCGAACAAGGCATTGTTTGGCGTGGTCATTGCATAGTGCATATAACCTGTTGCATAACCACCAGTGCAGAAGGCGCGAAACATGAACAAACTGCGGGGTCACCACTATGGGGACGGAATCGGTAATCGGGATATAGAAAACTTAATTCCCTTATATGTCGCAGCTGATATATATTTACACCTGAGACTGCATCTGTACAGAATGAAGTATATCAAAGAAGTGAATAAAATAAAGTTAAGATGGAGGTTTGACAGAGCACTTAGAGTTCACAGATATTAAGTTTCGTGGTTGATACAAACTATTGACACCACAACCTCTAAATATGAAGCCATGTCTATCCTTGTTGTGTCTTCAGTTTGTTTTTAGACAAGAGCAACAACAGAATATGGAACTACTTTTCTGAGAATAAAATTTTAACAGGAGCTCAGTCTGGCTTCTGCTAAGGCTTGTTTATTGATAAAGAAATATATGGTCTCATGAACTCAGTTCCAGTAGAATTAAACAAGAAAAATTACCGTAGTAGCGTCATATTTGATCTTGTCATGGTCTTTGTGTAGGTCATAAAATTCTTCTACAGAAAACGAAAAGGAATGACATTCAAGTCAGTGCTGTTGAGAAACAGCTGAAATCATTAAAATTGACCAAAACTCCAGGCCCCAATGGAATCCCTGTCAGATTCTATACTGAAGTTGTGGCTGAGTTAGCCCCTCTTCTCACTGTAAGCTATTGTAGATCCCTCCAAGAAAAAAAAAAAAAACAAAACATGTCCAGTTCTTCAAAAAAAGGCACAGGTCACACCTATCTACAAGAAGGATAGTGGAAGTGATCCACAAAACTACTGCCCAGTATCTGTGACATCGATTTGTTGTAGAATGTTAGAACATATTCTGAGCACAAACATAATGAGGTATCTTGAACAGAATTACCTTCTCAGTGCCAACCAGCTTGGTTTTCAAATACACCAACTGTGTGAAACCCAACATGCACTTTTCTCACATGACATACTGAAAGCTTTGGATCAAGGCAACCAGGTAGATGCAGTGCTTCTTGATTTCCAAAAAGCATTTAACCCAATACTACATTTACACTTATTGTCAAAAGTACAATTGTATGGGGTATCAAGTGAAATTTGTAACTGAATTGGGGACTTTTTGGTAGGGAGGATCAGCATGGAGAGTCTTCATCGGATACAAAAGTAACTTTGAGTGTGCCCCAGGGAACTGTGTTGGGATTCTTGCTGTTCATGTTGTATATTAATGACCTTGCAGACAACGTTAATTGTAAAATCAGACTCTTAGCAGATGATGCAGTTATCTATAATGAAGTACTGTCTGGGAGCACCTGCATAAATATTCAGTCACATCTTGATAAGATTTCAACCTGAGAAAGTTTCAAGAACCAGCTTTAAGTGATTAGTCTAGGGACATACTGCAGCTCCCTACATATCGCTCCCACACAGATCATGAGGATAAGATTTGGATAATTACTGCATGATTAGAGGCATTCAAACAATCATTCTTCCCATGCTCCATACATGAATGGAACATGAAGAAAACTAAATAAATGTTACAATGGGGCATACTCTCTGCCATGCACCTCACAGTGGTTTGCAGATTATATATGTAGATGTAAAGATGGAGTCTTATCTTAATGGCAGAAATCAGTGTCAGATCAGCAAATAGCTCAACAGGAACAAGATTCAATCCAGTGTGGGGAGATACTGAACATGGTGCTTTGCCAACTGCTGTTATCTGTCTACATATATGATTTATGTAGGACATTGAAGCCTTTTCAAAAACTATGGTGTTTATTGATGACACAAGTATTTCATAAAGGCTGTGTACACAGTTACAGGAATAATTTAACGGGCTTACAAGTGGTTCACAGCCTTTAACTTCAGCATTAATCTTACAAATATTCATAGTGTGCAATTCCAAATAAATCCAAATGACTTACAGGTACCAGAAATAGAGATGAATGGGCATACTGGATGAGACTCCATGTGTGAAGGTTCTGTACATTCAAATGATTAATAAACTGAGGTGGCACCTAACTGTGGATAAGTTAACCCAAAAGCTCAGCCCTACCTGCTTTGAACTTTGGAATGCCTCTCCTTGTGTTGGCCTGTATACAGGATTGCTAGAATATTTCCCCTCAGTTTACAGATCATTGGAGTTCTTTAATCACACCAGTTCTCAGCTTGTACAGGAGGTATGTGACACTTGCTAGTCTGTCACATAATTTCCCTGTGTGGATATCCCAGCTGAGTTTTTGTGCTGAAAAGAAATGTGTTTTTATTCATCTCTTTACATACAAAGTTCAAATCATTTGATTTGATGTATAGGAGACATGTCAAGTTTTACAATAAGAACATTTTAGAAGATATACAAAAAATTTACATTATATTGTATACACTTCTAATAAGCAGGTACAAAAATACATATTATAGTTTTCAGTGCTCAAAATAAAATAAAATATGTAATTCCTTTATTAAAAACTTGAACACACAGCTTTAACGTTTCACAATAATGTTTATTTAATAGTTCATTATGAACTGGCTTTCAGCTTCCTAGATCATCATCATATAACTTAATACTGAACAGATAGTTCATACAACTTCAGCAAGAGTCCACAGCTGTACATTCAAAGATTAAAAGTATAGGAATGTATAAGCAAAACTGTGTAATGGCACAGACTACTACATTATATGGATGCTTGCCAGGAAACTAAAATCCAGTTTCCCACTAGAGTCACAGTTAATTCCATGAGTCTAATTGACATCTTCTTAGACAGAAGCAGAAATCCAAACACACCTGTAAAACTTATATTAAAAGGGCCCTCAGGCCATGATGGTCAGCTACTTTCGATTGAAGGTGTTAGACCTCTTAGTAAGAACAATCCTGCAGTAAAACTTTCAGAGTAATAAACACAATCTACAAATATCTTTCGTAATTCCCTTCAAGAAGTTGACTGGGACCAGTTTGAGCTCTTTGACAATGTTAATGACACGTGTAATGCTATTCTAAACGAATTTATCTGCCTATTTAAAGCAGCTTTTCTCAAGGGGACTGCCAAATCCAAATGTGGGACCTACTCTAATAAAAACTGATTAACTTTGGGCATCAAAACCTCCTGCAGAAAGAAAAGGAATCTGTATGCCTCGCTCACATCCAGTTATGATCTAGAAAAGGAATAAAAGTTCTAAGAAGGGCAAAGAACATTTTTATAAAATCAGAAATTGATATCTCTAATAATAAAATTAAAACATTATGGGACATAATCAAAAGGAAAACAGGTAAAACCCATGCTGCAGAAAACACCATAGAAATTAAAACAAATGATGCCATTCATGAAAATGTTGAAATAATTATCAACATTTTTAACGACTGCTTTTTGGCATCAGCAGCCCAAACTGGAAAAACATGTTCTGTTAATGAAGCCATTTTATTACTTCAAAAGCTATTAATAAAAAAACCAAGCAGATTAAAAAGTTTCCTGTCACAATACATAAAATTGTGAAGCAAGAATTCTGTTGGAATTGATGGTATCTCTTCAAGATTACTGAAGGAATGCTATAAGCCACAATGCAAAATGCTGGGCTACATATTCAATGAATCTGTCCAGCACAGGATTGTTCCTGAGAGACTGAAATATGCTACTGTCAAAATGTCTCTTTAAAAAGGGTGATAAAACTGACATTACCAACCATCAGCCTATTTGCCTTTTAACAACCTTATCCAAAATTCTTGAGAAATTGGTTCACAAAAGACTTACTGATGATCTCATTCATTATAAGAATACAGTTGCCAGTTTGGATTCCAACAAGGTGTATCAACAGAACAAGTTATTTTCTCCTTCACCAATCAAATCTTAGTCTTTTAGTAATAAATATTTCCTGTTGGCATCTTCTGTGGCCTTTCTGACGCCTTTAATACTGTTAACTATGAAATCCTCTTAGCAGAGACTGAATATTATGATATTAGTCGACCAGCTGGCTCATGGATTAAATCCTACCCAACTGGACGAAGGTAGATGGTCATGCTGAACGACTCTGAGTTGCATTCTGTGTCATCTAGCTGGAGCTCTACGGCTGTGGTATTCTGCAGGGCTCTGTATTGGCCCACTTCTCTTCCTCATCTTCATCAATGAGGTGCCCTTCAGTACTAGCTTTAAAACTCATTTTACTCCTTTCGCTGATAACACTTCCATACTCATCAACAAAACTCCCAATCACAATCTTGAGGAATCGACCAATATTGTCTTTAATGAAGTACTTAATTGGTTTGAAAATAATGGGTTATATTAACGAGACACAGTTTGTTCATTTACAAGTAATTAATAAGTAGAAGATCAAATAAGCATTAAATGTAATGGTAATGAGTTATTGCGAGTTGAATCATCCAAATTCCTGGGTGTACACATCGACATCAATCTAAAATGGTTTGAACATATTTTACAACTTCTCAAAAAAACTCAGCTCATCAACATTCACTATTCATATTACTTACATTGCCTATGACTCAGACACCACAAAAACAGAAAAACTGCTTATTTTAGTTACTTCCCAGCCAATTTCCAAAAAAATATTCATTGATCAAAAGAATGTTATTAGGATCTGAGCGGAGTACATCCTAGACATTCTTGTAGAAACGTTTTTAGAACATTAGGGATACTGACAACAACATGTCAATATATACACTCCCTGTTATGTTTCCATGGTGCAAATGAGCAACTATACAAAACCATCCCCACGATACCAGGAGGAAGATGGACCCCATTATGAATTTAAAAAACTTAGTATTGAAGAAAAAGAAGCCCACTGCATGAGCTACAAGGTGTTCAGTGCTCTTCCACCATCACTTGTCCATGAGCTTCCCAAATTTAAACAATGGTTCAGACACTATTTAATAATTAATTCCTTTTATTCAGTTGAAGAATATTTCAATTGTGTTGACTGTAGTTGATTTTTCTTTTAATTAAATCTGATGTAGTATTACGCATTATAATAGTTGAAATAACTGTTAACATTACTATGTCTTTTGTGTAGCTATTAAGATCTACCTTTTTTTAACCTTTTTAAGTGCAATTTTGTCTACATATATTAATGTGTATTTTGCCTTATACCTATATATCCTCTAACAAGAGGGTTTTTTTGTGTGTTTCTTTTGTATAATTTGTAATAATCTGACATGTCCTACATCCATGCAAATGTCTCACTGTATTGGATTATGGGATCTAAATAAATAACTTTTCAGTGGTTACGTATTGTATCCTGTTGCTAAGATATTGTGTTTTCCAGCCTGGTGCATGCCCAGAAACACGGGCATTATCTATTTACTTCAGTAGGATTATTAGTTTCCATTGTTTAACTTCAGTAGTATTGGGTGGTTAACTGTGTCATATGATTTAGATAAGTCACAGATACTCCAAAATGCTGTCTTCATTTTATCCAAGGATTGCAGAATAAATTCTGTCAAAACTGCTGCATCTGTTGATTTCACTTATGGTACACTTACTTTGTTGGAGTTATTAAATTATGATTTTCAGGATCAGGATTTGATGACAATGAGCAATTCTAATGTTTCTGAAAAGTTTGGTTTAAGAGGTACTGGTCTGTTAGAGGCTTAACTTCCTCTTTTTTCCCCACAGGCAGTGCCTTAATTTACTTGGGTGAGCAGCATCCAGTAATGGTGTAATTAAATTCTATGACCATCTGCCTGATTAGGTAATCTGACATTTCATCATAGCAACAGACTTTGTTATTTTTAGCTCTTTTACAACCTTTGCCACTCCCCATTTGGTTACTGGATTCAAGCACACAGAGTAGCTTAGTTTATCTACCTCTATGATATATTGACTTCTTTAGCTATTACTTCCATGTTTTAACTTTTCAGTGGTATCTATAGCATAAGTTGTTGGCAAAACTTTTTTATCTCCTCCACATTATGTCATTTGTTCTCTCTCTCTCTCTCTCTCTCTCTGTGTGTGTGTGTGTGTGTGTGTGTGTGTGTGTGTGTGTGTGTGTGTGTGAATTTTCCTGTTGCCCCTCTAAGTGCTAATTACTGGATACCCCATATTGCTTTCATTTTAAAATCTCATTTATTGATTTGGGTTTTGCTTGTCCTAGCAACTATTTTTACTGCTTTTGGGGCTTCTTTAGGCTCTCAATAATTTCCTGTGTTTTATTTCTCTTAATGTGGTACTCTGCACTATTTTGAAGTAATATATTAAAATACCTGGAAAAGCACTGTACTTTTCATTTCTTTTGTAAAGGGTATCTGCCACTTGATTTTTGTCCCCTGAACAGTGGTAAAATATGGCTGAGGGTGCCTATTTCTTCATTGTTGTCTTCTGATTGTCCATATACTTCACATAATTGTCTTAAGAGATCAGAAAATCATATTCATAGAACCACTATTGTATGTGAATCACTGACTGCAAAAACAATATTACCGTCAAATGGGGTGACTTGGGGCATTTTGGTACTGTTTTGTTTTGTATTACGCTGGCAACTGTGGCTGGCCATAATAATTTTTTGCAGCTTGAGCAACATTCAGAAGATGGTCTGTTGATGTCCGCAGATTAAAAGATACAGTTTATTATTAGCGAAGTACAGTTTTAAAATATCTCAAAATCTACATCTACATTTATACTCCGCAAGGCACCCAACGGTGTGTGGCAGAGAGCACTTTACGTGCCACTGTCATTACCTCCCTTTCCTGTTCCAGTCGTGTATGGTTTGCGGGAAGAACGACTGCTGGAAAGCCTCCGTGCGCACTCTAATCTCACTAATTTTACATTCGTGATCTCCTCGGGAGGTATAACCTGGACAGCAAGCTACACCGCGATGCAGAGCACCTCTCTTGCAGAGTCTGCCACTTGAGTTTGCTAAACATCTCCGTAACGCTATCACACTTACCAAATAAACCTGTGGCGAAATGTGCCACTCTACTTTGGATCTTCTCTATCTCCTCTGTCAACCCGACCTGGTACGGATCCCACACTGATGAGCAATACTCAAGTAAAGGTCAAACAAGTATTTTGTAAGCCACCTTCTTTGTTGATGGACTACATTTTCTAAGGTCTCTCCCAATGAATCTCAACCTGGCACCCACCTTACCAACAATTAATTTTATATGATCATTCCACTTCAAATCGTTCCGTACACATACTCCCAGATATTTTACAGAAGTAACTGCTACCAGTGTTTGTTCTGCTATCATTCAATAAAGGATCCTTCTTTCTATGTATTCGCAATACATTACATTTGTCTATGTTAAGGGTCAGTTGCCACTCCCTGCACCAAGTGCCTATCCGCTGCAGTTCTTCCTGCATTTTGCTGCAATTTTCTAATGCTGCAACTTCTCTGTATACTATAGCATCATCCGCGAAAAGCCGCATGGAACTATCTACTAGGTCATTTGTGTATATTGTGAAATGCAATGGTCCTATAACACTCCCTTGTGGCACACCAGAGGTTACTTTAAAGTCTGTAGACGTCTCTCCATTGAGGACAACAGGCTGTGTTCTGTTTGCTAAAAACTCTTCAATCCAGCCACACATCTGGTCTGATATTCTGTAGGCTCTTACTTTGTTTACCAGGTGACCGTGCGGAACTGTATCGAACGCCTTCCGTAAGGCAAGGAAAATGGCATCTACCTGGGAGCCTGTATCTAACATTTTCTGGGTCTCATGAACAAATTAAGTGAGTTGGGTCTCACACGATCGCTGTTTCTGGAATCCATGTTGATACCTACAGAGTAGATTCTGGGTTTCCAGAAATGACATGATATACAAGCAAAAAACATGTTGTAAAATTCTACAACAGATCGATGTCGGAGGTATAGGCCTATAGTTTCACACATCTGCTCGACGACCCTTCTTGAAAACTGTGACTACCTGTGCTCTTTTCCAATCATTTGGTACCTTCCTTTCCTCTAGAGACTTGCGGTACATGGCTGTTAGGAGGGGAACAAGTTCTTTCACATACTCTGTGTGGAATCGAATTGGTATTCCTTCAGGTCCAGTGGACTTTCCTCTGTTGAGTGATTTCAGTTGCTTATCTATTCCTTGGACAATTATTTCGATGTCAGCCATTTTTTGGTTTGTGCGAGGATTTAGAGAAGGAACTGCAGTGCAGTCTTCCTCTGTGAAACAGCTTTGGAAAAAGGTGTTAAGTATTTCAGCTTTACATGTATCATCCTCTGTTTCAATGCCATCATCATCCCAGAGTGTCTGGATATGCTGTTTCGATCCACTTACTGATTTAACGTAAGACCAGAACTTCCTATGATTTTCTGTCAAGTCGGTACATAGAATTTTACTTTCAAATTCACTGAACACTTCACGCATAGCCCTCCTTATGCTAACTTTGACATCATTTAGCTTCTGTTTGTCTGAGAGGTTTTGGCTGCATTTAAACTTGCAGTGAAGCTCTCTTTGCTTTCGCAGTAGCAGTAAGAGCTTCACTGCAAGTTTAAATGCAGCCAAAAGCTCTCAGACAAACAGAAGCTAAACGATGCCAAAGTTGGTGTAAGGATCAGAAAACATGGAAAAAATAGTAATGACTGCTACTTTTTATGATTTAAGAGTGTAAACATAGCTAACCTTTAAATAACAACCTCACTTACATATTTAATTATTACTAATCTAAGAAAATATTTAGTAATATTTTGATTTTCAAATTCACAGTAAGCCTGGGATGACTTGTGACATGTTTACTGCATAGAAATCTTACATTAGACTTAATTGAATAGTTCTATATTCATAAAAGTGTATTAAAATTATCTGTTGTCTCTCGTAGTGTTTCCACACACATTAGTCATTGTCAGTTATAGAGGTGTGTCCACTAGCAAATAACTTTTGCAAGCACTTGCTGAGACATTTACACTAGAACAAAAAGTTGTGCAACTTTACTTCTGCAAGTCACTTCAGAAATTTAATATCAGGAACTTGCTGCAAGTACTTGCAGAAGTGTTTCTAGTAAAGTTACATCATGAGATAGGAAATTGGAAGTTTACAGTGTCATGGTAAAAAACACAGCACTGCCACCATTGTAGTATTATTACAGACATCAAAAAAGTTTTGCATCACCTTGGTTCCAAGAGTTCTGGAACCTGTACAGAAAATTGGAATAGAGATCAACATAAACATCATTTCCCCCCTTTTTTATTGCTCATGAAAACCACACATTGCATGTTGTGCCACCATACAGCGAGACCTTCGGAGGTGGTGGTCCAGGTTGCTATACACACTGGTTCTTCTGATACCCAGTAGCACGTCCTCTTGCATTGATGCGTGCCTGTATGCATCGTGGCATACTATCCACAAGTTCATCAAAGCATTGTTGGTCCAGATTGTTCCACTCATCAATGGTGATTCGGCATAGATCCCTCAGAGTAGTTGGTGGCTCATGTCATCCATAAACAGCCCTTTTCAATTTATCCCAAGCATGTCTGGTTGGGTTCATGTTTGGAGAACATGAAGGCCACTCTAGTCAAGCAATGTCATTATCCTGAAGGAAGACAGGAAGACATTCATAAAATGTGCATGATGGGGGCATGAAATGTCATCCATGAAGATGAATGCCCTTGCCGATATGGTTACACTATTGGTTGGAGGATGTCATTCACATATCATACAGGCATTACGGCATCTTCCATGACCACCAGCGGTAAATGTCAGCCTCACATAATGCCACCCCAAAACAGCAGGGACTCTCCACCTTGCTGCACTTGCTGGACAGTATGTCTAAAGTGTTCAGCCTGAATGGGTTGCCTCCAAACATGTCTTCGACGATTGTCTGGTTGAAGGCATATGCGACATTCATTGGTGAACAGAACTTGATGCAAATCCTGAGCAGTCCATTTGGCATGTTCTTGAGCATTTCTGTACTGTGCTGCATGGTGTCGTAGTTGCAAAGATGGACCTTGTCATGGACGTCATCAGTGAAGTTGCACATCATGCAGCCTATTGCGCACAGTTTGAGTCATAACACGACGTCCTATGGCTGCATTAAAAGCATTATTCAACATGGTGGAGTTGCTGTCAGGGTTCCTCTGAGCCATAATCCATAGGTAGCGATCATCCACTTCAGTAGTAGCACTTGGGTGGCCTGAGCGAGGCACGTCATCGACAGTTCCTGTCTCTCTGGTATCTCCTCCATGTCCGAATATCAGTTTGGTTCACTCCCAGATGCCTGGACACTTCCCTTGTTGAGAGCTGACATATGCTCACTATTTTTATATACGTGAATTTAGCATATTTCGTCACAGTACTTACTTTTCTGTGAAATGTTTATAAGATGATATTTGACTTTTTTGTGTTGGCTTCAGTCGTCTAGTGAAAGTATGATTCCATAATGCTGTTTTGTCGGCTGCGGAAATGTCCTGGTCCAATGCGTTTGCCTCATTTTTGGTGCTTCAAATACCATTTCTCCAAATGTGCTTCCTTGTTGATGTAGAATAACTCATTTTTGCTGGTCACTTGCAAATTATTATAATGGGGACCTATACATTGTTCCAACTTCACACACCGAGAGGTCACTGCTGACTGACTACGGTCAAAGACAACTCCAGTGTCAAAGACATTTCACACAACACACAATCTGCCACTTGTAACAAGTCTCTTTGTTATTCTTCGTCACATCTACTAATATTAATCAATATGCTGTCATTCTCGAACATATAAGCAAATTAGCATAAAATAAGGCAAATTACAATTCACAAAAAAATGTTCTGACAAAAATATAAGAAAACATTTACAACCTCCCTCATTAGATTTGGTATCGACAAATCCGTTAGAAAATAACACATCTCCCAGATCCATTACAGAGCCCTTCCTGGCACAAAATAACAATGCGGACATGATCAAACCGCAATATTGACCATCTAGGCATGGTTGAAATACAGACAACACAAGCCATGTACCTCCTTCCTGCTGGTATCACTGGAACTGAGCAGCTGTCGGACCCCCTCTGTCTAATAGGTGCTGCTCATGCATGGTCATTTACGTCTTTGGGCAGGTTTAGTGACATCTCTGAACAGTCAAAGGGACTGTGTCTGTGATACAATATCCACAGTCAATGTCTATCTTCAGAAGTTCTGAGAAGAGGGTTATGCAAAACCTTTTTTTATGTGTGTATATCATAACTGGATAGAGGAAAAAAGTCTACTAATCAGGTGGCAACAGGAGGCAAGATACATAGAAGTCAAGGAACTGTGCAAGCAATTTGAGCCAATGGTTCCTTCTTCTGACAGAATGGCTCCAGGTAAAGGAAGAAGGGTGAAGAAACAGAACAAGCCAGGTTTAGAAAAAGGGGAGCGTTATGGAAAAGTCACACAGAATCCTACGTCAGAGGAGACTTACTGGATGGTAAGCGATTCTGAGTGACTTTTCTGTAACCCTCCCCTTTTCCGTAACTTCATCAGTCCATTTCCTTTATCCTTCTTCCTTCCTCTTCAACTCTTCTGCCAGAAAACTTGCACATTTCCTTAACTTTTACATGTGTTTCTTTCTGCCACTGCTTGATGAGTAAATTTTTTATGTACCCTATTACATTTTCAAAAACTGATTCTTTTCTTTGATCTATTATACAATTAAATGTTTGAAAACAGAATACAAAAATGTGTCAAGCTATACCACCGTCAGATGGCCTTTTAATTACTCTTCAATTTCTGCAGATAATGTCTATTATAGGGAGCAATCAAAAAGTGTCCATTTGACGGCTATACAGTCCAGAATCGATATTCCAATCAGACATAATCACCATGAGCATTGAGACAAATACCCCACCAATGCACCAGGTTGAGCTTCCTGTTTGGTAAAATACCGTGTCCTGCTGCATGAATAAGTCCATAACTCCAGGCTGCACATTCTCATCTGACAGGAATCATCGACCCATCAGGGTCCTTCCTTTTCTTTTTTTTCCTTCTTCTTTTTAACTTGGTGCACCATTACACTACATAGCTTTTCGACAGACATGTTGCCCCATACACATTCTTCTTCCTCTGAAGGATTTCTACTGGTGTTTGTTCTTTAACAGACAAGAAAAGAATAACAGTACTTTGGTCACGTTTGGACACAGCTGGTAATAATGTCACCACAGTTCACGCCACTTGAATACCGTACTAATCACTTGCCTGCATGTTGGTGTTACATATCCGCACCAGAGTTGCACTACATTACTTATACGCTGCAGCAATGCCCTCAAATGAAAACTTTTTGATTGCCCCTTATACTTTTATTAGAAATATAATGCATTTATGTTTGTGCTAACATAAAAAATCAGCTAAAATTTAAAGATCTTTGTACTGCAACTACACTTCCCCTTCTGGTGAAACAAAGTAATTTCTAGATTAATTTTGCCCTTCCTTGACTGTTGTGGCCTATTATATGTGTTTAAGCGTTCCACTGGTACACTTGTTTTCATCCATCTACTTTGTGCCATTTTCCTTTTTGACACTAACATTTTTGTATCAGTACTGAACACAAAAAACTTCAGCAAGATTGACAAAAACTTTCAGCAATTGGCAAGTACTTGCAGCAAGGTGCAAGAAACTGTTTCCATTAAATTGTGGAATCTTCACCTGAAAGTTGATGAAGGTTTTCACAGGACATATCTTGCAGAAGCAGCTTCTACAAGCGATTTGAAGTTTATATGCTAATGGACACATGCCTTCAGCTTGCTTTTAGGTTAAGTCATGTTACTTCCCATCAGGTTAATGTTATTTGATATTACTTTACAGAACTTTTCTCAGTATAGTTGCTTTAACATGTCGACTGCTGTGTGGCTGCTGGAGGCCACAGCAGAGCCTCACGCCTAATGCCATGTACCTGGCCTGGCGGTGAAACATCCATCACTAAGCATGCAGTAGTCAACGTGTTAACACTATATTTTCAAGAAAATGTTACTGTAAACATCTGCTGGGAAACATGTTCATCTGTTTCTTGGCCAAGTTAGAAAAGCTAGATTCTGTTTGCTAAGTTAGGTTAATAAATGGTTACTGAACTTCAAAATATTCTTTTTCAAAATATTTGTTTTTTACCATCTTTTCAAAACAATTTACTGCTAGTACCTAAAGCAAAACATTTTCTCTTGTTTCAGATGCCTAGAGAGTGTTTTAAGAATGTTGGTGGTAGATCTTACCAACTATCTATATAAGGGAGAATCTTGCAAATGCTGAGGCTAAAGTTAAGGCAAACATTTTGATTGTAAGGAAAGCCACTGATAGGTATGGCATCCTCAAGAGTTCTATTCAGAGATGGGTATCATTGCCAAACTTCTCTCTGTCTTATTGAGAAAGACAGATTTGGTAACTGCAACTGAGTGGGGTTTTTCCCTGGCCACAACAGAAGTTAGAATAATTGAGAAACTACTTAGGCAGACATGGAAGATAAATGAAAAAATAATAACAATATTCCAGGATGAAACTGGATTCTGTCACTCCTAAAAAGATACAATCAGATTTTGTCTGAGCAATGGTGTATGAACACGAAAAGAGTTTATGCTGGAACTGACCAAGGAATGAGTTCAGAAAGTCAAAAATATTGCAGCAATTACTCTGACAAAGGTGATCATCTTTCAACTGATGGGCATTACATTGAGCACAGAGTTACACCAACTATAAAAACCATTCAGTGGATGAATTACACGGAGAAGAGTTCATTGCTGTAAGGTTTAATTGTACTTCTGCAAACATTCATAGGGAAAATATTGACCATATGAGATTCCAAAGTGAAAATTACACTTGTGAGAAAGTCTCAAAAGCCATCAAACATCATGCCCTTCCAAATGAAGGAGACATTCAAGAAGTCTCTGTGGCCCAAGTTCTGTGCAAATTCATTCCTCTCTTTGTTCACAATGGTAGTTACTGGTTCCAGTGAAGTGCAGAGTGAAGTGAATTAATACAAACAAAATCTGATTACTGAAATGTAAGAAGTATGAAACTTTTTTATTTTTACTTTTATACACGGAAATATTTTAAGGCTACAGTATCTAATAAATAGCGTAACAATATTTCTTTTGTTTCTTTTTTAACTTCTCAACATCTAATTTAATTTTAATATAATATAATTCACTATCTCAAGTCACCCAGTTGATAGGGTGAATGTAGTATTCTGGATAAAATAAACAGGTGTCCCAAATCATGTCATGACTTGGGACACAAAAAAAGAATAAACACAAAATGGCAGATTTTAAAAGAATATGAGATACAAAAATGAAGTTTATTGAAACAGACCTACATTTTAATATGCACATTCTTTTCACACATTGCACAGTTTCCAAGAAAAAAAGTCAAAGAAACGTAAAAACTGTCCCAAAGTCACTCTGTTTGATGGCAGTCCATGCCTTTTGATTCTGAGCAAAATGTAAAAAAATGTTTATTTGTGAGATTATGGTGTGTTTTTTTTCCCCTAAGTTCAGTTTCACTTTGTATGATACAGCTACTGGCTACTGGTTACGATACAATTTTCAATGTTATGATCAGCTTATTTAATAATTTTTATGCTTTAAGTTGCTGGACATACGTTGTTTCTGAAATAAATTGCTTTTCACAAAAATAATCATGTGTTACTCATCAGTAGATTTTTAAATTTATTTTTTCCACACAAAAACTTTTATTGTAAGGTTACTGAAAAGCCTCTTGTCACCAACTCGCAGTTAGTAAACACAGTCAGTTAAATGGCAAGGTTAGTGAAGTATTGATTGTCCGCATGTTTCTTGTTCACTATCTACTAAAGGCCAGTTTATACATTGCTCTATAAAAGCATATGTGTTCTTCAGGGATGTAGGACCCAAATTTCTTGAGGTTGTCTGTTTTCTTGCAGATGACCAAATGTAAGTTGTTGTCACGCCTTCATATGAATCATTGTATAACGTCTTGACTGCTTTGTGTTTTTACTATAGAATTCACAATATCCAGCGATTTATGGTGCTATACAAGTTCATTTATTTGAATAAAAGCATATGGGGCCTGAAGAATGCAAAATGAAATGCTGAAATTGGTTGCTTTCAGAATAAAATAAAATATCTTAAATTATATGGTTGTTGGTATAGTTTTTGACATTGAAAATGTAATTGAAGTCATTCTTTGAACATTTTGAGATAAAATTCAGTACCTTTTTTGAATTGCTTATGCGACTATATAACGTACATGGATAGATAAAAAATCTACTCACCAAGCCGTGACAGAACATACATATAAAAGACAGTTGTAATTGGCAAGCTTTTGGAGCCAGTGGCTCCTTCTTCAGGCAGGAGAGTTGAAGGAGAAGGAAGAAGGGTGAAAGCAGGGGAGACTCACCGTATGGTAAGAACTGACCTGTGGTTCTTGGTGACTTTCTTGAAATTTACCCCTTTTCCTAGACTTCTCCAGTGCTTTTCCTTCACTACTCTCCCTTCCCCTTCAACACTTCCACCTGAAAGCACAGCCACTGGCTCTGAAAGCTTGCCAATTAAAGCCGTGCTTTATTTGTGTGTTCTGCCGCTGCTTGGTGAGTACATTTTTTGTCAATACAATTAAATAATTTTGCCAATAATTGATTGTTTTGATGTTATGTTTTGTTTCATAATATAACTGGATAGATACAATACCTACTCACCAAGTGACAGTAGGATAATACACACAAGAAGAATATGGAAATGTGCGAGCTTTTGGAGCATCAAAGGAAAGGGAAGAAGGTGAAGGGGAGAAGGCTCGCGAGGTTTAGGAAATGAGAAGTGTTGTGGGAAAGTGACCCAGACGCAGGTCAGAGGAGATTTAATGATCAGCATGAGAAGGAAAGGATGATCTCCTGCCTAATTCTTAAAGCATTCTTTCTTAATCCTTTCTGATTAGTTTTTGCACCCTCTCTGTGCCCAAGGCCTTGAACGGGGGAGGGGGGGCTATCTCACCATGGAGAAATATGTCAGTAACATTTGGAATCTTTCCTTTGTGAGCACTGAGTTTCATATCATCCCAGACCTCAATCTAGACTTAATAGTGACTTTAAGTCCAACACATATTGACACTGACTCAAACGACAGTAAACTACCTTTCCTAAAATCTGAATATTGCCCTGATTAAGTTTTCAGGGCACCAGCCGGATATTCCATATCTGTGGATACTGACACTTCGATTGACGATGCTTCCATTCACAGACATTGAAGAAGCACAGGCAGAAAATTCTTGTGAAACTGCTGTAGACATGAATGTGAAAAGGCAAAGGGACTCCAAAATGCAGGAATATCTTACATGGACAAGAACAAGAATAAAACACCACATATATCAACAATATGAAAAGGATAGACTGCTACTCACCACACAGAGGAAGCGTTCACTCACAGACAGACACCATGAAAAGACCACTAAACTTTTAGATTTTGTACAGAAAAAGTCCTTCTTCATAAGCAGAAAACACACTTTCACACAAGCATTGCTCCTAACACACATGGCTACTGTCTATGAGCACTCGTGCCCGACTGCGCGCTGCCTCTGCATCTGATCAGGGCAGTAACATGGGTTGGTTGGTGGGGATAAGGAGGTGGTATAGGGTGGTGAGAAGGAGGAATAGCAGGTTGGGGCGGGAGAAGCAAGTTGTGGGAATGAGTAGAAATGTACTGAGGACAGTATGCAGAATTAGGAGGGAGGCTGTGCTGGGTGAGGAGAAAGGGGTTAGTGGACAGGAGAGATGTAAAAAAAGGGGAAAAGACTGTAGGTAATTGATGGAATAGAAGATAAGCACAGTGCTGGAGTGGGGGCAATGAATTGGACGAAGGAAAGCGACCATCAATGGTTGTGACCAGGACAGATATTTTGTAGGGATAGTTCCTATATGCGCTGTTTAGAAAGGCTGGTGTTGGTAGGAAAGATCCAGATGGTACAGGACGTGAAGCTGTCACTGAAATGAAGCACGCTGGGTTGGGCAGCATATTCACCAGCTGGGTGGTCCAGCTGTCTCTTGGCTACAGTGACTAGCAAAGGTTGTGGCCAGGACAGATATTTCGTAGGGATAGTTCCTATATGCGCTGTTTAGAAAGGCTGGTGTTGGTAGGAAGGATCCAGATGGTACAGGCCGTGATGCTGTCACTGAAGTGAAGCACGTTGTGTTGGGCAGCATATTCACCAGCTGGGTGGTCCAGCTGTCTCTTGGCTACAGTTTGGTGATGGCCATCCATGCGGACAGACAGCTTGTCACATTGCCATACCCACACAGAAAGCAGCACAGTGATTGCAGCTTAGTTTGTGCATCACACGCTGTTTACACAAGTAGCTCTGCCTCTGAAGACAAGAGATGCCTGTGACAGGACTGAAGTAATTGGTAGTGTGGGGATGCATGGGATATGTTCTAAAGCAAGATCTATTGCAAGGATATGAGCTCTGAGTGAAGGGGTAAAGTAAGGACAGACAACAATATTACACAGGTTCGGAGGATGGCAACATACCACTGTAAGAGGGTTGGGGAGGCTAGGGGCAAGGATATTCCTCATTTCAGGGCATAATGAGAGGTAGTTGAAACCCTGGCAGAAAATGTGACTCAGTTTCTCCAGTGTTGGGTGGTAATGAAACATGAGAGAAGTGCACCTTTGGGGCTGGACAATGGATATGTAGGTGGCAAGTGACTAGAGAGCCAAGGCATGGGAGATCTGTATCTGCACAAGGCTGGGAGCATATTTATGGTTTGTGAAGGTCTCTGTGAGATCTCTGGCATATCTGGAGAGTGACTGCTTATCACTACAGAGGCGATGTCCACAGAGGTGGCTAGCCTGTATGGATGGGACTTTTAAGCTATGGAATACGTATCAGCTGTGGAAGTGGAAATATTGTAAGTCATTGGTAGGTCTGATGCAGATGGAGGTACTGATGTAGCCATCCCTGAGGTTGATGTCAACATTAAGGAAGGTAATCTGTCGGGTTGAAGATTGCCAGGTGAAGTGAGTGGGTGAGAAGGTGATAATGTTCTGGAGGAATAAGGTTAAGATGTTTTCATCTTTGGTTCAGTCACAAAGATGTCATCACACAATACCACAAGGTTTCACTGTCACAGAATTTGAAATGATTTTCACTTATGAAATTTCAAATTGAGAATTGATCCAAGTTCAAGAGTAACAAACCTACCTATGACACAAAAGAAGTAAAATACCCAGCTATAAAGATCTTAAACAATCAATCAATCAAAATAAAATGTCTGGCAAAAAGAATTTAAGTATTTTCAAATGTAAATTAAAGACAACTACTCCTATGTCCCAGAGAAATTCCTCCATAGATATAATCAGTCATTTAAAAAACTGTAAATGGCCAGCATGTAACCACATAGACATAAATATTATTTTTAACATTTTTTTGTTGTATGTAAGTGTTCTGGAAGAGGCCAGCATGTGCCACACAGACCTCAATGGTGTTTTTCGTTTTGTATAAGTGTTCTGTGTTTTTTCTGTTGACACATTTCACATCATAACACTTATCATGAATGTGATCTATGGAACAAGTAACTAAGTCCCTTCCAGTTTCAAACTGTCAGTTGCAGCCGAGACCACAATTTATCTTCAACTTTTTGCAGAGGGATGCATTTATGTCAAGTTTATGTAATGTGATAATGTCCAGCTCTGATAAAATGAAAATTTATTCAATTAATGTTATTACATATTGGTACAAATTGCACATAAGAAATACTAACCCAACTAATGGTGTCTCTAAACATCTAACATTTGAAGTTATTTGTTAGTTTTATCTCCATCTGTAATTATCAGAACATGTATTGGAGGCGAAAACACAACACTGCCACATCATGGTTCTGACATAAAAAAAAATATTAAGCATATAAAGAATATCATTTAATGACGTTCATTACGAATTCTGCTAGGGTAAAATGTCTAGTAACCCCTCATGGAGAACATCACGCTCCTTCTAAACACATTTTAAGCTTTTACTTGTGATTATTTTACGTTAGTTCACTTTACTCTCCAGATGCCGTGTTATTCACGTCCTTGTGCAAAATATGATATTACAATCAGCAAAATTAAATTAAATAACAAGTAATTTTGAAGCTTGTTTATGCTGATCTTTCCTTTAGTCTGTCAAGTTTCTATTGCAGATGCCATAAATGTACTATCCCTTTGTATTTACACAGCACTGAAAGACTTATTAAGCCTGACCTTTTTTGGATTTTTTTAGATGATGATAATTGGGTAAAACTTTAGTTAAATAGTCTAATTGCAGTGTCTGTGTTGGCGGTCTGTCCAATTGTTGCCGGCGAAGGCATTCCTTGCCATAAATTACAGTATTTTCGGGCAACACTTCGGAGCATGTCAGCGTACAACCTGCTCCAATAATACATCCGTTTGTTATTTCTACATCATGGCTTACAAACGATTTAGCTTCCAAAATGTTGTTATCGCCGATCTTCCTAGCTTCCGAGTGACAGTCCACTTCGAATACATTGTTGGAACCAATGATAAGAACAGGTGTTGAGGAGGAAGTACTTCCAGGTATAATCTTGTTGATAATCCGTGCTTGTTCTTCAATCAAATTGTTTTCCCCTATTATTATGGGCCCAGCTTCTGCTATAATCGACGCTCTTGGGTGTATTATTGTCATGCTTCCAATTGTAATGTCACCTTTTAGCTCGCACTCATTACACACAACAGCCCCAGGCGCAATTTTAACGCTGCTTTTCATAGACATGGCTTTACACTGTCTTCCAAACGCGAAAAGCCTAAAACATCAGATCTCCTTCGATGTCACGTACCTTGGGGCCTGCAGATTTATAAACATTGTAAGTTGCAACGACATATTAGACTACCCAAAGATGATAGAAGATACCTTAGGGAAAAAGATGGAAAAACATTTTGGACAATATTATTTATGTCGTAATGATGCAGATGCCTTTCTTTATTCAGATACATTGATTTATCAAATGAATTGCACTGTAATTTTTTGCAGAAGGACCACTAAAATTCTAACATAAAATACAACACAGTCAAAGATGTTACTTGCTAGATTATCAGAGTGACAGTTCTTTTAAAATATATACATTGATGATGCGAGCTGGTGTGGCTAGTAAACATCAATATTAATAGTTTGTTGACTTCTTGTGAGAGTTTTCAATTTCGATGTCGCATTTCGAAAAAGGTATTGATGGAGGACAATTAATTGCTCTTGTAGCCTTTTCCATCTCCCATTCCCAAGTTTATCTTATAATAATATTTATAGTTTGAAAATGTTTATTATATAGCTAATTTCAACCCATTCAGTTACGTTGGGAACACTAAAATTGATGGTTCTATTCAGTTAGTGTGTTTTACTTATGCATTCTTGATGTGAAATAGATGTAGTGACGTAAAGTTAATCTTTATTTATTTTACTTTATTTAATCTCTGTAGTTTGTTGCCCTTTATTCATTCATCGTGGATCTTAGTTGCGGTCTCTTTCTGTGATGTGGAATGGGTTGTATTACAACTGTAATACACTTTCTCCGTGAAAAACTATTACAAAATGTTGACGATTTGAATGAATGACAAGAGCTACCTTTTTTCCGATACAGTGTTCTATACTTAACTAAGCGAAATTGCTCCTCTGTTTCCCCTACGCAATTGAATGCAACGAACTATTCAACTGAATGCAACGAAATAGTTGCCAGAATATTTTGTCATCCAATTTTTCGGTAGCCATAATGATGTAAAAGCCATTCCTTGTCATTTCAACCAAGGGCTCCAGCTTGTAGTCTCCGTTTTGGCTGAAATTTAGCACACCAATGCTACCATGTGTGGAATGCTCATGTACAAAGTATTACGTTCCCCTGAGAATTAATTCCACAATTATGGCTTACGACAGAAGATGATGTGACCCATAAAATGCAACGCACATTTGGCAATCGATCTTCAGAGCTTAATAACTTAGTAACCATTACTCACAGTCCAGTGAAATTTTTGACACCAAATAACATCCACATAATGAACACACTGTGCATCAAAACACAAACAACATATTTCTGAGGGAAATGTTTTTTAAAAAAATGTAATGTGTTAAAAGATCCATATTGTAGGTGCCTGCGATGCCAAATATAAGTCACTCAATAATCGGATGATTTTTTTTCTAGTGAGCTTGATGTGGGCTAAACAAACAAACACACACACATTGTTATATGTGTAGGAAAATACTAAAAAATTACAAAATCACTGGAAAATCGTGGATCTTCAAAGTGTGGTAGCACAGAAGGAATAAGTGATATCCAAGTCCAATTTCATAGACTGCATAATTAGACCTTAATGTAGTATGTCTCAAAACGTCAGGGTTGTATTGCAAGGTATTTGTGTACAACAAAAATTGACTAATGTATTTGGGGACATGACCAATGTTGCAGAACACAATTTTGAAATAAAATAAAATAAAATAAAATCCCTCTCCACCACTGTTTAGTAACTAAGAAATGACGTACAGGTAGATTAACAGTCCATCATTAATTTTTAATGCACCTTAACTGTCAAATACCAGTCGCCTGTGCTTAGAACAGAAGTTTTCCCACGCTTTAGCTACTGTTTGCAAGACAACAACCATCTGCACGAACAGTTCGACGACGTTTGCTGCATTGTGGACTATGAGCTCAGAGACCATGGCTGCAGTAACCCTTGATGCTGCATCACAGACAGGAGCACCTGTGATGGTGTACTCAACAACAAACTGGGGTGCACGAATGGCAAAACCTCATTTTTTTCCCCGTTTGAATCCAGGTTCTGTTTATAGCATCATGATGGTCGCATTCGTGTTTGGCAGCATCGCGGTGAACACACATTGGAAGCGTGTATTCCTCATCGCCATACTGGCATATCACCCAGCATGATGGTATGGGTTGGGGGTGCCATTGGTTACGCGCCTCGGTCACCTCTTGTTTGCATTAACAGCACTTTGAACAGTGGACGGTACATTTCAGATGTGTTACAACCCGTGGCTCTACCCTTCATTCGATCCCTGCGAAACTCTACATTTCAGCAGGATAATGCATGACTGCATCTTGCAGGTCCATGTACGGGCCTTTCTGGATACAGAAAATGTTCGACTGCTGCCCTGGCCAGCACATTCTCCAGATCCTTCACCAATTGAAAACGCATGGTCAATAGTGGCCGAGCAACTGGCTCGTCACAATACGCCAGTCACAACTATTTATGAACTGTGGTATCGTGTTGAAGCTGCGTGGGCAGCTGTACCTGTACACGCCATCCAAGCTCTGTTTGACTCAAAGCCCAGGCATCTCAAGGCTATTATTACAGGCAGAGGTCGTTGTTCTGGGGACTGATTTCTCAGGATCTATGCGGCCCAATTACGTGAAAATGTAATCACATGTCAGTTCTAGTATAATATATTTGTCCAATGAATACTCGTTTATCATCTGCATTTCTTCTTGGTGTAACAATTTTAATGGTCAGTAGTGTATTTGATGACTTACACATGGAAATAAAATGTCAGACAGGTAGCAGAAGTGTTATCAAATGTAGATTAAGATGGTTCTCCTTAACAGCTCCTCGTACACATAGAAGAATTATTGAGTAGAGTTAGTTGTAAAAAAACTGTGAATGGGCAGAATGTTCATATAAAATTTCTGTTTTTGTTTGTTGTATATAAGTTTTCTACATTTTTTTCTGTTGCCATGTTCCAGATCATAACATTTATTGCGAATTTTATCTGTGAAACAAGGAACTAACTGATTGTATGCATGGAAAAATAGGTAAAAACAGAGATCAAGGAAGATCAGTTTGGTTTTCAGACAGCTACAGAAATGCACAAGATTGCTACTGATCCTGTGACTTATCTTAGAAGATAGGTTGCAGAAAGGCAAACCTATGTTCACAGCATTAATATCTTTAGCGAAGCTTTTGACATTGTAAGTTGGTCTACACTCAGAAATTTTGAAGGCAGCAGGAATAAAATACAGAGATTGAAAGGTTATTTACAACTTTTACAGAAACCATTCTGCAGTTGTAAGAGTTCAAGTACATGAAAGAGAAGCAGAAGGGAGTGAGATGGGGTTGTGGTTTGAACCCTGATGTTTTTCACTCTTGTTTATTGAGTATGCTGTGAAGAAGGAAACCAAGCAGCAATTTGGCAAGGGAGTTAAAGTTCAGGGACAAGAAATAACAACTTTGAGGTTTGCCAGCAATATTGTAATTCTGTAATAGATGGTTAGGGGCTTGGAAGAGCGGTTGAAGGAAAGGTATAATATCTTGAAAAGAGCTTATAGGATGAACATAAAAAAAAGTTAAACAATGGTAAAGGAATGTGGTCAAATTAAGTCAACTGACCCTGAGGAAATTAGATTAAGAACTGAGAGACTATAAGTAATAGATGCTTGTTGCTACTTGTACAGCAAAATAACTGACAGTGGCAAAGGTTGAGAGGATACAAGCAGTAGACTGGCAATTGTAAGTAAAGCATTTCCGAACCAGAGGAATATAAATGTAAGTGTTAGGAAGTTACTTCTGAATTTATTTCTGTGGAGTGTAGCCATGTACAGGAATGAAATGTGGACTGTTAGCACTTCACACAAAAAGAGAATGGAAGGTTTTTTTGATGTGTGGTACTAGAGGAGAATGCTGAAGAACAAATGGAGAGATCAAATAACTAATGAGAAGCTATTGAATTGGATTGGGGGAAAAAAATTATGGCACAGTGTGTCCCAGGGAAGTGTGCTGGGACATTTGCTGTTCGCTGGCCGCTGTGGCCTCGTGGTTCTAGCCGCGCAGTCCGGAACCGTGTGACTGCTACGGCCGCAGGTTCGAATCCTGCCTCGGGCATGGATGTGTGTGATGTCCTTAGGTTAGTTAGGTTTAATTAGTTCTAAGTTCTAGGCGACTGATGACCACAGATGTTAAGTCGCATAGTGCTCAGAGCCATTTGAACCATTTGCTGTTCATGTTGTATATCAGGCCTATTCAGGGTGTAGTTATGAGTCCTCACTCACCACCTGGGTGGAGAGCGCTTACAGAAAAATGGGATGGGATAGTCAGACATCATTATGTAGCACAGAGAAAGTGCAAACTGAGCACTACCTTTAGAGAAATGACCCTGTGGTAAGTTCTCTGTCACCCTATACATAAGCATATGTAGTTGCTGGTGTAGTGCTTGAAGTGGAGAGTAGCTGTTTTTCAATTGATGAAAAGCAGTGTTTTTCTGGGTTAGGAACTTAAAAGGGAAGGTCAGATGCACCATTGTAAATATACAACATTAGTGCACGACTACACAGCCATGTTTAAAACTTTAACATTAGTGCAGGATGCTTACAACTTGTAGACCTACAGTGTTACAGGGAGTCACATGATAATTTTATAATAAAATAAATGTTGTAGGCTCACATAAAAAAAATCACAACTTCACAGGTTTGCAGATATGGTTATGTCATCGGTTGGATCTATATACTTGTGCGAGTAATTTTCTTCCACCTTGATGGGAACAAAAGCTAGCCACAAGACCTCACTCACAGATTACAACTTAAAAACGGAACGTTGAATCAGCAGAAGGAGATAGCAGACATTGATGCTACAGGGAAAAACGGAAATCTAGAATTCATTGACATCCAGTGTATTTGTGTTTAATATGTGAGTAAAATAGTCACAAAATACAAGTTGATGACAGTTTAAACTTTGACCAAAACAACATTTATCATAAGACTGGGCCTATTGTAAGCAGCAACAGGTTTTGAACCAACTGTCCCTAGTTCTTTTCCTCATCAATTAAAAGAAATGCAAGTTTTGTTGCATTGTCATTTTTCCTCAGTGCAACAGTCTTAGGAAAATAATTGTAACGAAATTCCCTAAATAGCCAGTGCGAAATGATACATGTATGTAGAACTAACATTAGCAACTGTAGAACAAACTCATTGACAATAGTTTTTTGCGTCAAGCTGCTTTGTCCCATTTCCTCCTATCCTACCCACTCCATCAACTCGCTGTGAGTCAGCACATTGCTCACTGGTGGTGGTGGTGGTTAGTGTTTAAGGTCCCATCGACAACGAGGTCATTAGAGACGGAGCGCAAGCTCGGGTTAGGGAAGGATTGGAAAGTAAATCGGCCGTGCCCTTTCAAAGGAACCATCCCGGCATTTGCCTAAAACAATTTAGGGAAATCACGGAAAACCTAAATCAGGATGGCCGGAGACGAAATTGAACCGTCGTCCTCCCGAATGCGAGTCCAGTGTGCTAACCACTGCGACACCTCGCTCGGTCCATTGCTCACTGCTGAAGCACGAGTGTAAGCTAACTTGTATGAGCAGATTGGTGAACAGGCCTTCTAACTCTTTGGACAACTTAAAGTGGCAAAGTGTGTGTGTAAACTTCCACTCCTTTAATGATGAGACTTACTTGAAATGGTCAGCAAACTTCCCTTGCTGGTTAACTTGCTGCTGCAACCTCCTTTTCTCGTATTCTCCGAAGTATATTTGCTAGTAACACGAATTTCTCAAAATAATAGATAAGTCCTCAAATGAGAAGTAAGAAAGGAAATAAAAGGAATGGTTGCTAAGATCGAAGAAGGAAAAGAAGATAGCCCCCAATACAGGAAACCCTTCCCACCCCCTTTCCCCAGGATCCCTACCTTGCCTGTACTTGAGTGAGAAGCCGGGGGAGGTTTGGTGTTAAATCATCTCCTACAGAACGAACAGTCCCACCTTCGCCCTTGAGGTCCCTGAAGAAAATCTGAAGGAAATGGCAAGTGGTGAAGTATTAGTCACACTTGTTCATGAGGGTTGTTTGAAAGGAGTGGTGTGTGTTTTGTGTTAATCGTGATTTATGCGTTCTCGCAAACCATACTTTTATGCATCCAATATTATATGTTCTGCTTACATAATATTCACTTCAGTTCATTAAGACAAATATGTGTTTTTAGGAAATATAAATTTGATCTCTAGCCCGACTATGGCGGTACATCTGTCAAAGAATAACGCTGTTGTCCTAAGGCCATCTCAGCGAGGACGGAAACCTTGTGTAGATCAAAAAAGGCAAAAGCTGGCTTGACTATATTCAGAGATAATTCTTAGTTACAAATTTAAGAAAAAGATATTCATGACTCTATACAAACTGAGTTTTCCAGATTTAAGAAAAGTTTTTAAGTGAAATTTAGAAAGGAGTTCTAACTGTGCTTAAGTATTGAAGACCTATTCTAATTAGTGGGTGAAGTCCACTACTTAAATATTTGAGAGGTCGCGATAGGTGCGGAAGCTTAAGTATATCAGACTTAAGACTAATCCCGCGTTAGGTGCGGCCTTAATTATGTCAGACCAGTGGGGGAGGTTTGGAGTTATTTAGGATCTATTTTGTTATTTCATTCATCTCCATGCCCTGACAGCACACCACCACACTGCACATGCACAGCTGCCAGTGGCTGGTGCACCACACACACACACACACACACACACACACACACACACACACACACACACACAGCCGGGCTTCTCCCCTCAGTCCACCTTGCGGCAGACGTCACTGGGGTGTCGCGGCAGGTGGGTGTGGTTTCCCGCGATGGCTGGAGACGGCTGGGCGATAGACACATGTTTGGCACCGCCCAGTGCCACGTCGACCGAGGTGGGGGTCATATTCGGCGGACACCAAGGAGAGAGGAGCACCAGGCAGCACTGCGCTCGCGCGCGCGCGCGCGCGCGCGCGCCCACACACACACACACACACACACACACACACACACACACACACACACACACACACACACACACACACACGCGCGCGACCCTTCAGCTCCAGCATTCTGGGCTGACATTCTGGCTGCAATGTAGCTGTAAGTGCTTTGACATATCAAGGATCACTGCGTTCACTCACACACACACACACACACACACACACACACACACACACAAACGAACGCTAGCACGCGACCCTTCAGCTCCAGCATTCTGGGCTGTCATTATGGCTGCAAAGTAGGTGTAAGTGCTTTGACATATCAAGGATGCCTCTCAAGTGGCTTTGAAATGTGAAAGCAAGAACTCGTTTTTTGAAGTCTTTGGCTGTCTCACCCAGTTGGTAATGAGCTCCATAATGATATCATGCAGTATGACATTGGATTAATTGCATTGTTAAACTGTTCCTCTGTTAAGACTGTAGTACAGTTGTACCATGATGCAAGATGTATATATAATGCTGCCACTGGTGGTTACAATAAGTCAGTCTTTTTCCTTGATGCTTTTAATGAAATATTGTCTTTTCTGGGTTTACTTTTGTATCAAGATTGTTTTGTAATCATGTGTTTCACAGTATATTACAACCCCTTTACATGGTGGCAGAATTCATGTATAGAACTAATACATAATGTTCATATAACAAGCACAGTCACTTCTTATTTTGTCTAATTTGTTTGGTAACATAATTCTTAGTTTCACAATAGAATGTGCGATATACACATCTCATCCAGAACTGTCATAAGCAACTGCTGGTTTCTATTAGCAGAACATACAAGGTACAATTGCAACAGTTATTAGCGACATCGCTGTAGGATATGTAAGTCATTGTACACTCCACAGTCATTCCCAGAGACTTCCTCCTGGATGGCAGACAGTGACCAGTAAATGCACCCAGCTGCTTGCTATGTGTTACTGTCAGGTGTTATGTGCGCATGAGATACTGCTGTGAAGACTCTGAAAATCACATTACCGGTATTGGTGTGAGATAGTAATTGATTGTGAGATCCAAAATGACAATTGTTTTTGGTACTGATAAAGCTGATGCCAAGGTTTTGTGCCTTTTCAGTGTGAAATTGTACCCTTGCCACCTTTAGAATTTGAAAGAGAGTTTTCCAGTCAACATTGTCAAAACCTTTCTCTAAGTCTACAAATGCTAGAAATGTAGGTTTCCCTTTCCTTAATCTATTTTCTAAGATAAGTCATAAGAGTCAGTATTGCCTCACGTGTTTCAACATTTCTACGAAATCCAAACTGATCTTCCCTGAGGTCAGCTTCTACTAGTTTTTCCATTCGTCTGTAAAGAATTTGCGTTAGTATTTTGCAGCTGTGACTTATTAAACTGATAGTTCGGTAATTTTCACATCTGTCAACACCTGCTTTCTTTGGGATTGGAATTATCATATTCTTCTTGAAGTCTGAGGGTATTTCGCCTGTCTCCTACATCTTGTTCACCAGATGGTAGAGTTTTGTCAGGACTGGCTCTCCCAAGGCCGTCAGTAGTTCTAATGGAATTTTGTCTACTCCTGGGGCCTTGTTTCGACTCAGGTCTTTCAGTGCTCTGTCAAACTCTTCATGCAGTAACGTATCTCCCATTTCATCTTCATCTACATCCTCTTCCATTTCTATAGTATTAAAAAGGTTGAAATGGCTCTGAGCACTATGGGACTGAACATCTTTGGTCATCAGTCCCCTAGAACTTAGAACTACTTAAACCTAACTAACCTAAGGACATCACACACATCCATGCCCGAGGCAGGATCCGAACCTGCGACCGTAGCAGTCACGTGGTTCCGGACTGCGCGCCTAGAACCGCGAGACCACCTCGGCCGGCTCCATAATATTGTTCTCAAGTACATCACCCTTGTATAGATCCTCTATATACTCCTTCTACCTTTCTGCTTTTCCTTCTTTGCTTAGAACTGGGCTTCCATCTGAGATCTTGATATTCATACGAGTGGCTCTCTTTTCTCCAAAGGTCTCTTTAATTTTCCTGTAGGCAGTATCTATCTTATCCCCATTGAGATAAGCCTCTACATCCTTACATTTGTCCTCTAGCCATCCCTGCTTAGCCATTTTGCACTTCCTGTCGATCTCATTTTTGAGTCATTTGTATTCCTTTTTGCCTGCTTCATTTACTGTGTTTTTATATTTTCTCCTTTCATGGAAATTAGTGCATCTAATAAATACCAAACTTAGATTAATTTGGAGTTCACAAACATATTGTAATTATATGGAATACAATGCTTTAATCAGATGTTGCATCATTTACAGCTTTTGCTGTGTTTAATGGTGTGTTCATTGTTTGTTATCTATTGGCATTTTAAATACCAGAGGTATGCGAGTATCTTACTCTGTGTAATTACAATATAGGATATTTTATGTGTTGGTTATCATATAAACAATGATGCCAAATGTGAAGGTCTAGAGAGCACTTAATGAGGTGAGAAAAGCTGTATCACAAATGGACCATGCTGGTGGGTGTGCGTAGGAATAAATATTAGATCTAGAAACTACAGATCCTTTCTTAAAGAAAAGTTCGTAATTATCGTTCTTTCTGCCTTACTGTTACTCTCCTCTTCGGAAAGAAAAATGAAACTTTCATTTAAGTAAGATTGAGTTTTCCTATTATTTTTAAATATATTTGACATGTGCTCACAACAGTCACCCCTTTCAAAAGTGAGTATATATTTATTTCAATATACCCTACACTTTTTTATGCTTAATGTTAGAAATAAAGGGCAAAACTGCAGATTGTGGTACCACCTGTCAGCTTTGACATATGATGTCATCAGGATAGTGGACACAGCTATTTCAAACATGCACAATATGGAGACCATAATGTCACTCATTACACACATAAAGAAACACAAATAATATGAAAAATATTTAACTTCTGAAATAACATGAAACTAATGGAACAACTGTAGGAATTAGGGGTTTTGAGCAGGAACAAACCAAAAATAAGACAATCTTAATAATGAAGATATAACAAAACAAATACTAACACAAAAATCATGCAGACAGAATTACCAGCAATCAACAAAACCACTATTTAAGAACCCTGAAAAAGTTGGTGTGGGAAATTTCACATGACCTGTATATCTCAAATAAAGTTCATGATACCATAGACCCCCAAATAGCTCCATAACCTGGTACCAGAAATGTAATTTGATCTATATAGCACAGCAAAATCTGCAATACCACAAAACCACACACAATTCAATAAAACCATTATCTAACATTGCACTTGAGCTATACAGCTAAAATCAAGTCTGCAGTTCTGCAAAACCAAAAATTGCTCACCAGTGTAGGTAAAACAAACTCTATGACACAAACTAATCACCATCCATCATAATTACTAACAACAAACAAGACAACCCAAAACACACAAAAAATGGCATTAACACCATTTCTAATATACAAGAAAAATGCAGTTATGCATGTAAACACACACATACCATGCATACAACAATAAAAAAATAATACTATAAAAACATACTTCCCTACCAAAGTCAGCTGATAACTTAAATGTAGCAATAGAAAAAGTAAAACGTCATCAACACAATCTCTCAAATGGCCAAGTTGGATCAACTTTGGTCAGTCTGATATGTTTTCCAGAAATGCGAGACTCCATATTATTGGCAATTAAATTGAACAACTCTAGGAATGTAATCATAGTCAACATCTTTTCCCCCATTTTAGTATCAGGGGTCTACTCGTGAACTTCATTGTCATTTGTAACTGATAAAAAAAATTCAAACAAAATTAAAGTTCCAAACATTGACAGACCACACTAATGATACAAAACTTGAAAATGAATCTTTTACCTGTGACTGCCAACATCAAAATAACTCACTCACAAACTGCCACAATCTCTTCCAATACTGTTCTCACGAACAGCAGTCAAGGAGTCCAGCAAATCACTAACATTGCTCACAAGCAATTTAGAAACATAAACATCCCACACTAGAGATAGCCTCAACATATTCCACCACATGCCGTATAAATACAGTCCATTTCAAAAATGCTGCACCACCATAACTTAACACAACAGTTACTCATGGGGCAAAGCAGGTACCACAAATTTTGATTCACCCATATAAAAGAGTGTTAAACATAAGTAGCACAGTTCATAAAATGCAGTTGTGCAATAGGAATATTTTTCACTTTTTCTCTTAGTTTGGTTTATGCATAATGCTTCTCTTTTTTCACTTAGGTCACAGACGGCAGCGGCAGTATCGGAAGGGTCATGATTTTGAGAAGCAGAAGCATATTGTAGGAGCAAAAGGGCAGGAAGCAACTAATGTCCTCAGTGATGATTCACCAGTGCTGGCTGCGTTTAAGCAGTATGCTGCTGAGCTAGATACAAAACATGACAAATATGAGGCCATTGTGAAACTAGGCAGAGACATTACAATTGAAAGCAAGAGAATTATTTTTTTACTTCATTCCGCTGACAGGTATTATGAATATACTTTAATATTTCATAAACATTCTTGTAATCTAAGTAATAAAATTTAACTGGTACATGTGAGTAAAATTTTGAAGGCTAATTAATTAGTGTTGTGTGTCTGTATAACATTCACCCTTTTTAAAATTGGCTTCTACTTTTTTGTGCTTCTGTATACTCAGTGCTAAAAAAGAAAGAAAGTTTTAAGCATAATTATGATAATTTGTAAGGTGCAAGGCGAAATGGAAGACAATGATACAGTTTGATAAGCACAATACAAGTTACTTCATGGGAAAGGTTGATATCAAAACACTACAAACTTAATTAACCTAATTTTTTGTATAGTTTCTCAAACTCAAGACATTCATAGTTCAAATGTTTTTACCGAGAATCTCTTTCTCAATATCCATTTAACTGCAGGAAATGACTATGTAAAGCTCCTTTCTAATGGAGATAAAAGTAATCCTTCATTCTAAGTATAGTTTGGTAGGGTATGCTGTGTCTCCATTTGTGAAAGAAGTGTTGTCAGCATGGGATGTAGCCCACGAGTGGGGGTACAGAACACCATCATCATTAGCACATTCAACCAAACAGTATATTGTGGGGTATGAGAAAGGTGTGTAAGGTCACATCCAGAATGGAATCTGCATCATATTGTGGAAATCTCTTTGCCAAGGAGTGAAAGATTTGTTGGATGACTGCTCATCGCCACAGAAGGATGTGAAGATGCCCAGGTATCACTGCTCATCTCAGTGGAATGCTAGTGCAACCTCTTCTTGAGTTCCGCTCGAGACTTTGGGATCCCCACCGGCTTTGATTTGAAAGAGGACACCCTGTGGACGGCATGCTGAGGAGCATCCAAGCATAATCCAGTTCATTGGGTGGAGTAACATAACTTCAAATATTATTCAGCATCAGATTTTTTTTCACAGTAGTGCACTTTTGAAAAGACTGCTTTCATTTTATTTGTAAATTTATTTGGCATTGCAGAAGCATCTAATTCCACCCGTCTGCTGTGACCCATGACATTATCAGAATGGCGGAAACGATTACATACAGCATATACAAAATGACAACAATGATGTCACTAATACACATGCCAACAAATGCAAACAAAAATAAAAACTGAACAGTAATGTCTCACTCCAAAAATAAAATGAAACTAATGGGACAACCGTGGGAAATTAGGGGTGAATGGGTGGGGATGGGGGACAAATTAAGTAAGCAACAATAAAAAGGGCATACCATCCCTAAACTAATAATGTCAAAGAAATTTAAATTATAGCATTCAGCTACACTAACAAAACTACAGGAATCGGACATTTCCTTGAGCTCTACAGTCCAACCACAGTTACCAATACCAAAAAACCAACACCTACAACCCCAAAAAAGGACTTAGCTATATAGCTCATCCACAGCTACCGTTACAAAAACCACAAATTCAAAAGTAGGTAGTGTAATGGTATGTCTGTGTTGTCATCGCCAAAGGGAATGTTGCAACTGTACCTGAAACTTTATTAAATAAAAATAGGTAATTGTCCCTGATGTATAAATTAGATTAACTAATTGATAGGTTTTAAATAGGTATTGTTGCTGATTAGTGTTCATCATCTAAATTTTTAAAAATGTACAATTAACAGTTTATTCAACTTTTTCACATACTGTATGGGTTGGGTTAAAAAATAATTGAAACACTGTTATTATTCACACCAGGCTTTATTCACAGATGTTCACTGTACTACATACCCTCATTATAATCGCTCCCCAAGCACAATGAAAGTGCTGTACAGCGTCAGTGAGTACATCTGTGTTGATTTTATGGTATATTGATAATTTTTATCTTTGGGCCATCTTAACTACAACTGAATGAAACACAATTTTCTCTCTATGTCTCACAAGGGTTGCCCTGTGCCAAGAATGGTGTATTCTATTGTGTTGTAGCACGTGCCAAGAGAAGGATCCTTCATTTTTGTGAACAGGCTTAAATTGCATGGATTTATAATGGGTGATTACAATGATGTTCAGTATCTCCCACACCCACTCATACAGGAGATCCTACATGGTGTTCACCCTGTGGAATTGTGCATTGTCATGAATGATGGTGGCATACAGTGCCAGAAGATGATAGTGCTTTCTTCTCAATGCAGGACAAAGCTGACGTTACAAGAAACAGCATTAATAGGGTGCAGTGACTGTCTGGCCATGTGGTAAAACGTGATGGAGGATTAACTCACAGATATCATAAGGCACAATAACCATTACTTTGGTACCAGCTAGCTCATGGCACATGTTCTATGGATGAAGAGAAGAAGGATGTTTGCATTCACTGGGCCAGTCTTGAATGATATCCCTGTCATTCTGAAACACTTTCACCCATCTTGATGCCATATGATATGGCAGTGCTGGATCACCATATGCCTCACCATTCCCAGAAAACAATGTCTTGCTCTCGCACTATATTCCACTTCAGCCTTTATCCACACACATTTTTCATGTTTCCTAAATTGTTACACCATTTCATGCAGTACACACTAGCAATTGACTCAGACACAAGCCTTGCCGCTCAGTGCACTACATCAACTGACCTTCTGCTCTCAGCTACACACAGCACGCGTGCCATTGGAAGCATGTCCTTCATGTTGCAGGAATGTTGCCACTACTTTTTACCCAACACTATTAGCCGATTGGTGATTAATCTCTTTGCTATTTCCAAATGATTCTAAAATGGCTGGAGCCTCTAAGCTCACTATATATTTAAAATAACTGCTAATACTACATTTGTTCACTCCCCAAAATTGTCGTATGGTCAGATCAATACTGAACAGAGTAATTGCTAAAACAGTCTCTATGAAATAATTGTAGGTGTTGACCACTGTTAAAACAATCAGAGTCCCCACTAAACCACAGTGGGAAAATTTCAAAGTGTTGTGACTGTCATCTTGATAAACTTCATATTTCTTAAAATGTAGCTACCTCTTCACACAGAGCTACATAGATCCTGCCTGTACAGCTGTGTGCAACCACATGGGGAAGAGGCAAAATGGCTGCTCCCTTTTATAAGTTAGATACTCCTGCTCCCAGAAATTCCAAGAATATATCACTTAACATATTGGAGAAACCATCAGTCTTATTTAAATCTTTTTATACAAAAATCCTATCTTATAACTTGATGCATCATTAGAACTGCAGTAAAAAAAACTGATTAAAATGACATATTACACTTAATAATACATTAAGTAGTTTGCCTAAAAATACAAGTAGAATAATTAAATATTTCAGTTGCAATTATGTTTGTGGTCTTCAGTGTTTCGGATAATTATGGTACACAGATGTATGGCACATCTGTGTGGCAGGAAATGATCTGTCTCTTCACTTTTGCAATCTGAATTCACATATCTTTAACAACATTTGAACTGCAGGGAAAACTGCACAAAATACTCAATAATTAATTAAAATTGTCAGTTAAGCATATCAGACTTATAATCTATTAATGAAAATAACGAATGTAGTGTGCAGAATTCCAGGCACTTCATCTCCTAAAAGCTGATGCAATCATTATCCTCCTGGTGGACAAGACATCAACCACTGTGATGTCTGACTGACAAGAGTGTGGAGTCAAGACTCTACGACCACCATTCTAACACTTCTGCATACAGCACCTGCCATCAAGATTCCAATTGTGTGCTACAAACTGACCTGCAGACCATCTTTAAAATCCCTGCCTCCTCACACGGATTAACACCTCAATCCATAAAACTTTCAAACCACACACTCCTGCCTTATATCTTCTTCTTAAGATTCGCGAACCCAATCACCATGGCTGCTCCATAGTTGCTAGCACCCACTGAACATATCTCTGTTTTGGTTGGGCAACATGCGCAAATCATGGAACAATGACTCCCTTTCTACATTAAAGGAACCAAGCATTTGTGGATGGTTTGTTTGCTGCTGAATTTTACATCAGCCAGCACACACTTGATTCCAAACCTGTGGTATCCTTCACACTTACCTTTATCGACTGTATATTTGCCAACTACTACTTTACCTTTAAGTGGCAGACATGCAGACAGATCAGGGGCATGGCCATGGGAACCAAAGCGGCTCCTTTCTATGCCAGCCTTTTCATGAGTCACTTGGATTTTTCCTGTAATTCATAAGCCCTTCAGCCCCTGGTTTGATTTATATATGTTGATGACACCTTTACCATATGACCTCATTGTGAGGCTGACCTGTTAAAATTGCTGAAATCTCTAAATACATTCTACCTATTAATTTGCATATTGTTGTTTGCCTAATTTCATGACACTTTCCTTGATGTTAACGCCATCCTCAGTGAGGGACAACTATATTCTTCTGTTCACATTGAAGCTACAAGCAAACAACAGTACTTACATTTGCCATCCTTTTCACTTCAAATGTTCCCTCCCATACAGCCTTTGCATTCAAGGCAGACATATTTGTTCAGACTCTTTACAGCAACACTGTACACACCATTCTCACCTCAGCCTTTGCTGTGCATAATTATCCTACTAGCCTAGTTCAAAATCAGATTTCCTGGGCTGTTGTATCTAATCCTGATACTGCTCAGCACTCCAAAAGCAACTTTTGTCACTTAGTACTATTCCAGTCTTGAATGTGTTACTAAGTACTTTGCAATTGAATTAGTCCCTCTTTTAACAATAATCCATTGTAGATCCGTAGAACAAAAAACCATGCCCAGTAATTGGAAGAAAGCACAGATAACATCCATCTACAAGAAGGGTTGTAGAACTGATCCACAAAACTATCATCCAATATTTCTGACATTGATTTGTTGCAGAATCTTAGAACATATTCTGAGCTCACACATAATGAGGTACCTTGAAGAAAATAACCTCCATGCCAACCAGTGTGGATTCCAAAAACATGGGTCATGTGAAATCCAGCTCACAATTTTCTCACATGACATAATAGAAAGCTTTGGATCAAGGCAGTCACGTAGATGCAGTATTTCTTGATTTCTGAAAAGCCTTTGATTCAGTGCAATACCTACACTTATTGTCAAAGGTACAGTCATATGTGATATCAAGTGAAATTTTTGGCTGGATTGAGGACTTTTTGGTAGGGAGGACACAGCATGCAGTCATGGGTGGAGAGTCATAGTCAGATGTAGAAGTTACTTTTTGGGGTGCTCCAAAGAAGTATGTTGGGACCCTTGCTGTTCATTCTGTGTATTAATGACCTTACAGACAATATGACTGGTAACCTCAGACTTTTTGCAGATGATGCAGTTATTAATAATGAAATACTGTTTGAAAGAAGTTGCATAACTATCCAGGCAGATCTTGATAACTTTTCAAAGTGGTGGAAAAATTGGCAACTTGCTTTAAATGTTCATAAATATAAAACTGTACATTTCACAAAATGAAACTACATAGTATCCTATGACTGTAATATCAATGAGTCACCATTGAAATTGGCCAACTCATACAAATATCTGGATGTAACACTTTGTACGGATATGAAATGAAATCATCACAAAGACTCAGTTGTGGGTAAAGCAGGTGGTGGATTTTGGTTTATTGGTAGAATATTTGGGGGAAGTGCAATCAGTCTACAGAGGACATCACTTACAAACCATTCTTGCAACAAATTTTAGAATATTGTTCAAGTGTGTGGAACCCAACCAAATAGGACTATTAAAAATATTCAGAGAAAGGCAGCATGAATGGTCTCAGGTTAGTTTGAGGCACAGGAAAGTGTTACAGTTATTCTGAAGAAACTGAACTTGCAGACTCATGAAGATAGATGTAAATGGCCCTGAGGAAGTCTGTTAACAAAGTTCTAAGAATCAGTTTTAAATGATGATTCTGGGAACATACTACAAACGCCTACATGTTGCTCACATAGTGATCGTGTTGACAAGATTAGAATAATTACAGCACACACAGAGGCATTCAGTCAATCATTCTTCCCATGCTTCATACGTGGATGGAACATAACTGGTACATTGGGACGTGCCCTTTCCCTTGCACTTTGCAGTAGTTTGCGGAGTATGGCTGTAGATATGATTTCTTAAAATCATGGCAGGGAATGAGGTCCATACCAGTCTCCACAGTATCCTGCTCAGAACCTATTGCTCCTTCTGTACCTATTTCCCTGTCCTATGGCTCCTACATTTGTCACAGTCTTCACTGGAAGACATGCTAGACGCAACATGCTACCACCAACCGTACGAACCCCGTCACTGGCAAAACATATACTATCAAAGGGGAGCTACCTATGAAATAAAATGTCATGTGCCTGCTGCTACATAAACAATGTATGGACTGTTATGACTACTACCAAGCCATCACTTAAGATGACTGGGTGTAGACAGTGAGAGTATACCTTCAACATACAATATCCTGCTGCAAAGCACACTACAGTATGACGGTCATGATCTTGGTGCATGTTTCACTACAGGGGCCATCTGGATTCTCGCTCCTGATGCCAATTTAACAGAACTCCACAGCTGGAAATTGTCATTACAACATATGCTTGGCTCTCATCACCTACCTTGCGTAAATAACTATAACTTTTCTTCACTATCTATTATTTCTCTATTAAATTAAATTAGATTAAATTCAGTTTTCGTTCCATAGACACAAAAGTGATATGATTCTCATGGATGTGGAACAAGTCAGAGATTATAACATAAAAAAGTAAAACATTTGAATACAATACGCACCACCCTAATCATTTGTCAGGAGGTTGTCAAAATAAGTCAATACATTACAGTGAACTGGTACTGCTAATATTTACTGAATTAATGCACTGTCAGAGTGAAACACAGTACTGCACTTTTAATAAATTTATCATACACAAAATACCTAATCCTGAATGTTATGACCAAGTGTGGTCAAAACTGAAATCCAACAGACATTTTTACGTAAGCTAGTCTAACAGTCTCTGTTAAGATATTCATCTATAGAGTACGAGTAGTTGCCTATCAAAAAGTCTTTCAAACTCTGTTTAAACCGTGCTTTATCTAAAACCTTGTTTTTAATGGTTGCTGGCAATTTATTGACAATGTGTGTTCCTGAATATGGGACCTCTTTTTGGACCAAGGTAAGTGTTTTTAGGTTTTTATGTAGATTGTTTTTATTCCTATTATTGATACTGTGTATTGAGCTGTTGGGTGGAAATAGGGATAGACCGTATATACTTGAATAATTCGCACCCTCGAATAATCCGCGCACCCCAATTTTGGGGAAGAGGGGAGAAAAATTATTTTTTGCTTTAATTTGTTTTATTTACAAAATAAATTGTTCCAACATAATACGGTATGTGCAATAAAATATTTTATTCAATACCGGTATGTTTCCTCTCTTACCACTCTATTCATCACTTTCATCGTCATCACTAGCGGGAGAATCATTGTCGTCTTCACCATCTTCCCATAGAGCATCATCCTCTGTTCCATCCAGTGAATTTGTGGTTCCACATTTTTTGAAGGATTTTTCCACCAGTGGTTGCGGAATGGAGCCCCATGCACTTTTCACCCACTCACAAATCTGGAACAAATCTGGCCATTTGATTTTTCCACTAGGTGTGAACTTATGGTTTTCATCAGCCATCCATTGCGTATATCGCTGTTTAAGTGCAGCTTTGAATGGCTGATTTATACACACATCTAGTGGTTGTAGGATGGATGTTAGGCCTCCAGGGATAATGACCAAGTCAGTTTTCCCTTTTTGTAATTTGTCTCGCACTTCCTTAGTTGTATGTCCATGGAAGCTGTCCAGGACAAACATGTTGCATAAATTCAGTAACGCACTAGGACGACGTTACCAAACATGTGTCGCCCAGTCAAAGTTCATTGTCCATCCACTCTTTCGGATTCGCTCTCATAAAAATACCGGTATGCCTTTTACTGATATTTTCGGAATAGTTTTCCTTTTAAATATCACGTAAGGTGGTAGCTTTCGTCCATCGCCAGTTACACACAGCATCATTGTACATCTTTATTTCTCAATGCCGCCAGTTCATATCACGACGCTGGATTCTCCTTTCCTGTTCACTGTGTTGTCGAGCGGCATCTCAAAATAGACTGGCGTTTGGTCTGCATTACCAATTTGCGATAATATATAGGACTGTTTATGGTGCAGATTTATCACTTAACGATGAAAATTCACTATTTTTTCCTTGTAATCGCCTGGAAGCCGCTGAGCGATTGTAGTTTTCGTCTGGAATAGTAAACCATTTCGGTTGAAAAATCTTGGTAGCCAGCCCCGGCTAGCTTTGAAACTGGTAATGTCTAGTTCTTTGGCTAAAGACAATGTTTTAAGTTGGCACATTTCACTCGTCACTGCACATCCGTATTGTCGCTTCTCATCTACATAATCACAGAGCCTTTTCTCAAGGTCCGGATGCTTTGCTTTTTGGCTGCAAAATGCCCGGCAATTACTATTAGTTTCTTGAAGCTGCGTTTTATTTTTTCGCCAGTCACAAATACAACACTCACTCACGTCGTACATTCTTCCTGCTGCACGGTTTCCAATATTCTCGGCTTCTTCAATAATTTTCACTTTTTCTTTAGCAGTGTACCTAACGTGCTACTGATGCATCACAGACTGAGGCCGCAACAATGCGATAGTATAATGGGATGTATTGTTGGAGGCGGAGCAGTACCAACAACGTTTTGAATAATCCGCACACCCCTGTTTTTCATCCTAAAATCTGGGAAAAAACATGCGCGGATTATTCAAGTATATACGGTATTACTTGCAACAAATTTTATTAAGGAATATATAGAGTGAGGAGCAGTGATTAGAATATAAAGTTCCTTGAACAGGTTTGTACATGATATTCTTGAATTTACATCACAAATGAGTCTTATTACATGCTTCTGTACGATAAAAAGCTTTGTTTGGTTTGATGAGTTATCCCAGAACTTGATCCCATATCTCATAATGGAATGAGAGTAAGCAAGGCATGCAAATCTTGTTATATTTATATCTTCTTCATCTGACATCATTCTCACTGCAAATACAGATTTCTATAGGCACTTCAGCAACTCTGTGGTATGTCCTTCCCAACTGAGCGTATCATCATGTTGTAATCCCAGAAGTTTAACATTGTCAACCTCTTTGATGTGCATATCTTCATATGTTATACACATGCTGGGAAGAAATATCTTACAGGTTATGAACTGCATAGAGTGAGTCTTTTCTATATTTAATGACAGTAATTCACTTTAAACCATTTATTAATGTCAGCGAAAATTGGTTTAGCAGCCATTTATGAATCTGTACTTGACTTGCTACCTGTTGCAATGTTTATATCATCTGCAAACAAAACAGAAGTTAGAATCTGGTAATATAGCATACGAGAGATCATTCATGTACACAGTAAAAAGCATTGGACCTAAGATGGAACCTTAAGAAACACCACATGTATAGCACACTCAGGATAATGTGGCTGATGCACAGTGATGGGTTTGCGACCAGAGCATTGGGTGAGTTCATTCGCTTGTCTGGAAGGGGCGGCCACCTCAGTCCGCTGCCATCTATTATTCAGTGCACTTCTAGTGATTGTACCACTATACACAGCGTGGCATTGAACTCAATTTAAGTCGGGAGAGGCAAAAGTAGGGTTAAAAATCCTATACAAAAATGTCCTAGAAAGGGTTCTGGCTGCTACTGGTTTTCACTTTGCACAATAAGAAGAGTAAAGAAAGAGGGAGACAAAGTAGTTGTCAGGGCTTCTTCACTCAAGGAATAAAGAGGCAAAAAGTTTACTTGTAGACAGTTTTGACATACAAGTTTGTGGAGACTGATACACAATTTCCCTGTTACAAACAGACAGCATCCCACAATTAAGACACTTTTTCCCGTAATAAGAGAAAATACCTATGTTAAGTATTTCTTCATCATGATACCTACTCGACAAGTTAGGTTTCAGGTGTGTCAGTTTGTTTATTTCATTGTATTACTTACCTATTTTTGTGTAATTAACATGTCTGACATTTACCAGGTGACACAAAAGAACAGAAAACCAGAAGGTGCTTGTGAAATGCTTGGAAATACATTGTAAACATATTGAGTATTTAAATAAAATAAAAATGTACCATGAAGACGGTAGATCGGTCATATATGTTGATGAAGTCTACATTCATAATTCACTTACTACACCTAATGAGTTGACAGGTGGCTTAAGTGAGGAAGTAAAGGTGTCAATTTTAATAGGACAGTGTCTCATTATAGAACATGCTGATAACAAAAATATCTGAGAAGGACATATAGCTGGGGCAGACTGCAAGGTAATAACATGTCTAAAGTTAAAACAAACTTTCACTTTATTCTGGTCTACAATATTGTAGGACAGAAGAAAGTGAGAATTTCCTTTAAACTTAAACATTTTCTACCAAGCAGCAACTGAAAATTCCATCAATTTAACATGTTTATGAAATGTTTCTGACTGTAGGAGGAAAGTTAGGTTTCATGCCAAAAGCACTTTTAATTTTCAAGTCAATTATGAAAACAGCAGATTACCATGAAGAAATGAATGCTGCAATTTTTTAAAGGAATTTGATTTATCTTTTACTATCTGAATAAAGCACATGCATAAACCAGTGCCACTCTTTGACTGAACGAATATATTTCTTATCAGGTGGCTGGAACATAATAAGCTGATACCTAACTTCCTGAAAAACTTGGTCATTGTCCTTAACAATGATAGTGCTCTGCATGAAAAACCACCTATAATGTATAGCAAGAAAGCTGAGTTGGCCTATTGGCTTAATTCTTGTAACATTCAGTTTGACCAGGAAAACACAAAGATTGAGTTGTTTGCCTTAATGGAAAGTGACAAACCTGGAAAGATTTTCAGTGCAGATAAACACATTATGGTCTTTCTGTTCTGTGTTTACCCCCTTACCATCCCAAACTAAACATTAACAAAAATGGTATGGACACTGGCAAAGAAGTGGGTGGCTGCAAAGAATGTTACTTTCAAGCTGGAGAACATGTGGAATCTAGCTAGGAAAGATTTTCCTCCATTACTGTACAAGAATGGGCAGTAATTTGCAGAAATGTGGAAGACATTGAGAAAACACATGCAGACCAAGAAAAATTGACAGACGAAGTGAAAGAAATGGTTATTGTGTTTTGTGCCAGCGATACTGAGGACACTAGCAATGATGATTATGAATTACCTTTCCATTCTGCAGACAGCGAGTAAATGGAAGGTCAGTTGACAAAAAAATCGACATTGTAGAAGCTCTGTATTTTACATTTTGAGCAGTTAAGTATGTAACATCGTCCGCTGCATTTTTTATCATTTTAGCAGTGAAGGATGTATTTTGTGATATGTCCTTCACACCATGAGTGTATGATTTATCACTGCTTCCAATTGGTTCCTTGTTTAAGACTGTAATGAAAAATTTTAGATTTGCAGGCTCAACAGAAACATGCTCCCTGCATGCATGTTAATAGTACTAACAAATAAGTCCTTATCCTCAGGGTTGCCACAGGTTCTGGAAATCAGGGAATTTCAAACATGTCAGAGAAATCAGGGAAATTTGAAGAAAAAAAAAAAACAACACTGGAAAAATCTCATTTTTGTCTCAGTAGATGAAATGGTTTGTTTACTGAGATGTGATGCATCATCGCTGGCTGGGTGCAGCGGAGTATGTGCACCGCTTCCCTATTCCTTCATTACTTTTGCTTTTCCCCTTCCTACCAGTCACCTCAGCTTGCAGCCAGTGCTACCACCACTTCTTGCTGTGTGTGTGTGTCCTCACGGGCCATTTCTGTAATGGATCGGGCCTGCCAGTCTGCAGCCATTTTGTTCCCACTAATGTGTAGGTCCTGCCCATCAGATCTAGTCTCGCCGATCTGCTCACAGGCTGTGTCTGCCTGTGTATGGTGTAATGTGTGGCGGATTTTCGTGGTTTATCCATAGACTGAGGATTCAGCATCCCATAGGCCTTGGGTGATGGATTTCAGGAATTTTGACTGTCTCACCACAAGTACGTTGACCATTGTATTTGTTCTAGTACATTTTGGCATGTCAAAAGTAGTTTATATGTTAGAAAATATGGGCTATAAGAAGAAGAAAATTGTGTCAGTCGCTGGCAGTTTGTACGTTATGTATTCATATCTTTCTTGAATGAAAAATCACACGATAACTGTAAAATAATAGATGTAGCACAGTGGGTAATAACCTACAATAACAAACATGGAGAAACAACATTTTATTGGTGGTCACCTATAGTGTTGGTTTACACGATTCTTCCCTGCCTTATACACTTCTTTCAAGAGGCCTATTTTATTTCTGAGGTTACTTCTGAAATCAATGACGGTATTTTAAATCCATCTTGTGACTCCAAGGAAATGCACATTTTTGTCACCAAATGTATTTCATGTTATTGAAAAAAACTAACATCAGTGGTCTTTATGAAACATACAACCATTTGGCCTGTTTCTTCCATCTAAAAACAGTTCATTACAAAAGATGTTGATGTTAGTACTTAAGATTTTTGCTCACATGAGGAAACAGCATCTGCTTGCAAGTTTTTTTAATAGATATTTCCTCATTTGAACTGTTGTTTGTTATACCATAGTGGCAAAGGCTTACGTCTTAATTTATCCTTGAGATCTCAGAATCTGTCAGGGAAAAATTCTAAAACTTGTCTGAAAATCAGGAAAATATCAGAGAATTTCAGTTGGGGAAACTTGTGGCAACCCCGACCCTGAATCCCAAAACTGTTGCAGCAGAATGAAATTTCTGCTAGCTGCCGTACTTCCTAGCCTGTTCTGTCATGGAGATTGCTTTCTCCACACCTCTTCAAGCTGTGGCACTTTTTTCCTCTATCCCACTCTTCTGCAGGTTCTATGATCCCCCTTCATGTGACCATGATTGGGCAGAGAAGCAAGGATCACATCGCAGTTACCCATCTGCGATGAATCTTTACAGATACTAACCAAAGCAGAGGTGACAGTAGTGTAGGTGCCCCGGTGGTCCTGCTTGCCTATGGTGGACTGGATGGCCGATCGGTGACATCTCCAGTTGTCAGGATGCTAGGAAATGGCTGTAGAAGCATCAGAAACGCCAAAGAAACATTATCATTTCATAACATCTTTATTCCTGCCAAGTACAACGTGACTTAGTGATATCAACGACCTTTCCCAAGTCCTCGCTGACTCGTAGCAATGACACCACATCCGGGCTGCACCAGTCTTGCTAGCACAGCACCGCATGCTATGACGTAGCAAAGGAATTCCCTTACTTCGGCCGCGCATGGCTGGCGGCACCCGGCTGGGCGGCGGCTCGGCTGTGGACAACAAGAGCCTCCGGGTTGGAGTCCCCGGTGCTGTCGGCACCAGAAGTGTTCTCGTAGTGCGGAGTGTACTCTATCCCACCCTGTCTTCTTTCCTGCTCCTCCTGGTGGCTCGTCCGCGGTGGACGGGCGGAACGAGCTGCAATCCCCCAGTGTCCTCGGCTCACCTGGTTGTGATGATGGATGCACAGGGCCTAGACCCTGCACGATCTCGACGACGGGCTGCAATCCCCCAGCGTCGTCGGCTCACCCGGTTGTGATGACGGATGCACAGAGCCTAGGCCCTGCACGATCTCGACGACGGGTCACTAATGTGGTCAGCATTGGCGGCAGGCGAGTCTGCCGCGATGCCTGCTAATCCTGGGTTGATGATGGACAGTGGCAGCAGAGAGGACCAGAGCTGGTACTGTCCCCTCACGTCTGTTGCCGGATGGGCCGCCCTTACTGCAACATCTTCTTAATGAAGATTAATATGTTGATCACCAAACTGAGTGCTAAGCAGTGACCCGGTACACATCTAACTGCAAGTCTAGCTGCGAGTGTGAGTGCCTTGTTGCCATCAAAGCAGGCGTATTTAAGGGAAGCACGAGCACGAGCGACGTCCTGACGTCATGCTCGTTTGTAATGACTGCATTCGTTCCACTTATACTGCTGATTCATCTGTCGTACTCGCCCCTTAGGTGTTCTTGCGGCAGAGTTACATGTTGTTGCGGCAGACTTACGCAAAGTTGTGAAATGCAATACAGCTGACGCTATACCTCTGTCTTGCACTCTACGAAAGTCTCCATCTAACACAAACCCGCATGCTAAGCAATTCTCTCTCGCCTGTTGTGCTTAACCAGGTCATTGCCCCTGCGTGACGACACATTCTGATATATGTGCAATTCTCTTACTTCTTGGCTAACGTACTGTCTCTGGCTCTCGGCATAGGCAATGAAACTTTGACAATATTCCGCCTTTCCAACTCTTTACTATTCCATGCCACTACACACCCCTTCCTTTAAGAAAATTCGTCCCGAATTTTACAATTCTGGACTTACTGGTTGTGCACGCCATACTTCTTTATACTCTACAGGTATCTTACAACTATTCTTTCAACACTGTCTAACTTTTTTTCCACTAATAATCTATTTACACTTAATACTGATTCCAATCTTATCACTGGTTATCTATTTATATTACGTCCCACTATTCCCGATCCATCTCATCGGTATTTGATGTACAGTTGTTATTTCAGAATGAGATATCTTTTTCCGTATACAAAAGTAAGTTGCACAAATAAACATTAGAACTAAGATTATGCTAGTCGTTGACACACCAAATATAATTGTGTTTTGCTTACGTTTCTCCCGATATTGCTGCACGTGCTGCAGTAGTTGATTAACTGAGATCTGCCCTTTTTCTGTGATAATCAGGCTATCTAAGGATTGTAGCAATGTGGGATCCAAGGACTCGTTAATAAACTTTAGGTTCTAGTGGGGCAATGTGTGTGGTGCTTTCTCTGGGTAATACAAGATAGGCTGTGTCACGTTAATTATTGTTGTACCCGTGAAAGTAACTGGTAGGTGAAAATGCTTCCCCACTATTTCACATCCAGTACCATTAATCAATAACCCACTGCCCTGCAATTCAAGCTTTGATGTATCTTTCAATCTACCATTTCTGTAACAAGTGGCTGCTACGGTCTCTAGTTCGAACACAGAGTAAATCCAGTTTTCCCCAACTTTCTGGAATTTCGGTCTCAGAAGTAACACCTTCTTTTCGCATTCTAAGGTTCCCATATTCCCCAAGAACAACTGCATCTCACACGAATGATTGTGGGTTGCCACCTCCTTTGCTGGACAAATAAAAACACTTCACCTGAAACAGTCTGTCAAATCTTCCGTAGACATTACCACATGAGCACTCCTCCATCTTGACGCTAACAACACTTCCCGAGTTTGCACATGCACCCACTTCTCCTCTGCAACAGTTTAGAAGTGCCACTTCCTGGCATGGTACCTGAAGGAAAAGGAAGCCATGTCAATTGCTCCCTTCCTTACCATGTCTAAAACACACAAATGACAAGTAAAAACTACACATACCCTATTACCTAATAACAATAAATATGACATGTTCCTCCCCGAGGACACTTAATCTACTTATCCCTTGACCTAAGTGCATAAGGAGAGTTCCTATGCTGTTCTCTTAGCTTCGATACCCTCACACCCTTTGTTACTGCTGGAGGAATCTGCGGTAACGCATCCACTGCACCCTTAAACGGCTTAATCCTACTCACATGAACTACTGACGACTTGGTTGGTAACTGCAACTTTATGTTCACTGGAGACACTATTTCATTTACCTGATACGGTCCAGAATATTTCATCAAAAACTTCTTCGTTTTACCCTTCGGAACATAAGAATTAGCCAACAATACTCATTGACCAATTCTGTATTGCGGCAGTTTACCTGTTCTTTGCCCAATACTCTCTCATTTCTCCAAAGCTTTGGTATTAGTACGCCGTACCCTTTGCCAAATCTCTCTCAATTTCTTGGTGAAATTCTTCACTGACTCATCCTGTTTGAGCATATCAAATGGTGATGGCATTTTCCGACCATAAATTACCTCATACGGGGAAAGCCCCGTTCCTGTATGAACTTTCGCGTTATATGTGCTTGTCAACAGATTTAAATACACGTCCCAATCCACGTGTTCTGAATTTATGTAATGACTAATCATCTTAACTAACGTCCTATGAACCCATTCTGCTCGTCCATTCAACTGAGGATGAAATGGGCTTGTTCGCAATTTCTTAACTTTCAATAAATGGCATAACTGCTTCATCAGCTCCGACATAAAGTTACTACCCTGATCTGTAATTATACAGGGTGATTTCAAAAAGAATACCAAAACTTTAGGAATTTAAAAATCTGCAACGACAAAAGGCAGAGCGAAGCACTATCTGTCGGCGAATTAAGGGAGCTATAAAGTTTCATTTAGTTGTACATTTGTTCGCTTGAGGCACTGTTGACTAGGCGTCAGCGTCAGTTGATGCTAAGATGGCGACCGCTCAACAGAAAGCTTTTTGTGTTATTGAGTATGGCAGAAGTGAATCGACGACAGTTGTTCAGCGTGCATTTCGAACGAAGTATGGTGTTAAACCTCCTGATAAGTGGTGTATTAAACGTTGGTATAAACAGTTTACAGGGAATGGGTGTTTGTGCAAAGGAAAAAGTTCTGGACAGCCTTCTTCGAAGGTGCTACTGTAACTGGACTACAGTATCTGGAGATGTTAGAGAATTGGCTGTTCCCTCAGCTCGAACAAGAAGCACAACAATTCATATTTCAGCAGGATGGAGCGCCACCACATTGGCACTTATCTGTCCGTAAATACCTGAATGTCAACTACCTGAGGCGATGGATCGGCTACCAGGCAGCCTGTGACAGAGCACTTCATCACTGGCCTCCAAGAAGCCCTGATCTTACCCCCTGCGATTTTTTCTTATGGGGGTATGTTAAGGATATGGTGTTTCGGCCACCTCTCCCAGCCACCATTGATGATTTGAAATGAGAAATAACAGCAGCTATCCAAACTGTTACGCCTGATATGCTACAGAGAGTGTGGAACAAGTTGGAGTATCGGGTTGATATTGCTCTGGAGGGGGCCATATTGAACATCTCTGAACTTGTTTTTGAGTGAAAAAAAAAAAAAACCTTTTTTAATACTCTTTGTAATGATGTATAACAGAAGGTTATATTATGTTTCTTTCATTAAATACATATTTTTAAAGTTGTGGTATTCTTTTTGAATCACCCTGTAGTATCAGGCACGCCATACTTCAGCAACCAGTTATTTACTAAGGCTTGCGCAACAGTGTTTGCCTTCTGATCTGAAATAGCTACCATTACCAGGTATCGGGAAAAATGATCTAATATTGTTAATATGTATAGATTACCTGCTTGGGTGTTGTTAAATTCTCCGATTACATCTGATCCTATGAATGCGAACGGATGATCCATTTCAGGTAGTCTCTGTAACTGAATTTTCTGATGACTTAAATCTGCTCTCTGCGCACACGGTATACAATTTTGCACATACAGCTCCACATCATTGCGACGAGTCTTCCACCAAAACCTTTCAACTACCCGTCTATCAGTTGTTCTTTTACCACCATGACCCGACAATACATGGTTGTGTGCTTGTTTCAACACTTCTTCCCTCAGCGAGTCCGGTACTACAATGCGTAGTCCGCACTTCGTCTTCCTGCAAAGCAACCGATCTTGCATTTCAAACTGCGGTTGCGTTCGGAACAATTGGCACCCTCTGTTAGTTGCTTGCGCCTTTATCCACTCCTTTTCACTTATGCCCACAACTTGTACAGCTGCTATTTTTCTACTAAGCGCATCTGCATTTCTATGTTTTACCCCTGGTTTGTGAATTACCTCGTAGTCAAATTCACTTAGTTTCAGTGCCCATCTCATCAAACGACTCGAAGGATCCTTCAACCCCAACAACCACTTCAATGCTGCATGATCTGTAATCCCCTTGAACTTACGCCCATATAAATAACAGCAAAAATACGAGATACCATAAATCACTGCTAACATTTCTTTTTCTCTGCGTTATTCAGTTGCCTGGAAGCATAAGCCACTGGATGTTCCTGTTCATTAACCCTCTGAGAAAGAATACAACCTACAGCAATATTACTAACATCACAAGGTAGTATGAACTCTTGTTCGAAATCAGGAAGTATCAACACTGGGTCTGATGTTAGTATCTGTTTGAGCTTCTCGAATGCCTCCTGACACTGTGCTGTCCATTCAAACTTAACACCTTTCTTTAAAAATCTTGTTAATGGATGTGCAATTTCCGCGAACCCCTTTACATATCGTCTGTAGTAATTACATAAACTTACATATTGCTGAACTTGTTTAGTGGTCTGTGGTACTGGAAAATCACGCACAGCCGACGTTAGACGAGGATCCGTTCTTACCCCATCCTGACTGATAATATGCCCAAGATAAGTCACTTGCGTCTGAGCAAACTGACATTTCTCGACATTAAGTGTAAGATTTGCTGCTCTCAGCCTACTAAATACTTCGTTCAGTCATTCCACATGCTCTTCTATATTACACAAAAAAGTAACAATATCATCGAGGTATACCATAGCAATCTTCTGTTTCAGTCCCCGAAGCACAGCATCTAACAGTCGCTGGAAAGTAGCAGGAGTGTTTTTCAACCCAAATGGCATTCTGCGATACTGAAAGTGACCAAGGCTTGTTGTAAAGGCCGTCTTCGGTCTATCCTCGGGACTTACTTCTATCTGATAGTACCTACTCTTTAGATCTAGTGTCGAAAAATATTTACACCGACCTAGGTTGTCAAATTGTTTCCGTGATGTTCGGTATTGGATACGCATCTGTTACAGTTCGTGCATTCAATAAACAATAGTAAAAACAAAACCTATACTTTTTAGTACCGTCCAATGACTTCTTAGGAACTACCACTATGTTGGCAGACCACGGGCTTTCACTGTTCTCTATAATACCGTCCCTTAGCTGTTGATTAATCATTTCTTCCACTAATGGTTGTAGGTGTTTCGTTATCCTGTATGGTTTTCTATAGACTGGCGGACTATCGCCAGTCGGTATACGGTGCTGTGTAATAAAGGTTGCTGGTAATGGACCTTCTGAACTAAACAAATCTAAAAACTCTAATAACAAAGCTTCCATAGCTATCCAATCATCATTCTCCAAATGACGAATCTTATCACGTAGTACAGATGCCTTGACAGTTTGCTTGATGTTATAATCACCATGGGATTCACCTATATCCTCATTGTCGAGTATTTCCAAACTTGCTACCACTAAACCCTTTGGGTGATCCACCTCATCTGCCCCAAAATTATATACACTGATCGGAATCTTCAGTTCCCCATTTATATCCGTTACGTGCGCAACACTCCTCCTATTAAAACAATGCATTTCCACCAATGCTTCATTGCTCTGCAGTGGCTCCACCACACATAGTCTCTGCTGTGGTACATCGGTACCTAATGACAACCAAACTAACTTCCCTGTAACCCAAGGCACTTTGGCATGCGTAATCATCTTTAATGCCCTTGTACACTGTACAATTGGTGACATCTTAGCAACGGATGCACCTCGCAACGTAGAAACATTTACAGCTGTTGTACCCATTGAAAACAAGTTTCCACTAATTTCAACTGTACACTGTGAAAGATTAATTTTGGCATGGTGTTTATCAAGGAAGTCCAGTCCGAGAATCACAGAATACCCTAGTCCTACAGTTGGCAACACTTCCATTTGCTCTCCAAACTCTACAGTTCCAATCTTAAAAACGAGCTGTGTTGTAACCAATGATTGCAACTCATTATTCCCTACTCCACGTAATCTATACCTAGGAGTACCTAGTCTTCTCCTACCCACGAGGTCTAGACTAGCAACAGATTCATGTGCCCTGTATCAATCAAAAACTTACATCTGTTATTCCTTACAACACCCATCAAGCAACAATCCGTCTCTGTACTAGTATTCACCGTACTTCTGCTTACCGGGAATGTCTTCCGCCGGACGAAACACTCCCGTTCCCGTTTAACGCTTTTTCCTGTTTATTCCCGTTACCATTCTCCTTACTACGACACTCATTCGCCTTGTGACTGTAGCGTTTACAAGCATAGCACTGCAGCTGTCTGCATTGAGCCTTCATGTGACCTTTCCTCCCACAACGGTAACAATTCATCTTCGACGCAAAGATGCATTTATCATTGTGAACCCTTGTTGCAATGTCTATCTCCTGCAGATGCATTGCAATACGCAGTGCTGCAGCTAAATCCTCTGGGTTCTCCATCCTTATCCTACAAAAAAATTCTGCAGGAATTCCCCTGAGGAATACATCGAGGGCTCTGTTTTCTGCCTCTCCTAGTAACACACGAACCGCATCAGGATTACCTGATAATTCATAGGTCTGCGAATTAATTTTCCATATCATATCTGAAAAAGACTCCACTGTCTCATTGACCTTCTGTGACAAATTAGCTAGCTTCTCCCTAAAAAATCTTGCACTATTCTGCTTACGATATCTTTTTCGTAACTCATCTGCCAATTCTTCAAACGTGCTCGCCTTACTAAGCGTCTCATGGTACATCACGAATGTCTTGGTCTCCCCTGCAAGCCGCAAATTTGCCATACGTAACATAGTTATGTCCGACCAATTGCTCATTGCAGCTGTTGCCAAAACATCGTTAATGATGCTGTGACATCCTCTGTTGTTTTACCCGAGAAAGTCGTGATCAGGTTAGCTACTGAAGGATACATTGCAAGGTTGGACATTGCTACTGACTTGCACTAACTTGAACCCATTTGCGACTCTTGCGCTGAACGCAAGGTCTCCATTTGCGTCATTAATTCTACACGACATAACTTATGCAGCGCATTCCCTTCTAACAATTTTGAGACTTGCTCTGTCAGAGCAACTATACTCACTTCAGTACTAACAGATCTTGTTTCCGGCATGATTTGTGCAAATTACCAACAACTTACTCTATACTGAATTTACTCCTCAGAACAATAACTACATTAGCTACTCAACTCCTTTGTCACAGTTGAGCACTACACACAAGAAGACTAACAAGATTCAGAATGCACAACTAAACAAAATTAATCCTTCCGCCTTGTTATTGCCCAGTGACACTCTCTACAATTGTGCGCTGCGTGACCAAACCGTCTACAAATTGAACATGTTACTGATAAAAACATCGTGCATGGCTCCCCATGCCCCGTTAAATTACACACAGTACAACTGACTGGTACCAAGTACGTTTCCCAACTGTTTCCCTTAAACCCAGATAAATCTGCTGTTTCCGCAGGTCTCACAAAGTGCACTCCCAATAAAGAACGTGCATCCATAGTTATTAAAAAACGCCTCGTGCACTTACCACTACACCAAATCTTTAGGCGATGGGTGTGGGGACGGGGTCTAATACCAAATCTGTAGGCAGTGGGTGCGACCACTTCTGACACCAAATCTGTAAGCGCCCCAGTGGTCCCAGTCGCCTACAGGGGACTGGATGGCCCAGGGCTGACCTCTCCAGTTGTCAGGATGCTAGGAAATGGCTGTAGAAGCATCAGAAACGCCAAAGAAACATTATTATTTCATAACATCTTTATTCCTGCCGAGTACAATGTGGCTTGGTGATATCAACGGCCTTCCCCGAGTCCTTACTGGATCGTAGCAATGACACCAGATCCGGGCCGCACCAGTCTTGCTAGCACAGCGCCACGTGCTGTGACATAGCGGAGGAATTCCCTTACTTTGGCCGCACGTGGCTGGCGGCGCCCGGCTGGGCGGCAGCTCGGCTGCAGACAGCAAGGTGCTCCGGGTTGGAGTCCCCGGTGCTGTTGGCACCAGAAGCGTTCTCGTAGTGCGGAGTGTACTCTATCCCACCCTGTCTTCTTCCCTGCTCCTCCTGGTGGCTCGAGCGCAGTGGACAGGCGGAACGGCCTGCAATCTCCCAGCGTCGTCGGCTCACCCGATTGTGAAGGCGGATGCACAGGCCATAGGCCCCGCACGATCTCGACGACAGCTCACTGATGTGGTCAGCATTGGTGGCGAGCGACTCTGCCGTGATGCCTGCTAATCCTGGGTTGATGATTGACCACGGCAGCAGAGAGGACCAGAGCTGGTACTGTCCCCTCATGTCTGCTGCTGGATGGGCCGCCCTTACTGCAACATCTCCTTAATAAAGATTAACATGTCGATCACCGTGCTGAGTGCTACGCAGCGACCCAGTACACATCTAACTGCTAGTCTAGCTGCGAGTGTGAGTGCCTTGTTGCCATCAAAGCTGGCGTATTTATAGGAAGCACGAGTGACGTCCTGACGTCATGCTCATTTGTAATGACTGCATTCGTTCCACTTATACTGCTGATTCATCTGTCGTACTCACCCCTTAGGTGTTCTTGCAACAGAGTTACACGTTGCTGCAGGAGACTTACGCGAAGTTGTGAAATGCAATACAGCTGACGCTATACCTCTGTCTTGCACTCTACGAAAGACTCCGTCTAACACAAACCCGCATGCTAAGCAATTATCTCTCGCCTGTGCTTAACAAGGCCATTGCCCCTGCGAGATGACACATTCTGATGTATGTGCAATTCTCTTACTTCTTGGCGAACGTACTGTCTCTGGCTCTCGGCATAGGCAATGAAACTTTGACAATATTCCGCATTTCCAACTCTTTACTATTCCATGCCACTACAGTAGATCTTAGTGGGTGATCACAATGCGAGTGTGGGCATATAGGGGCTCCACTTGATATTTACAAAAAAATATAAGCATAGACTTCAGCACTCAGTATTTCCCCTGCAGCACTCTGAGCAAGCCCCCACCGCTGCCATTCTACCCACACTACTCCAGCTGACTGCACATCTAATGGTCACACTTACACTAATTAACTCCTGATCAGATGAAGAGTGACTGCTTACTGCACAGGTATTTTCACACCACCCGTTGATTCCTATTAGTTACGTAAGAGTCGAATCATTTTACATCACTGCCAGTGACACCATAATATTCTAATTTACTTAGGTGAATGCTGTGATTCACACAGTCAGAGTCTGTTTCTTTCATTTTCCTACCTGTTATTTTTCCCCACCCCCTGACCTGTCTACCAGGTAAATTGATGTAGCTGTCTGCTCTTATTGACTTTTGCGTGCAACATGGTTTTTCTTCTTGAAATGTCTGTATTGTTTATTATCCTACCTTCAGTGTTTGACTTCTCACGTTTTCAAATCTCGTCTAGTGCAGACTCTAGAATCAGTCTTTCCCTTTCATCCAGTCCAGTAAGTTTCCCGTAACCCGGTTCCATAATTCTTCCTACTTAATGTACCTTGCCAGTCCTTTTCCATCATCTCCCTGCCTTTCCCTTCAGTCCTTCTACCAGAAGAAGGAGCCTTTGGCTTCAAAAACTTGTGCATTTCTATATATTCCATACGTGTTTTCTCCTGACATCGCCTGGTTAATAGATTTTTTATCTTCCATATTAAAAGACTTGCAATATAAATGTTGTAGACGAAGAAGGTATGTATTTGCCAACATATACTGTCATGTTGATCCTGTATCTGTTTTGATTAAATAGTTAAGCTGACTTTAATTAAATGTCTGATTAAATTGCCTCTTACTGGTTAATTATGTAGATATTAAAACATTCAGATAGGTCAATCACAGTGTATTAATGAGTGCTTTAGTCTGACAGACCGATCCTTTTTGTGGCACTTAATTACAATTATTATTATTATTATTATTATTATTATTCAATATTTACTGAAAATCCATTACAGACTCCTTCTTGGCTCCGTAACTAATTACACGTGTCACTTTCATAGTCTATGCAAAGGAAGTTGTCTGTGCTGGTATGTTGAGACACAGTAAAATAAGAAACACACTCACTAATATTCAAGCTTACACAACCCATGGTTCTTTCGTCAGAAAAGAGGGAAGGAGAGGGAAAGACAAGAGGATGTCCGTTCATGCGAATGGACAGTTTGTTGCTGGCCATTCCCGCATAGAAGGCTTCACAGTGTAGGCATGTCAGTTGGTAAATCACGTGGGTGCTTTCACAAGTAGCTCTGCCTTTGATCGTGTACACCTTCCCAGCTACAGGACTGGAATAGGTGGAAAAATTCAAGCTTTCGCAACTAACGGTTGCTTCATCAGGAAAGAGGGAAGGAGAGGGAAAGACGAAAGGATGTGGGTTTTAAGGGAGAGGGTAAGGAGTCATTCCAATCCCGGGAGAGGAAAGGCTTACCTTAGGGGGAAAAAAAGGACAGGTATACACTCTCTCTCTCGCGCGCGCGCGCACACACACGCACACACACACACACACACACACACACACACACACACACACAACCAACAGTTGCGACATCAGGAAAGAGGGAAGGAGAGGTAAAGATGAAAGGATGTGGGTTTTAAGGGAGAGGGTAAGGAGTCATTCCAATCCCGGGAGCAGAAAGACTTACCTTTGGGGGAAAAAAGGACAGGTATATATACACACACACACACACACACACACACACACACACACACACACACATACACAGTCACAAGCAGACATTTGTAAATGCAAAGAGTTTGGGCAGAGATGTCAGTCGAGGCGGAAGTACAGAGGCAAAGATGTTGAAAGACAGGTGAGGTATGAGTGGCGGCAACTTGAAATTAGCGGAGGTTGAGGCCTGGCGGATAATGAGAAGAGAGGATATACTGAAGGGCAAGTTCCCATCTCCGGAGTTCTGACAGGTTGGTGTTAGTGGGAAGTATCCAGATAACCCAGATGGTGTAACATTGTGCCAAGATGTGCTGGCCTTGCACCAAGGCAAGTTTAGCCACAGGGTGAACCTCATTACCAACAAACACTGTCTGCTTGTGTCCATTCATTGAATGGGCAGTTTGTTGCTGGTCATTCCCACATAGAAAGCTTCATAGTGTAGGCAGGTCAGTTGGTAAATCACGTGGGACTTTCACACGTGGCTCTGCCTTTGATTGTGTACACCTTCCGGGTTACAGGACTGGAGTAAGTTGTGGTGGGAGCGTGCATGGGACAGGTTTTACACCAGGGGCGGTTACAAGGGTAGGAGCAAGAGGGCAGGGAAGGTGGTTTGGGGATTTCATAGGGATGAACTAAGAGGTTACGAAGGTTAGGTGGACGGCGGAAAGACACTCTTGGTTGAATGAGGAGGATTTCATGAAGGATGGATCTCATTTCAGGGCAGGATTTGAGGAAGTCGTATCCCTGCTGGAGAGCCACATTCAGAGTCTGATCCAGTCCCAGAAAGTATCCTGTCACAAGTGGGATACTTTTGGGGTTCTTCTGTGGGAGGTCCTGGGTTTCAGGGGATGAGGAAGTGGTTATTTGCTTCTGTACCAGGTCGGGAGGGTAGTTGCGAGATGCGAAAGCTGTTTTCAGGTTGTTGGTGTAATGGTTCAGCGATTCCGGACTGGAGCAGATTCGTTTGCCATGAAGACCTAGGCCGCAAGGAAGGGACCGTTTGATGTGGAATGGGTGGCAGCTGTCATAATGGAGGTACTGTTGCTTGTTGGTGGGTTTGATGTGGACAGACGTGTGAAGCTCCGGAGATGGGAACTTGCCCTTCAGTATATCCTCTCTTCTCATTATCCGCCAGGCCTCAATATCCACTAATTTCAAGTTGCCACCACTCATACCTCACCTGTCTTTCAACATCTTTGCCTCTGTACTTCCGCCTCGACTGACATCTCTGCCCAAACTCTTTGCGTTTACAAATGTCTGCTTGTGACTGTGTATGTGCGGATGGATATGTGTGTGTGTGTGTGTGTGTGTGTGTGTGTGTGTGTGTGTGTGTGTGTGTGAGAGAGAGAGAGAGAGAGAGAGAGAGAGAGAGAGAGAGAGAGAGTGAGAGAGTGAGTGTGAGTGTATACCTGTCCTTTTTTCCTCCTAAGGTAAGTCTTTCTGCTCCCGGGATTGGAATGACTCCTTACTCTCTCCCTTAAAACCCACATCCTTTCGTCTTTACCTCTCCTTCCCTCTTTCCTGATGACGCAACCGTTGGTTGCGAAAGCTTGAATTTTGTGTGTATGTTTGTGTATGTATCAACCTGCCAGAACTTTCATTTGGTAAGTCACATAATCTTTTCCTTTGTTCCATATGCTGGGGGCATATCCTTTAAGACTGTAAAATTTTATTGTAGGTTTGACATTAAGACTTTGTTCTGTCCACCTGCCAACATTAGGGCACTGCATGTCTGTGTCAATGATGATTTAGCACTTTGGAAGCCCGGCACATACAAAATCCCTTGTCAGAATGGGAAGGCTTACATCAGCCAGTCAATTCACACAGTTCAGAATGGATGGGTGGAACATTGATGTCACATGAGGCTACAACAGCCTGAAAAATTGGTGGATGTGTTGCTAGTATGCCCCCCCCCCCCCCCCCCCTTTTTAGCAGTCATTGTAAGGAAGAATATTGAAATTGGCTTGTCAGACAATTTGATTAACAGAGATAAGGGTTTTCCTGTTAGTAGTGCATAGAGCCCTGCACTATCTCGCCTCGAAATACAAAATTCTAAGGTGTGACTGTCCTGACTGTTTGAGGATAGGCTCTGAGTACAATACATCATTGGTGCTGGTGTTCAATTATAGGTGATGCCACAAGCCCCAGTCTTCAAGGCAGCAACTGTGGTGGGCAGAGCATGGGGCTTGTAAGATACCAGGGCCTGTATAGGCTGACAGTTTCCAACCTTGTCATCAGTTTTCAGCAGGACTCAGCAGCAGCAACAACAGCATCTCTCCTAAAGAATGCTTGACATGTTGATCACAGAAGTATTGCATCATGTTGAATTTAGGATCTGGCAACAAACCTGACTGAATAACTAAGAATTATTATTCTGGGAAAGCCTAAAAGATCACATAGGTATAGTTGTGGCTTCTTGTTCATAATTAATTTTCTAGTTCAGCTAAATGTTATATTGTTATCATTTTAGAGAGAGCAAGAAACAGTCTGTTCTTCAGGAAGCAGAAACACGATTGCGCCAGCTGGAGGTAACACAGTTCAAAGCAATTGCCAAGCAGTTGTTGGGAGAAGACCCGTATCAGTTTCTTCGAGCATACACGGCAGGTGAGAATAATTAAATTCTGTCATTGCATGTCTGCTGTGTGGCTGTTTGAGTAGGCATACTTGATATTTGATGCTATATAATGGGTTTGTACTAGCTGGGTAGGTGGCAGCAGTTTCTTCAGTGTATGGATTTGTATCATATGAGGACTGGCTGACGGCTAATGGAAAAATACCATTATTATTAAATGTTGAGCTTCCAATTTGACTTTCAAATCAAAAAGTACTTGGATGTGCATTTCTGGTAGACTCTGGAGGCATGTGCTGCTAAGGTTTCTAATTTTTTCAGATGTATATTCTTCAAAGTAAGGAAGATGACCATTCTTTGTGAAACTTTGATTCTTAGTATGTAGCAGGGTAAGGGCCTTCTTATTTGCAGTGTCTACATCATCAGTTACTGGGAGTATCTTTTACAAGGGTAAACTTGGAATTGTTGCTATCCAATTTCCATACTCTTCTCCCTCAACTACGCCAGACCACTGATAATGTGTGCGTGCGTGCGTGTGTGTGCGCGCGCGCGCGCGCGCGCGCGCGCGCGTGTGTGTGTGTGTGTGTGTGTGTGTGTGTGTGTGTGTGTGTGTGTGTGTGTGAAGGGGGGGGGGGGGTTGGACTGCAAATATATGGTTCCAGAGTACCCATGCAAGAATGGGATGTCCTGTAGATAAAAAACTACACACATCAAAAAAATGTTTTGCATCACCCTGTTTCCAGAACTCCTGAAGATATGACAGACACAGCCCCTTTGACTGTTCAGAGATGTCACTAAACCCGCCCAAAGATGTAAACCACCATGCATGAGCAACACCTATTAGACAGAGTGGGTCCGACAGCCAATCAGTTCCAGGAAGGGTTACATGGCTCAAGCTGTTTGTAATTCAGCCCTGCCTAGATAGTCAACACCACGGATTGATCGCATCTGTATTGTTACTTTGTGCCAGGAAGGGCTCTCAACAAGGGAAGTGTCCAAGCATCACGGGGTGAACCAGAGCGATGTTGCTCAGATATGGAGGAGATACAGAGAGACAGGAACTGTCGATGACATGCCTCACTCAGGCCGGCCAAGGGTTACTACTGCAGTGGTTGACCACTACCTACCGATTATGGCTCGGACAAACCCTGACAGCAATGCCACCATATTGAATACTGCTTTGTGTGCAGCCACAAGATGTCGTGTTATAACTCAAACTGTGCACAGTAGGCTGCATGATGTGCAACTTTACTCCCGATGTTCATGGCAAGGTCTATCTTTGCAACCACGACTTCATGCAGCACGGTACAGATAGGCCCAACAACATGCCAAATGGACTGCTCAGGATTGGCATCACATTGTCTTCACCGATGAGTGTCACGTATGCCTTAAACCAGACAATCATCGGAGACATGTTTGGATGCAACCCGGTCAGGCTGAACACCTTAGACACACTGTCCAATGAGTGCAGCAAGGTGGAGGTTCCCTACTGTCTTGGGCTGGCATTATGTGGGGCTGACGTACACTGCTGGTGGTCATGGAAGGCGCCAAAATGGCTGTACGATACGTGAATGCCATCCTGCAGCCGATAATGCAACCATATCGGCAGCATATTGGTGAGGCATTTGTATTCGTGGACGACAATTTGCACTCCCATCATGCACATCTTGTGAATGACTTCCTTCAGGATAATGACATCGCTCGAATAGAGTGTCCAGCATGTTCTCCAGGCATGAACCCTATTGAACATGCTTGGGATAGATTGAAAATGGCTGTTTATGCATGATTGTGACTCACCAACCATTCTGAGGGATCTACGCCGAATCGCCATTGAGAGATGGGACAGTCTGGACCAACAGTGTCTTGATGAACTTGTGGATAGTATAACACACTAATACATAGAGGCATGCATCAATTCAAGAGTACGTGCTACTGGGTATTAGAGGTACCGGTGCGTACAGCAATCTGGACCACCAACTCTGAAGGTCTCACTGTATGGTGGTACAAAATGCAATATGTGGTTTTCAGGAGCAATAAAAAGGGTGGAACTGATGTTTATGTTGATTTCTATTCCAGTTTTCTATACGGGTTCCGGAACTCTTGGAACCAAGGTGATGAAAAACTTTTTTTGATGTGTGTATTTGTGAAACAAGTGGCTCTATAGAGGAACCAGGGCAGCTTCGGTGTGTGTTTATGTAAAAAATTTAAGGATAGTACAATCACATTATTAGTAAATGTTCTGTGTGTAAGAAATTGTGCTATTCAGACTTCCTCATTAAGTTTCAATTGAAGATGCAGGGAGCTGACTCCAAGTACACCAGTGCGTCTCAAATAATGAAGAAATCCTCCTAACTTGGCTCCATTTCACTTCAGTAAAAATACGTAATACTGTTTTCTTTTTTTTTTTTTTTTAATAATAATAAATTTTAACTTTGTCTGAGGGGTCTTTCACCATGTACCTACAAACCTTCAACATTTATGCATCAAATGAGCATGCAAAGACTTTTTGTTTTGTTCGGGTTTATCTTTGTTGTTTCCGTATTGTTAATATTTATGAGGAATTGTAGGCAGTAATTTTGTTTCTCTTGGTATTTACATTCAGCAGAATTACCAAGTCAGGAAAAGGAAATGCACAATAATATTTCATGTATTTCTCATTAGATCACTTGGCCAAAGTTTGAATACCAAGCAAAATATTAATGCTTGTGAAAACTGAAATTTAAGAATGACACACTGTAATATAAAAGCACCAAATGGGGAGTACCACAGTCAGGTGAAGGTCTGTTGCAGGTGTCTCCTCATTTGGAAGGGAGAGACTTAATACTGCCCCCGGTGGCCCATGCTTGCAGATCATATGCAGATGTGACTTTGCAACAGGGCATACACCTACTTGCCTCTTCCATAAATGACTGCACACATGTAGAGCACATGGGAAATTGCCCAGGAGTAGAGGCGCCTTTACATGGGAGGAATTGCTTCATACCAGTTGTATGTGGTGTAGGATGATATGTACCAATGTTGCATGCTAGAGAGTGTTCCTTACTTGTTGTGTGTGACAGAGGGTGTTTTGTAACAATATTGTGGCAGTGGGTGCTTCATGCGAATGTTACTGGCAAAAAATGGACCATTTTTATGTGGCATAGGATGTTTCATATCAACGTCGGAATGCAGAGTTTGTTCTTACTAATGTTGCATGACGGAGGCTGTTTCGTACCAATGTTGCATGACAGAGGGTGCTTTGTACCAATGTTACATGGCAGAAAGTGTTTCATACCATGTTCTGACCAATATTACGTGGCAGTGGGCATGTAATAACAATGTTGCAAGGTGTTCACTATCAGTGTTGCATGACATAGGGGGCTTCATATTAATGTTGCATGACAGAGGGCACTTTGTATGAATGTTGCATGGCAGAAGGTGCATTCTACCGACGCAGCGTAATGGAAAGTGCTTCATGCCAGTGTTGTGGGCGAAGGGTGCTTCTTACTAATATTATGTGGCAGAGTGCTTTGTAATAATACTGTGCATCAGAGGGTGCTCTGTACCAGTGTTGCTCATAGGGAGCGGTTCATACCAATGTTGCATGGCAGGAGGGCATTGTACCTTGTTGCAATGTGGATGGTGCTGCATACCAACTGTATGTAGCAGAGGGTACTGCATACTGATGCTGCGAGGTAGGGGATGGTCCATACCTATATTGTGTGGCAGACGGTGTTCCATACTTACTTTGGGTGGTAGGGGTGCTCATACCAATGTTTTGTGGCATGGTACTGATCATGCTCAGCAGATGGGTGCTCCGTAGTTACGTTACATTGAAAATGCGGGAAAAGATCACACAGAAAATGTAGCTTGTGCCAGATTTAAGGGGCTGACAAGTGACCATAGTTTGTGGCAGACTATGCCATACTGGCACAGCATTTGGGTAGACTGGGTGGCTTGGTACCTAAAGCTTCCGTCATTGCCACAAGATGCCACCCCAGACACCAATTAAATATAGAACAGATAACATTTTTGAACCACCCTTCTTAAACTGTTTACCTTGTACAAAAGTGATGGTTTTTAATAACCTGAATTTTTATACTTCTGTGCAGTAGTCTATCAACAAAACTACCACTATGCCAAACTCACTGTCCTGTCATAGAAACTTAGTGCTACCTGTGTGAAGCCAGGGCTGGTGTGGGCATATGTTCACGTCTCCTGTCCTTTCTGAGTAACAAAGTATTCACTTCAAACCATTACAGGGACTTCTAATTGTACAGTTGACTCAGTTACTTCACAGATATTGTTTGAAAATATTGACATCCACAGATGAAAGCTGAACATGCATTGTAATTAAAAATAATTTGTAAGAATCTGTTATATGCAAAGTGTCATACACTATATGTTTGTAGGAATGTATTTACTTTTACATTGAGGCACTCATTGTTTTCTGAACTGTCCCAGTGATATGATGCTAAGATACTACTAGTTTTTTTTATCTTTTTTAGGTTTGCAGGAATATATTGAAGCTCTAACATTTTACTACTTCATTAAGATCAATGATCTGCAATGTTGGAACCATGTGCAAAGAAATTTGGTGTTCTGTAGTGATAAAGAAGCAGAAGAAACAAAAGGATGTAAAGAAAATGAAGAAAGCAAGACTGAAGACAGCTGTAATGACAAGGATAGTGCTGGTGACAGCAGTAACACTTCTCATGACAAACACATATGTCTAGTTCCACAGACTGAATATATACTGGGAGTTGCTGATCTCACAGGAGAATTAATGCGAAAGTGCATTAATAATGTTGGACTGGGTTATATTGAAAGCTGTTTTCAGACATGTGCTTTTGTGAAGGACATTTATACGGGATTTCTGCGTATAGGAAATATGGGTCCTAAGGAATGTACAAGAAAGCTCTACACTTTAAGACAAAGCTTGACCAAAATGGAGACTGCTTGTTACACAATACATGTACGGGGGTCGGAGATTCCAAAGCATATGCTCGCTGATGTTTTTAGTGGAACCCAGGATGATTTCATTCATGAAGAAGATGAAGGGTTTTACTAGATATAAAATAAAACAGACTGCCTTTGTAGTTTTCATTACAGCTGAAACCAGCATTGAAATGAAACTATCTTTTCCAAAATTGGAGAAAAAGTTTTCAGAAACCATGTCTGCCTGTATTATTGGTCTTGCAAAATAAAATCTTATGAGATATTGCTTTATTTGTTTGAAAAGGAATTTTTTCTTTTACGAAGATTGAAGTACTGAATATGTAGTTCTAGGCCTGCAACAAACTTCTACTAGTGAATACATGGTGCATTCTTCTCTTGTACATTGTCTCTCCTGAAATTTAGTGTATTCACCAACTTGAACATTGATGAGTTTAAGCATTACTGTGTAGTGTATTTGCAGACCATATGGTAGCCATCTTTGTATGATAAAATATTTGCTTAGTTATGGATTATATCTGCATAAATTGTGTGTACGAATAGCGTAAGCTGTTAAGTAGTGTCATGAGTTTTTAATAGGAATATAAAATCCAAGGTGTACTTAACCAACTTAATAACCCCTATGAATGTCCAATTATATTAATTATTGTATGTAGTTGACTTCAAAGCAACAGAGAGCATGTAGTTTCTAGTTTAGTTGGGTCACAATTGCTACTATTAGAAATCACACTGACTCTAAAACATTTTGTCCACATTTTTCAATTAAAAGCAAATTATCAGTTTCAGATTATTGTTTATGACAAGAGACTGAAAATGGGTAGCGTTGAAGAGTATCTGGTATTGAATTTGAGGCTCAGAAAGTAATAAAGAATGTGAAATCATAGTATCAGGCAATGGAAACTAGAATAGTTCTTCAGATAATTGTGCAAAAAGTATTTAGTGGAAGCATGAAATCGATACATCTTCAGAAATTCCTATCCCCAGGCTGCATTTTTTTTTGACAGAACATCAGTGTGGATTATTTCACAAAGATGATTATTGTAGTTATAGAGACAAACAGGTTTCTTTATGGCAGGATACTATTAATGATGAAAATATGAGTGTTAATTGTTGACACATTGGCTGAAGAGGTGCAGACTTATTGGATAAACACGTGGCAGCAGCTGCATAATATTTTGTTATATTCTGTGTCACCTAATTTCTTGTACTAAAAATAGCTACTTTAATTTTTCTGACAGTGCATCACATTTTTATATGTCAACGACTATCAGAGCTATACAAAATTTGGTTTGTGTCAAAACACTAAAAATATAATTACTGATGAAAGCTCAGTATTTTACACAGGTAGTTCAACTCCTTAATTCTTGGATATATTTCTACTTGAAAGAAAAAAATTAAAAATCATATTTTGTAACCTATAATGCAGTGTTATAGAATACATAAGGTTAAATCTAAGATATATATAATTGCATATGTCACATATTTGTGAAATTAATCACTTATAATGCTCCATTCAGTAAAAGATTTCTTTTCATCAGTTTGATGCTACGTTAATGGGCTTTACATGATTGAAAATGAAAAAGACTTGGTGGCACACATTTTAAAGAATTGTAGTGCCTCGAGAATTTCGTAGTAAATTCTAGAGACACTCGGCCTTCCACCATCTTGAACACCCGATATTTTAGGTACGAATGCGGGAGAGTGAGAACGTTTCTACCAATCCACCTGTTTGTATGTGCAGGTCAGAAGTTTGTTACGAGGGTAATCCCAAAAGTAAGGCCTCCTATTTTTTTTATAAGTACACAACTCTGTTTGTGTGCCAGTTGGTCACACAGCTACGAAAAGTGCTTCACACACTGTGTGTAAACATGTGCACGCTGCGCTGAGGCACTCAGTCTTGACTTGGCAGCTGTTGAGAATGGAGCATCCTATTGGATGTTACCGCCAAGTGCTAATTGCGCGCAGTTATTCGGTTTTTGAACGTAAAGTGCACTGCTGATTGAAATCCATCGCCAATTCACGGAAGTGTATGGTGAGTCGTGCATGGCTGTCAAAAATGTTCGTAAGTGGTGTAGAGAGTTTGCAGCTGGTCAGACCGAAATTTATGACGAACAAAGGAGTGGGAGTCTGTCAGTTTCTGAGGAGACAGTGTTGAAGGTTGAGCAAAGCATGCGTGAAGATTGGCGGATCACCCTGAATTATCTCTGCACGTTGGTTCCTGATGTTTCCCAAAGCACTGCTCACAAAATTTTAACAGAAACATTGAACTACCGGAAGGTGTGCGGAAGATTGGTGCCAGGCATGCTGACTGAGGACCACATGCAGCAACGAGTTGATGCTTCTCACACATTTCTTCACCGCCTTGCAGCCAAACAGGACAACTTTCTGTACTCAGTTGTCACGGATGACAAAACCTGGGCATACCACTCACTGCACACCTGAGACCAAGCAACAGTCATGCCAGTGGCGGCAGCCTTCTTTGCAGAAGCTGTGGAAATTCAAACAAACACAGTCTGCCAGTAAAGTCATGACAACTGTTTCTTGGGATTGGAAAGGGGTATTGTTGGTCGACTTTATGCCCACTGGGACCACAATTAACGCTGAAAGGTACTGTGTGACTCTGAAAAAACTCAACAGGCAATTCAGAACCGGAGAAGAGGAATGTTGAGCAAGGGCGTACACATTCACCATGACAACACTCGCCCACACATCGCTCGGAAAACTGTTGCTCTCCTGCAAGTTTCAGTGGAACATAATCACCCACCCACCCTATAGTCCTGACTTGGTGCCCAGTGACTATCACCTGTTCTCTAGGTTAAAAGAACATTTGGCTGGAAAGTGATTCAGCTATGATGATGAGGTGAAAGAAGAGGTTCATAACTTTCTGAACAGCTTGGCGGCGAGCTGGTATCACATGGGCTGTAGCGTTGCTCTTGGGGGGCAAAAAAGAAAAAGATGTTTTTTTTTATGTCGAAAAGTGAATATTTTGGTGGGCCACTTGGCAACAGAATTAGGGATTGATTACACTATTATAATAACATACATTGAGCATTAAATACCTGAATAAGAGAAACATTATCATTTCTGTGCATTTTTATATTGGCGATGTAGTCATACCCGGAACAACACTAAGGGACCAGAAGATTTATAAACTTAGAAGAAATGCAACATTACACAATTAAAAAATATTGGTTCAGAAATAATAAGAAAACAATAATGTTCCTTCTGCCTCATGCTGCGTTCAGCCCATCAGCATGATCGTAATTTCTGGTGAAGAACTAACACAAAATAATTATCAATTGAGTAAATGAGGAGATGGAAATCATCAAGGTTAATTTACTAAAATAAGCACACTTATCTTTAACACACTTTTTTTTAATGCTATGTACCTTTTCATATTAAATTACAATAGATGACAATTGTGGTTAAATACTTTATACATAAGTCAAAAAGTCCTCTTGATTCTGTCTGTTTGTAATCAGTTACAAGAAACTACATGTTTTCTGATTGGCAAAATAACGATTAGTATATTCACTCAATATTTTCACGTGAAATATAAAATACCATTGCGGAACGCGGCAAGTCCGCGTTCGCCTTTCATGGAATACAAACAGTAAAACGTGAGGCACCAATTGCCTCATTTGTCTTGAAACAACAGAATTCTTTTTTATATCATTAATCGATACATGTACATAGATATTTACAGGCACCGCGGAACGGCAAAGATAGAGAATAATAGATTATGTCGCTGCTACATGATGGTTCATTTCTTTTATTGAGCGTACATTAATGTTTGTTAGGCGAAAATTACTAATATTACAGGGCATACAAAAACTGCCACAGCGTCTACAAAAATGCATCAACAGAAATGCTGATTACGTCGAAAAATAGCTAAACGTTCAAGCTGTAAACTGATGTAAACCATTGTAGAAGTAAACAGGTCTATGTACTTATAAAAAAATAGGAGACTGTAGTTCTGGGATTACACTTGTATTAGAAGACTGTAAGAGGGTGAGTCACTGACGATGATAAGTGTTTGCTGCCAGTGCCACAGGAGACGTGAGGAGAACTCAACGAATAATTATGTCGTATTCTTTGGTCTGTTAGTGCCTGTGATGATTGTCAAAAAAAAGACTATTGAACAGTTGAAGAGAGATTGCTATGCACATTATGTATTGGACTTGCTTGAGAATAGAGACTTCTGAATTATTTCACGTCTTGGTTATGAACGAAACAAGACACGCGTATGCTATTTGAATATGTGTAAGGAATAAGTTAGCTCGCAGAAGTTGTTGTCTGTGAAAGTTGAAAATATAAAGTGATTGAACTGAAAAGTATTGTACGAGTACAAAAATTATTTCAAGGGTAGAGAAGTATTTTAATAAATTCCCTTAACGAGCTATAGTCTTCGGAGAAGAAGCTTGGGAGAGATCGACGTAGCTGATTACCCAGAGAAGAGGATTGGCTACACACAACGTGCAAGTTAAATGAATTGAGAGATAATGTGTGCACCTTGCAACCCAATACCACACTGTCTCTTGTCGTCCAAAAATGTTAGAACGTGGCAACCTAAGTGACAGGACACGAAGAAAATGGGAATTTAAAGAGAGAAACGGAAAGAAGATGTTAGTTGTTGCCATAGCAATCGAGCCTAACAACATATGAGAACTGGTTCCAGTAATCGTATTGAGCCTAATAAACAAATGGAAGAAAGTTGTGAGTGCAATACTGTAAAAGACGTGAGAAAGTAATAGCATAGAAAACTGGAGAGAAGACCTCAACTTTTTGACTAAGAAGATCGGGTGTGGAGAGTAAGCAGTCTTCACACACGTACATCGCGCTGACCAATGCAGTAACCAGCCACCGACACCGGCTGCTGCTCACTGGTGCTGACTCTACATCCGCTCACTGACAACGGTGCTGAAACTGACATCCGTCGCTGCCGGCGCCAGTACTGTCCACTGGCACTGATTACATATCTGCTCAGCAGTGCACATAGAACTCTACGCCAGTTGAGTGAAAAACAATAATTTTTTGGTAAAGTCGAGGGGATGAGTGAATGATAAAACTTTAAGTGTAGTTATTGTATTCAGTGGTGCATTTTCTTCAGATGATTACTAGGTCTAAGATCAATAAAATTATGGATCAAGGACAGCAAAAAACTTTAGAGCCAGCCATGGCAATGACTGTAACAAAGGAAATGCCAGATTGAACTGAGATAGCAAATTTAATTAAAGCACTAAGTCTCTAAGTTACCAAAGAACAGAGTCGAATGCTCAATTTGCAACTTTAAATGAAAAATTAGATGCAAAGAGTGCAAATTCAGCCACTCTAATTGAAAAATTAAATGCTCAGAATGAAGCTCTAAGGAGGAAATAGGTTTAGTACATTCTAGTTTAAATCCTCAGAGTGAAACCTTGAACAGTCAAGCAGTGAATATAGTTCTATTAAAGACTGAATTTGACTCTTAAAAGATAAGTAGAAAATCTGAAGTTAGATATAAAGAGTGAACTCACTAGTTCTTTGAATAGTCACGTTAAACATCTGTTTACTGAATTTAACCAGAGACAGGATGAGCAACTTCAGGATTTAATTAAAAAATTAGAATTTGACATTGAAGATAAATGTAACAATGTAAAAATGGAACTTGTCTAAAAATTAGGATCATTTCAAAGCGTATGCAATGTTACATTCGATGTTGAAATCAGAGGTTGCACACCCTGAAGGAGAGTATTGAGAAACAGGATAAGCTAATTCTCTTTGTCCAATCTCAAATTGCAGGTGTCAACACTCGAGTTGATACCATGGAAAGGAATTTTAAGGAGAAGCTAGTGACATCAGATACTTTAAATATAAGCAATCTAGAGGAAAAAGTAGAAGAGTTGATAGACAGGAAAGTGGCCAAGAGGGTAACCCCTAACAACTTTTCTTCAGATTTAGCTTTGGAACTTAATGATATGAGGAAAGGCATAGATAGTTTATGGAAAGAATTCAAACTTATCCAGGATAAGGTAGACAAAAAAGTGACTGCTTCTAACGTCGTGTTAACCAGTCAGGCAATAACTGACCTACTATTGGGAGCAAATTCAGGACTATCCAGGCAGTTTCCAAAATTTAAGTCAGATGGGGACATACACCTAACTCATTTTCTGAAATGATTTAACCAAGCCTTGCCCAAAAACTGGGAAGACTCAAAAAAAGATATAATTCACAGTAGGGTACCTTTTAGGAGAGGCTTCGGAATGGGGCACTGTGAACATTGAGAATTTTTCGTCTTGGGCCGACTTCCAGAAAAAGTTTAAGAAGAAGTATTGGTCAGCGAGCGCCCCAGAAAAATTATCTGGTTTGTAGCACCCAAAGTATTATAAAAGTACATGAGGAACAATGAGAAGGTATTTTGACTGGCATTTGACATGGGCATAGTACTTAGATAAACCCATGGTGGAAGAATGGTTAATTAGGATCTTAATAAGGCAGATTACCTATCTGCGCTAGGAAAGATATATTATGCAGTGGGTGGAAGACAATAGAAGAATTGTTATCCTTTGTAGATGCACTTGATGCCCTAAACAAAGACAGGAATGAGAACGTACATCAAAGTGAAAGTCAGAATTTACGAAGAAATAACAATAGTAGTAATAGTAATCATAAGAGACATTAAGTTAATCTAGCTAGAGTACACCAGTGTAGTTGGAATGGTGGTAACGAAAGTTATCAAAAGAAACATCCACCTTTGAATATAGGCTTAGTAATGTCACAGGAATTTGTACCTAGTAACAATAGAGTACAAAGTGGAAATGTAATATCCCAGTTTGGTAACCAGCCAGTGATTACAAACAATGAGGAAAATGTTATACGATCTGGATCCAGGGCTGGAGTACAGGTCATAGAAATACATTAGGAGGCCTAGTTTATAATAAATATGTTAGCTTTACGCATAAAATACCGACCAAAGAATGGTTGTTGCTAGAAGAACCTAGCTTAACTACCATTAATCAACAACCAGTTATAGTTGGAAAGTTAGAATATTTTGAAGTCGACATATTTATTGATTCTGCCAGTGAAGTGTCACTTATTTCTAGTGGTTTCTTTACTACATTACGAATAAACATAACTTACCACTATTACCGGTAACAATAGTGTACATAGTAGGCATTACTGGAACCGAAAGTAAAGTTGTGAAGCATGAGGCCTAGGTGAACTGCATAATTGAGAATGTCCCATTTCATCAGACACTTTTAGTAGGGGGAAAATATCAAGAGATGTGTTGTTTGGCATAGACAGGCTACCAAATTTTAACATCATATAGAATGTTGAGGACAATTTTCTTTATTTTGGAATAGGTGATGATAAATATTATGTAAAGTTTGTGACGGACCCTTATAATAGTAAACAAATAACTGAGAATCAGCTGTTACGATTAACAGCAACAGTACAATTGTAAACAGAGATTGGAAACGTAAGTCGAGCATCACACCGAGCTGCCGTATGAAACAAAGTAAATGAATCCCCAAATGTTAACCAATGACCAAAAATTGGAATTATCTAAATTTCTATTGGAATATTAAATGGTATTTTCTGATAGTCCATGTAGTATTAGTGACTATGTATCTAAATTTAAGATCAAAGATAATACTACTCCTTTTTTGTGTAGACCCTATCTGATACCAGTAAGCCTGAAAGAAGTGGTTAAAGAAGAAATAGATAAGATGATTGAAAATAAAATATTAAAACGTAGTATGAGTGTTATGAATAACCCTTTAGCAGTGGTAAAAAAGGCTACAGGTGTGCGGTTAGTGCTGGACGCGCGCACTTTGAATAAGCATATAGAGACGGAACAAGACAGACCAATTAACATCGATGAATTACTGTCCAAATTTGAGAAAGCACAGTATTTTAGCACGATGGACCTGACTGTGGGTATTGGGAAATTCAGTTACATCCTGATTGAAAGAAGTATACAGCATTTCTATTTGATGGGAAATCATATCATTTTCATGTGTTACCGTTTAGACTAAATATCTTGGTATCTGTGTTTATACGCGCACTGGACGAGGCATTAGGAAGGGAATTGTTAAGAAAATCAATAATATATGTGGATAATCTACTTGGGAAGAACATTGTGAAACCTTAAGGAAAACGTGAAAAAAATTAAAGAAAAGGGTATTACAGTAAAATTATCTAAATTGCATTTTACAAGGCAAGAGCTCAAGTTTTTAGGGCATGTTGTAGGAGTACAGGGAATTAAACCCGATCCAGAATGTATAAAGGCCATTAAAGAGTGTCCAGCCCCCTAGAAACATAAGACAATTGAAGGGATTTATTAGAATGGCCGGATATTATAGAGGATATATACGAAGTCAAGAGCTTCTAACACTTCCTTGGACGACAAGAGACAGTGTGGTGTTGGGTTGCATGACTCACATGTCTCTACCAGTTGACTTACACATTGTGCGTGCAGCCGATCCTCTTCTTTGGGTTATCAGCTATGTTGCTCTCACCATTTAATTCATCTCTGAAGACTGCATCAGGTTTAGGGGAATATTATTACCCAGCTCTATATTCTTGAAATAAATTATGTACTCGTAGACGTTTGTCAGTTCAACAATAATATATTTTCAACTCTCATCCCAAAGTAACAATTATACTGTACTAACTCCAGCAAGCCAACTAGTTCCCAGATAAATGTCAGAATCTACTAAACATTCATACAGTTACATATGTTCTGCCTTATGCAGAGCCAAGTCATAAAGTAAAGATTTCTATATAACACAAGCTTCATCTGTCTCTGTAACAATACTCATGACACAACACACCAAGGAACATTATTCAAACATTCTTTGACTTTTTTATATAACTTCCAAGGCGCTGCCACTTGTCTGACACAGCTCCTGGCTCCTTGTGACAGCTGTTCTTCCTGCACACACAGACATGTGGTACAGTAAAAAGGCTCTGTCACCTTTGTCATTAAAATATTGGGTGTTCGAGGTGGTTGAGAGGCAAGTGTTTCTAGAATTTACCCTGAAATTCTCAAAGCCCTACATATCCCTCCCCTTAGCTTTAATATATGATATTTTACGCATATTCATCATGTACGTTAATATCTATCACAACACTTGTGTCTGTGTATGTGCAGATGGATGTGTGTGTGCGCGCACGAGTCTATACCTGTCCTTTTTTCCCCCTAAGGTAAGTCTTTCTATTCCTGGGATTGGAATGACTCCTTATCCTCTCCCTTAAAACCCACATCCTTTCGTCTTTCCCTCTCCTTTCCTCTTTCCTGATGAAGCAACCGTTGGTTGCAAAAGCTTGAATTTTGTGTGTATGTTTGTGTGTCTATCGACATGCCAGCACTTTCGTTTGATAAGTCATATTCCTTCTTTTTTCCCCACTCTCCTGAGTATTGCACTCAATATTGAAGTTAGGACTTTTATATATCTATATATAAGAATTGTGCGGACAATATTCGTAACCTGCAATCACAATCACAGACTCCACGTGTTATAGATGCTTAATTATGTTGTTCTTTACTCTACTCCTCTGTACTGTTTTTCTTTTAGTATGTATTAACTTCATTAACTACCATTTCTCATAGTCTAGAGGAACTCTGGACAAATGAAAAGGTTCTTTCCGACACTTATGAACATAGAACTTGACAATGCTAGTGGAATAGAAAATTTAAACATACCAGAATAATCTCTACAAAATGTGTGACTTTTGTCATGATATTGCCCTCTTCCTTTTAGGCCCAGTACCTATACCTTATATACAGGTTGATATTATGAATACTCTTCCCCCCTCCGTTTTGGTAGGTATGCCTCTTTATGACCTAACTATACGTGGACACTGCGTCGGCTGCTGTTGACATTACAATCGCGGCCACAGGACAAGTCCCGAAGACTGGCAGGGCGCCCCAGGCATAACCGAGGAGGACATTATAACATGTCCTAGCGGTCACAACTCCCTACCATTTAACCATCGAAGATGACTTAAATAGTTTCAAACACTTAGTGGGTCCAATTCTCCACTGTTTTTTTTGTTAATTTCTTATCCACCACCATTCCTCAATACCTCTACACACAGGTTTGTACGGAAAACTGGTGAAGAGATTACATACAAAGACTAATTTAGGCCAAAATACAACCTAAATATACATGGATGGTGTTTATATTATATTATATGTTATGTTATGTTTCTTCTAAATCTTTCTCTCTTGTTAAACTAATATTTCTTAGTAACATCCATATACAAAATTAAAACCTTATTATTATCAGATTCGAGATCCTTGATGACTAGAACTGAGCGTGCTGTCAACTCACATTTACATCGGGACTAGAGTGGAGCCCACTGTCAGCTTACATCTACATCAGGTATTAAGTGTTCGAGATATGAATGCGGATGTACCTAATCAGCAATCCATTGCAGGCAAAGCTTAAAACTACCGCTGACTGGAGCGGAACAGGCTATTGGCTTAAATACTACCATATGCTCCAGTTCTGATCCGATATAACAACTGGGAGACACAGTGCCTGTAAAACAAGTAAGACTTTGTATAATGATGAGATCACTGTTCTGCTGCAAATCTTGCTTGTCCGCGACGTCAAGATGATCATGCCGGAGTAACTAAACTATATGACAGTATAAGAATTTGAGAATAGAATACAGAATAGTACAGGATTTGAAGAGAATTCAGTGTAGGAAAACAAATACGGAAGTAACACCGAACACAACTAGGGATCCGATGGTCGTCACTCCGCCTGTTAATACGGAACGTTAACGCCCCTGGGGCATATACCACTTTATATCCTTAACATTATATTTCCCTTTTTCTTCTCCTGTTGTAGGATCCATCAAAAACTAAGGTTTTTGGGTGGATTACTGACTGTACTATATAAGGCCTCACATACTTTTGAAAAAAAATTAGGCATTTCTTTCTGTAGTGCAGAGCTCTGAAGATGCTGTTTTGGTAGAATTAGGTCATCGATCTTATACTAAGGTTCGATAGCCTTCTCATTGTTTATTTTCTCATTGTTGTGCCCTTTTAACTAAGTTCTTGGCAACTATAATTTGATACAGTTGGTTATCAGGAGTACGTTGTTCTGGCCAAGTGAAGCATTTAATAAGAGGCTCACCTACAAAGGGTTTACCTATTACTTCCAAAGGTGTTAGTCCAGTTGATAAGCGAGGTAATTCATTTAAAATAAGCTCTAAGTCTCTAATTTTTGTTGCCCATGACGTATGTTCTTTATGCCAGTGTGTGCGGCATAACTTCCCAATATCTTTCATAACCCTTTCACACGGGTTAGAAGATGGAGTATAGTTGGAGATTAATATTTGACGAATATTTTCCCAAGCTAGAAGTTCTTTAAACTCATTATTAGTGAACTGTGGTCCATTGTCAGAAAGGAACCGCTTTAGTTTTCCTATCTCAAGAAAGTATTATTGCAGGCAGTGTATTATCGTTGGTGTGTTCGTTTTATTAATCGGATACAACTTAACATACTTCAACCAACATTCTATGAGGACAGAAATGTAGGCGACTCCTCCCTTTCCTTTTGGAATTGATCCAAGGAAATCTGCAGCTGTTAGATCGTGTAGTGCTTTAGGTATAATTGGATACATTTATATTTAACGTGAGTGTTATCCTCTTTTTACCTTCTGACAAATTTCCCAAGTTTTAATGACCGATGCTATTCTATGTCCTAGCTTTTTAAAGTAGTATAACTTATTCACCCTTGTCATTAAAATATTGGGTGTTCAAGACAGTGGAGAGCCAAGTGCTTCTAGAATTTACCCCAAAATTCTCGAAGCACTACAAGCTGAACAACCCAAGACTTCTGCGTTAATTACAGAAGGGAATACTGTGGAGTTGGAACCAAGAGGCTAATGATGCATTTGAAAATGCGGAAAAATCTCTGGTAGAATCACTTATACTTCACAGTCTGGGTATGGGTGAGCCATCTGAAATTTCAACAGATGCACCTGATTATGGTATTGCAGTGGCACTTTTTCAAGAAGAATGGGGTCTGGAAAGTACAAATCACAGATGTATAGCCTTTGCTAGACCAAGTCTTAAAAACATGAATTAAACAATACAGCTACAGAGAGAGAATTATTACCAGCAGTATGGAGTATCTAAAAATTCAAGTAATTAGTGTGGGGGGTTGGGGGTCAGAGATCCATGTACATATAGATCATCAAGCTCTATCTTTTTTAATGTGTAGTCGCTTATTAAATAGTAGATTATTGCGGATGTTGTTCCTACAGGAATAGGAAGTTGACAACAGTATGTAAAAGGTTCTGAAAATATTTTACCTGACACTTTGTCTAGATTACCTGTAGATATGAAAGACTTGAAACATACAGGAGGACCTGGCGTGATTAATTTTATGACAATAGAATATCTGCACAACAGGGTACAAGAAATGGCTGAAAGAGTAACTGACAATATCCAGCATGATTCCTACTTTACAGAAATATATGCTATGTGTAATAGATAATCTCTACCTCCTAATCAAGTAGAGAAATGGAAAATTATAGGGCAAAATTTATTCTGGAGAGACAGTACAACATCTCGACTGTGGCGTTTATGCATCCCGAAGTTAACGGAAGATGAAATCATGTGATATGTCCATAAGGATATGGATACTTTGGAATAAAGTAGTGTATAGCCCACATTATTATTATTATTATTATTTTAAAAAGTTGGGACATAATGTATCATCTTTAAGTAGAGCTTATGAAACCTGCCAGAAAGTAAAAGAGAGTAACACCCACGTTAGACACAAAATGTATCCAATCATTCCTAAGGCATTACACGATCTTACAGCATCAGATTTCTTCGAACCAATTCTGAAAGGAAAGGGATGAGTGGCCTACATTTTTGTCCTCATACAGTGTTGGTCTAAGTATGTTGAGTTGTAACCTATTAAGAAAGCAAACACAACAGTGATCTCCTGCTGCAACAATACTTTCTCCGATAATGGATCGCAATTGGTTAGTAACGACTTTTAAGAATTCTTAGCATGGGAAAATATTCATCAGGTATTAATCTCCAACTATAATCCGTCTGCTAACCCGTGTGAAAGGGTTATGAAAGAAATTGGGAAATTATGGCGTACATACTGCCATGCAAAACATATGTCATGGGCAACGAAAGTTAAAGACTTTGAGCTTATTTTAAATGAATTACCACATTTATAAAATGAATTAACACCTTTGGAAGTAATCAGTAAACTCTTTGTGGGAGAACCCCTTATTAAACGTTGAAAGAGCACAACAATGAGTTATTAAATATAGTGAGAAGGCTGTCGAACCTAAGTATAACGTTAATGCCCTAATTCTAATAAAACAGCATCTTCAGAGCTCTGCCCTGAAGAAAGAAACACACATATTTTTTCAAAAGTATGAGGGACCTTATCAAGTGCAAACGGTGGTACATCCCAAAGCCTTAGTTTTTGTGGATCCTTTAACAACATCAGAAAAAGGAAAATACTATGTAAAAGACAAAGTTGTATATGTCCCAGGGACGTTAACGCTCTTTGTTAACAGGCAGAGTGAAAACTGTTGGATCCCTAGTTGTTTTCCTGCACCAAATTCCCTTCAATTCTTAAACTATCCTATAATGTTAGTAATTAGGAAACCGGATATGATACATGAATGAGACCCATTTAAGGTAATCACAGATGAACAGTGAACACTAGACATGAAATGAATGAAAAGTGTATATCATGGTACTACTCAAACAAAGTGATAACTAGACGTGATAAACTGAACGGAGTAATTCATATGTATATGAAATATAGTGTAAAGTGAATGACTAAACAGTTATGTTATCACAGTCTATATTTATTTTTATTTTTATAGAATATTTTATACCTTTTGTGAGACATAATGTGAAAGGGTGGGTAGTGTAAGTACAAGCATGACTAACACTAATCACACACCCCACTTGTCAGACAACCCTCGCAGCCAAGTGTTACTGATTCTTCACCATTTACTGTTCCGTAGGTGTTGCTAAGATTTTTCTTCGGGGCTTCAAAGGTGAAGGTGAAAATTTCAGTTCTGTAGGGGGCATTCAACATCATACCTCCTCCGGATTCTCACTCAAGTTCCTGGGGAAAGGGGGTGGGAAGGGTTTTCATGTCTTTGGTCTTTGGGGCTATCTTCTTTCTCGTCTTTGACCTTAGCAACCAGATCTACTTTTTCCTTTCTTGGTTCTCATTTAAGAACCGGTCTAGCTTTCCCTCTTTTCATATGCATATACTTCTATCGCTGAAGTCCTTATTTGCCGTTGTTTCCAATAAACTCCAACTTATTTCATATAAGTAGGCCGAAGAATCAGGATACACACAAAGAAACACTTAAACTCAAACAGGAGAATTACGAATTAGAAACCTGAAGTGATGTCGGAACTGCCAAGAGATTTAGGGAATAAAGATTTATGTACATCTGAGCTGATGCACATATTACATTGTTGATATGTAACGATTCTGCATCACTCTCAAATATAGATTTACATGTGTGGTGCTAGTCCTTTGAGAAAAGGCATATTGTCTACTGGGAGTTGGTAAGGTAGACATAGCATCTACTATGTGTGGGCATGATATTTGTTTATATGGTAGAAGTGAGGAGTGAAAGAGGACTATTGGAAAGTGGAGATGAGGTGTAAAGTAGATTTGTAATTTTACCAGAGAATATTTAAGAATAGTATACGTAAAGATGTATGCTAGGGCAATGAAACAGGAGGCCTACTCAAGAAAGATACGGAGGAGCACTCGACATTTATTGGACGAGAAAAAGGGCGGATAGGCTGATCTATACTGCACAGACAGGGGCACCAAGAAGGAGATTGACCTGTACCATAGGAGGATAGGAATAAGAAAGTGTACTCCTAGGATCGATCCATGTAAGGTATAGGTACTGTTCCTAAAGGGAAAAAGGACAGTATCATGACAGAAGACACATGTTTAAAGGGATGAGTCTGGTAAGTTTGAATTCTATACAGCACTAGCATTTTTACGTTTTAGGTTTACAAGTGTCAGAAGAAAGTAACACTTTTTTTTCTACCCAGAGTTCCTCCAGATTACAATAAGTACTGAATAAGTAGATGCTTAGGAAAAATAGTACACGAAGTAAGAACAAAGCAGTAGAATATTCATGAATTATGTACATCTGTAATCTACAACTGGAAGAGGAATAGAAAATAAAAGTTTGGTACTCACAAATTCTTGGGGAGCCATAAGAGCTAACTCGAAACACGGCTTGAAAGGTTCACATTTTGTAATTGTGGTAAAATGTGCATGTTATCAGTAAAAAGAAAAAAAAGAGAGGTACTGTTAACAGATAGAATTATCATCTTGTGTAATATTATTGTACATAATGAATATGTATAAAATATCATGTGATTGAGCTAAGAGGAGGGGTAGGTAGTGCCACAAGAATTATGGGGTAAATTTTAGAAACACACGGCCTTCCACCGTCTCGAATACCCGATATTTTAGGTACGAGTGCAGGAGAGTGAGAATGTTTCTACCGATCTACCTGTTTCTATATGCATCTCGGAAGTTTGTTATTAGAAGACTAAGAGGGGCGAGTCACTAACGACGATAAGCATTTACCGCCAGCACCACAGAAGACGTGTCTGTGGTGATTGTTAAAAAGGTTATGAGTATAGAGTACTTTTTGTAAAAAAGGCTATGAGTATAGAGTGCTATGCACATTCATGTATTGGACTCGCTCGAGACTAGAGACTTAAATTATTTCGTCTTGGTTATGAACGAAACGAAGACATATGTACGCTATTTGAATATGTGTAAATGAGTCTAACATATAAGGAATAAAATAGCTTGCAGAAGATCTGTGGAAGGTGAAAATATAAATTGTTGGAACTGAAAAGGATTATATGAGTACCAAATTTATTTTTATAAATTCCCTTATCCAGCTTTAGTCTTCGGAGGAGAAGCTTGTGGGAGATCGATGTAGCTGATTACCCAGAGAAGAGGATCGGCTACACACAATGTGCAAGTTAACTGAACTGAGAGATGTTTGTGCCTTGCAACCCAATACCACTCTGTCGCCCGAAAAATGTTAGAGAATTTTAATGTAGCCTAATTCTCTTGTTTAGACACAGATGAAATGAATGTCACACATGAATACTGTTTTTTATAATTTGGTATTTTACATCTTTGCCTTGTATCTGTAACCTGAAATTACTGACCCACTTCATCAGTTTGGATAGGCTTATCTGGAATCAGTGTTGTTTGACCCCAACGCTTGTTGCATAGTATTTTGGCCTCTACATGGGTTGAAAGCCCGCCTGTCTTTCATCTGCTTGCAGTGTGTCCCTGCTATTCTGGATCTGAATTCATGTATATAATTTTGGTTATTAGTGGTAATTCTCAAACCATAACAGTCTGTCTCTGCAGGTGATACAAGAGCTTCGAAATGTACATCTGCAGTTTGTGGACTATAAACCTTCGGGAATCACCAGACAAATTACTGAAAACTTGTAATAAATTAAAGTATAATATATATGTAAATAATAAAACTATTGATCACTGTAGTATCCTTGTGCTACAATTCAACAGAAATATTTGCATCCACTTCACTTGATTTCATCTCTTGTGCATGCTCGCAAAAGTGCTCAAATGACATTTTACACACAAGTACTCTTGAATGCAACCAGATTACTGCAAAAAAATGTGATTTACAATGGAAATCTAGGCTGCAATAATTACAATATTATGAATCACAATACAGGTATAAAAAAAATGCTAAACAAGTGAGCTTTTGGCCAAAAGGCCTTTTTTAAACCAGACAAAACACACACACACACGCACACCAAAGAAGACAAAATATTCCAGAATTCAAATCAAGAACAGCTACCAACATGTGTAATTTAGAAATAGGTATTCTCAGATTAGTGAAGCAACCTCACTTAATAAACATATACAACCAATTGCTTAACGAAAGATCAATACCCAAAGACTGGAAAGTTGCACAGGTTACACAGATATTCAAGAAAGATAGGAGTAATCCATCAAATTATAGGCTCGTTTAATAAACGTTGACATGCAGCAGGATTTTGGAACATATATTGTGTTCAATCATTATCATTATTGACACAGACAACACTGATTTAGAAAACATTGTTCTTGTCAAACACAACTAGCTCTATACTCGCACAAACTGTTGTGTGCTAATGGCAACGGATTTCAAATTGATTCTATATTTCTAGATTTCCAGAAGTTTTTTGACCTTGTACTACACAAGCAGCTTGTTGTGAAACTGTGCGCTTATGGAATACTGTGCGCTTATGGAATATCATCTCAGTTTTGTGACTGGATTCATGATTTCCTGTCAGAGAGCACACAGTTTGTAGTAACCAATGAAAAGTCATTGAGTAAAACAGAAGTCCTGTGTGGTACTGAGTCATGAGGGGAATGCTCCTCTGTGGCCAGAGAGTGGCACTTCAGAAGGTGGTGGATGACTGGAAAGATAAGGCATGGGAGATTTGTTTTTGTACAAGACTGGGAGGGCAATTACAGCCTGCAAAGCCCACAATGAGACCCTCAGTATATTTTGAGACGAACCACTCATAACTGTAGATTCGATGGCCACAGGTGGCTAGGCTTTATTGGACTTCTTGGTATGTAATGTGTTGCAGCTGTCAGAATGGAGGTACTGCTGGTGGTTGGTAGGTTTTATATAGACAGAGGTACTGGTGAAGCCATCTTTGAGGTGGAGGTCAACACCAAAGAAGGTGGCTTGTTGGGTTGAGTAGGACCAGGTGAAGCGAATGGGGGAGAAGGTGTTGAGGTCCTGAAGGAATGTGGATAGGGTGTCCTCACCCTTAATCCAGACCGTCAATGAATCTGAACCAGGTAAGGGTTTCGGGGCTCTGGGTGTTTAGGAAGGATTCTTGTAGACAGCCAATGAACCATGGACCTTGCTGTTGGTGCGGAGGCTTGTATGCCTCAGCGACACAGATAGTCGTACCGAAGGTTCAACCACAATGGAGGGGTATCTGTTGAGAGGCCAGACAAATGTGTGGTTCCTGAAGAGGGGCAGCAGCCTTTTCAGTAGTTACAGGGGCAACAGTCTGTATAATTGACTGATCTGGCCTTGTAACACTAACCAAAACAGCCTTGCTGTGCTGGCACTGCAAACGGCTGAAAGCAAGTGGAAACTACAGCTGTAATTTTTCTGAGGGCATGCAGCTTTACAAATGATGATGGCGTCCTCTTTGGCAAAATATTCTGGAGGTAAAATGGTCCCCCATTCAGATCTCCAAGTGGGGACTACTCAGGAGGATGTCATTATCAGGAGAAACAAAACTTGCGTCCCACGGATCGGAGCGTGGAATGTCAGAACCCTTAATTGGGTAGGTAGGTTAGAACATTTAAATTGGGAAATGGATAGTTTAAAGTTAGATATAGTAAGAATTAAAGAAGCTCAGTGGCAGGAGGAACAAGACTTCTGGTCATGTGAATACAGAGTTATAAATCAAATAGGAGTAATGCAGGAGTAATTTTAATAATAAATGAAAAAATTGGAGCGTGAGTAAGCTACTACGAACAGCCTAGTGAACTCATTATTGTAGCCAAAATAGACAGGAAGCCCACACCTGCCACAGTACTACAACTTTATATGCCAACTATCTCTGCTGATGATGAAGAAATCGAAGAAATGTATGACGAGATAAAAGAAATTATTCAGATAGTGAAGGGAGATGAAAAATTAATAGACATGGGAGTCTGGAATTCGATAGTAGGGAAAGGAAGAGAATGAAGAGTAGTAGGTGAATATGGAACGAAAGAGGAACCCGCCTGGTAGAGCTGTGCACAGAGCATAACTTAATCATAGGTAACAGTTTAAGAATCGTGAAAGAAGGTTGTATATGTGGAAGAGGCCTGAAGACCCTCAAGGGTTTCAGATAGTTTATATAATGGTAAGACAGAGATTTACGAACCAGGTTTTAAATTGTAAGACACTTCCAGGGGCAGATGTGGACTCTGACCATAATCTATTGGTTATGAACTGTAGATTAAAACTGAAGAAACTGCAAAAAGGTGGCACTTTGAGGAGATGGGATGTGGATTAACTGAAAGAACCAGAAGTTGTAGAGAATTTCAGAGAGAGCATTAGGGGGCGATTGACAAGAACAGAGGAAAGAAATACAGTAGAGGAAGAATGGGTAGCTTTGAGAGATGAAATAGTGAAGGCAGCAGAGGATCAAGTAGGTAGAGAGATGAGGGTTAGTAGAAATCCTTGGGTAACAGAAGAGATATTGAATTTAATTAATGAAAGGAGAAAATATGAAAATGCAGTAAATGAAGGAGGTGAAAAGGAATACAAACATCTTACAAAATGAGATTGACAGGAAGTGCTGAGAAAGGATGATTAGAGGAGAAATGTAAGGAGGTAGAGGCATATATCACTAGGGATAAGATAGATACTGCCTGTGGGAAAACTAAAGAGTCCTTTGGAGAAAAGAGAACCACCTGTATGAATATCAAGAGCTCAGATGGAAATCCAGTCCAAAGCAAAGAGGGAAAGCAGGAAGGTGGAAGGACTATACAGAGGATCTATACAAGGGTGATGTAGTTGAGGGCAATATTATGGAAATGGAAGAGGATGTAGATAAAGATGAGATGGATGATATGATACTGTGCTGTGTGAAGAATTTGACAGAGCACTGGAACACCTAAGTTAAAAAGACCCAGGAGAAGACAACATTCTATTAGAGCTGCTGATAGCTTTGGGAAAACCACCCCTGACGAAACTCCACCATCTGGTGAGCAAGATGTGTGAGAGACAGATGAAATATCTTCAAACTTCAAGATGAATATAATTCCAATCCCACAAAAAGCAGGTATTGACACATGACTGTTACCGAACTATCTGTTTAATAAGTCATGGCTGCAAAATACTAACACGAATTCTTTGCAGATAAATGGAAAAACTGGTAGAATCCAACCTGGGGATAGATCAGTTTGGATTCTGCAGGAGTGTTGGAACGTGTGAGGCAATACTGAACCTATGACTTATCTTAGGAACTAAGGAAAGTCAAACCTAAGTTCCTAGCATTTGTAGACTTGGAGAAAGCTTTTGACAATGTTGACTGGAATACTGTCCTTCAAATTCTGAAGGTGGCAGGTATCAAATACAGAGAGCAAAGGCTATTTACAATTTGTACAGAAACCAGATGACAGTTTTAAGAGATGAGGGGAACGAAAGGGAAGCGATGATTGAAAAGAGAGTGAGACAGGTTTTATAGCCTATCCATGATGTTATTCAATTAGTATATTGATCAAGTAGTAAAAGAAACAAAATGAAAAATTTGGAATAGGAATTAAAATCCATGGAGAAGAAATAAACACTTTGAGGTTTTCCAATGACATTGAAATTCTGTCAGAGACAGCAAAAGACTTGGAGGAGCAGCTGAATGGAACAGACAGTGTATTTATTGAAATGAGGATATAAGATGAACATCAACAAAAGCAAAATGAGGATAATGGAATGTAGTCAAATTAAGCCAGGTGATGCTGAGGGAAATAGATTAGGAAATGAGACACTTAAATTAGTAAAGGAGTTTTGCTATTTGGGAAACAAAATAACTGATGATGGTCGGAGTAGAGAGGATATAACATGTATACTGGCAATGACAAGGAAAGCGTTTCTGAAGAAGAGAAATTTGTTAACATCGAGTATAGATTTAAGTGTCAGAAGTCTATTCAGAAAGTATTTGTATCGAGTGTAGTCATGTATGGAAGTGAAACATAGATGATAAATAGTTTAGACAAGAAGAGAATAGAAGCTTTCAAAATGTGGTGCTACAGAAGAATGCTGAAGATTAGATGGATAGATCTTGTAACTAATGAGGTGGTACTGAACAGAGTTGGGGAGAAGAGGAATTTGTGGCACAACTTGACTAGAAGGGATCAGCTGGTAGAACATGTTGTGAGACATCAAGGGACACCAATTTAGTATTGGAGGGCGGCATGGAGGTTAAAAATTGTAGAGGGAGACCAAGAGATAAATACATTAAGCAGACTCAGAAGGATGTAGGTTGCAGTAGTTACTTCGACATGAAGAAGCTTGCACAGGATAGAGTAGCATGGAGAGATGCATCAAAACAGTCTCTGAACTTGAAACACAACAAAAACAGGATTGTGCCATGCAGGTACCCATAGCCATACCCCAGATTTGTTTGTAGGTAATGCCTTCAAAGGAGAAGTAATTGCGCATGAGGATATAGTCGGTCATAGCCACAGGGAAAAAGATGATTGTTTGGAATAAGTTGGGCACTGGGAAACGTAGTGTTCTATAGACAAGGCCATGGGCATTAGGGAAGTGTAAAGAGAGGTGGCATCAATAGTGAATAGTGGTAAAGAAACAGAAACTGTGGAGAGTCAAGGGAATCTCAGTGGAACAGAACACCTACCATATGGTTGTAAGTATCAGTCTCATAGAACACTTGGCACAGGGCAAAGGGAGAAATGTTAACATGACTTTGATGAAAAAGTGATAGAATTGAACATAGAAACCTTGCACACAGATGATGAAAATCACTGTGGTAAGGGAGGTGGAGAACTCTTGATTGCCTCCGGAATAGCGATGTCAACAACAAAAATATCGCTGCGAGACAGAACATCATATTTACAGATGCCTAATTACATGAAAGGCATAATTAGCTGTGTGTTTACACAATGTACGAATTGCAAAATGTGTGTGCGCTGCCAGAATACATTTGGGTGTCTGCACTTCTGCTTAGAGAGAGAGAGAGAGAGAGAGAGAGAGAGAGAGAGAGAGAGAGAGAGAGAGAGCTGCTTGAACTGTTTTTGTTACTTGTTTCTGTATTCCACACATCAATCCACTATAAGTGAGTGGTCACCTTTTCCGTATTTTACCTGCGGCTCCATCCAGGAATTAACCTCATGGTTATATATTGACTCATTCAAATGAGTATGAGTACTGCATACTGGAGGTACAGGGAGGGGGAGTTTGCTGGTCATTTCATCCAAGTGAGGGTTGGGGTTTGGGGGAAGAGACTGAACAGCGAGGTCATTGGTCTCATCAGATTAGGGCAGGATGGCGAAGGAAGTCGGCCGTGCCCTTTCAATGGAACCATCGTGGCACATTTGCCTGGAGCAATTTTGGGAAATCATGGAAAACCTAAATCAGAATGGCCAGTCACGGGATTGAACCATTATCCTCCCGAATGTGAGTCCAGTGTGCTAACCACTGCGCCACCTCGCTCGGTCATCCTAGTGATATTTTGGTTTACTGATGGGAGCCTGGAAAAATTGGCAATTAGTGCCAACTTTGTGTGTAGTTTGACAACCACTTGATAAATATGAGCTACCATTCTCTCCCTGGTGTGGACAATAAGCAATCTCTTGCAGGAAGTGAGTCTAATTCTTGAAGTTCTTTACATCCTTCAGTCGCGTAAGTCATGATTGCATATGTAGATATATTACATTAATTTTTTGTGATTCAAATGAGTTGTTATAAGAACTAAAAATCTGGTAGGTTGTTGCATAAGTAACACATCAAGTCATCAAAGGGAGGGGGTGGCACAAGGATGGGGTGAGAGGAAGGTGGAGGCTAGACACCAGTTGGAGGATTCAATACAAAGTAAGAAAGGAGGAGGCAGATCAGAAATTGATTTTAAGTGACTAAAAACTTCCTGTAGACCCCATGGTAAATGGGTTACTGTAGGCTTGCTCATGCATTCTTGTAATAGGGAAATGTTATATTCCACTGCTTCCCTTCAAAATTGCATCACCAAGAAGGGCAGCAAATTTTATTTATTGTTCATATACAGCATTGTAGGTAGAATACACTATTTAATTTCCAGTTGATATGTGGATATCAAAGATGCAAAATTTTGCCCTCTGGCAGCACCAGTTATAACCTGGATGGACATCAAATCACAATTGAGAATGGACAACAGATTAAGGGCACAATATGCCACACTACTGCAACTTTTATGCGCGAGTTAATCAATCATAGTGGATGGCGAGTGTTGGTGCATCTTTACTTGGATATCCAGGACCACATTTTCAATGTGTCAGAGATCTGGAGAATGTGATGGCCAAAAAACATCATAATACACTCTATATTGAGCTCAATCTGGACCAGACAGGCAACAAGCAGTCTTGTTATCTTTTTGAAGGAAATGCCAGAGAGACCAAGAAAGTCACTGTGTCGCTGCATCAGAAAACCTGCTATCAAATTATTGGGTACATAAATCAGAGATGATAATGTATATTCAGCAGCAAGCAGCACCACCATTTTCTGCCACCTAATTAGAGAAGTGCAGGTTATAATTCAGAGAACCTAATAATGTAGATCTTTTGGTGAGTTCCAAGAGAAAGATGAACATTGCTTAGGAACCAATTACCTACAGCCTTACAGCTGTGTGCACATAGGGAACAGCAGAACCGAGTAATTTGATATGAAGACAAGTGGTGACCATGAAAGTGACGTGTTCCGCACTTTTATTAACCAGAGTGATCTATCAAATGATAAAATTTAGAAAGGAGAAAGATCATGAGCCTATTGCCTACATCCTCCCAGAACAGCGCAAAAGAGACTAAGAACACAATACAGTTGCTTGCAGCATCACAGCTTCAAATTAATTAATTTAACAGTAGCAAACCACATACCGTAGATAAAATATACTTCAATTTTTTTATGAAATGCTCTATGAATGATATTACAACAAAAGTGCTAGTTCAATTAGCCAATGACCTAAAGGAAGTGCTTGTGCAATTACTAACCTTATCTGATTCAGTAAAATGCACTCAAAATATTAATTACCATAGCGATATGAAAGCACTCATTTCCAGACGTCATAACAACATCAATATAGTACTACCTTGTTTGATAACTTCTTTTCTGGACTGTTTCATACACAAAATGCCAAAATACAGCAACACTTGGAAACCAAAAAACTTTATTGAATCAAGTGGGAACACAATGTACAAATGTGAAGTAAATACACTGAAGACTTACCTGTTGGTAACTCTGAAGCATTATTTGGAGACATATACTCTCGTAAGATGGGGGGGAGGGGGGGGGGGGGGAGTGGCAGACTTTTCTTGACAAGCAGCAGATCACAAATATTTACACAGTTTTCCTAATCACTACAGACAAATCCATCAAACAGATCAACAACCATTTCCTTCTCTAGCCAAGTAAGTAGAGTGACCTGAACAAGATCATTAACTAACATTCCATTAGCAACAGAGTGTACAACCCATTTCAAGGGTTAGCTTGTTGTGGGGGAGCAGACCAGACTGCGAGGTCATTGGTCTCATCAGATTAGGGGAATTAAGTCGGCCGTGCCCTTTGAAAGGAACCATCCCAGCATTTGCTGGAGAGATTTAGGGAATCACAGAAAACCTAAATCAGGACGGCCAGATGCGGGATTGAACCGTCGTCCGCCTGAATGCGGGTCCAGTGTGCTAACCACTGGGCCACCTCCATCGGTAATCCATTTCAAGAATTATAACTAAAATTTTAGTTAATCAAATAACATAATTTTATTTGTAATGGCTATGATAATATACTATGTGAAATTAACAATTTTTTACCCATCATAAAAACAGCCTAGTAACTCAGCCAGCCACAAGGGCATTTCTGCATATAATTCAATAGTGAAATTATTATAATGTCTCAGAGACAAAGACAATACTATGGTGAAATCATTTATAAGATGCACATCTACGAATGAGACTTTAAAAAACATGAACTTTTTGTAATACGATAGGTTTACCGTAAAGGAGGGGTGGGAGAGAGTGAGGTGCACTGATCATTCAGATTTCAAAAGTCATTAATTTAAAATCTCAGACCACAAGAGCTGATTCAAACATTAAACACAGTACAAATTAGATAACTACAAAATACACACCCGCATGTTTACCAGAAAAGAATTTTATCATTCAAAACTATTATTTTCATGGAGGAATATAAGCCAAATCATTGTTAGAAGATACGCTACTCCTTACACACTGTCTCATAGGCTATTTTCCTAAGTTGAAAATATGGTTCAGACTGATTATAAAATTCAAGTTGCATTTACAGTTAATATTCTCACAAAATATCTCTTATTTTCATATAATTAAAGCTTAAAAATCATTACATGTCAAGATTTGGTCACTTGATCAGAAATGCTCTGTGATTGGCCAACACTCTGGAGACATCACAGACTAGAAATAAAATGAAGCTATATGTGCATTAGAGGAATGTTAGCCATAGACACTAGTTTTTAATGTACTTTTTCTGTAACTAATTTAGCTACTTAGTGATGGAACATGCATTTACAACTTTTCAGTAACAATCGGAAGGAATTTTGTAAACACTGTTAGTGTAAATCTTATTAAAATTGATGCATTTATGCTACACTCATTTAGAGTGCCGATATGTGTAAGGATGGACATTTTCAAAACTAAGGAATTGTGGAACTTTTGCAAATGTGTCTGTATCTTGTATTGAGATTGTTGACTATCAGTCATGAAATATGACCTAAAGTGCAATAAAATTATTCTTGGCATATCTTAGTGCTGATTTCCACCATACAACATACTCAGCAGAGGTACTGCAAAAAGAACAGGCTCTGTGGCACAACACATGTAACTACAATAAGAAGAATGTAGGTTGGAAACAGCGTTAGCAAGAACTCATTGTAGCAGTTGTTTTGATGGTGGGATGTATTATATTTAGCTTCACATTAATCGTATCCTGAGAACTGAACAACTGAGGATAAATGCATCTAATTCGCTTAAAAACAATTACCACCCCCCACCCCCCTATTCATTTTTTTGGGAAATCACTGCAAGTATTGAAGATACCACCATATCCCCACAGTACAACAACATGCAGGACAATTAGGTTTTGTATGCAGAGATATAAGGCATGTGTAACATGCAGGTAACACAAACATAAGGACTGTGCTGTCTGTAAGTGTTTGGAGCAGACTTCATCTTGTGTAAGATGATGAAACTTCAAAAGCTTAAACAATAAGGACCCCAGCTGGACAGTAAGACGATAAAAATAAACCCACATTGATTCTAATAAAGTAAGAAGTGTGTGATTACATGAACTAGAAAATATATTTCTGAAAATGACATGTGTGAACAGCTACTGCAAATTTTAGCACACGTAAATGCCGACGGGAACACAATAATACTCTGTTTCTGATTGGTGTGCTGAAGCTTCGTACTTGTGATTTGGTTTTCATGTGAAAGCACCGTCAACTTGTTTTCCTAAGTTAAAATATTGTTGTGGTTACATTAGGGTATGGATATAATATTTTAATATTCGACACTCTACTACTCTACCAACTGAGCCACCAAAATTGTGCAAATAACCGAGTATAACAATAATTTTTACTACGAGTTTAATTTTGGCGATTAATGGTAAAGTGTGTCTTGGATGTAAATTAATGTTAACCTCAAAGTGCCAGACATTTTTAATCGAGTAAGGTACTATGACATTGAAGTAGAGACATTTTGCTGGTGCAGTGCAATGAATTTTTATGCGCCTTCTCATTCTCTGGAACATTCAAAAACAATTTTTCAAGAGCTTTTATGGATGCATTTGTACAATGTGGTACTACATACCATTTGTAATCCATTTAACAAAATGTAAATTCCAAAACAAGGCATCACTGTGAATTAGCTTTATGACAGTGGGAGCAGTGAGCAAGCCGGTGATGTCATAGGCATCACATGAATGTAATGAAGAGTTTTAGCAGACTTTCCAGTTATTTGGATTTCATTTCTGTTTTTATCAAACAATACTGAAATTCAAGAAGGAAAAAAATATGTTACGATCGCAAAATGACATAATTAACCATTTAAGATGGCTTCCGAAAAACAGTCAAACACCCATTACGCTAACAGCGCCATTTCACTTTTGACAAAGGTGGCAATATTTTCAATTTGGGCATAATTAAAACATACAGATGTTAATTCAGAAACATATATCAAGAAATCCTGTGGAAAAGTAAAACAGTTTCATCACAGCTCAAAATATAATTTTTGTAAATTTTGCAGATGTTGCACAACTTATTACTTCAACACAAATCTGTATTATGTTATTAGATGGTACTGGAAGTGTGACCCCATACACCACATGATTTCTGAACAGACAGAAACCAGGAAAATGGGCAGCAGTTATCAATTAAGTAAATAAATTAATAACGAATACATGTCATATTTTTTATCACCAAAAAAACTGATGGCTATGATACATAAATTGTTCAAATAAAAATATGCACACCACAGTGTCTTTTTCTTCCATTGTGATGAGAACTTTTTAGTTTCCTCATCAAATTACATGAACAAAAAGTGTGTCTTACACATGGCTAAGGAACAGCAGGTATAAGTATGTATATGCAAAATGTGCCTTTTGGCAGACTGAGTAAGCACCATATGAAAATGCCTATTATAAAATGAATGAAGCACAATCTCCACAATACCATTTCAACAAAGTGAATGAATATTGAGTCACATTTCATATTAGCATAATTTTATCTCAGAATGTACAGGTGTTGACAGCCAAGAGAGCATTTCCAAAACTACTCAAAAAAAATTTTGCTTGTGAAAAATGAATTTTCATTATACATTGCACTGTGAAATGTCAGGTTTATGAAGTGTCTTGAGCACTAAAACTTTTTTCGTCATTTCATAAGCTGTCTTAAGACCAGTAATGTAATGGGATTGACAGTCTTTACTTCAACACATATTAATAAATATTACAGATAAAATGTTTGTGAGGGATCACAACACATCTACTACTCAAACCTCTGCTTACATGACTACAAACTGTATAGCAAAATATTTCAACATGAACCACCATTTCAAGGTTACATGTACTACATTATTTTGTTTTAAATCACAGACTTGTTTGAAAAACTAATATTAGAGTTATATATTATTAATATTCATAAATAATCTAAAACTCACACACAGCTGCTCTAGATTGCACTCTTAAGATACTTTTTTAATATAACATATAAAAAAATTTATATAACTGCAGCACAAGGATATCTAATAACTCCAAATCAAGTAAATATAATTCCCTGCTAGTCGACAGTCAATTTCCTCACACTTTGTGACAGATATATAATCCTTGAAAGAATAAGAGGTGGTTGTGGAGGCGACACAGAAGGACAGAGGAAGTACCCACTTTTTAGCAGAAGTGAATCTTTGTTTAATGAGTCAAATACAGGACTGTAGTTAGAAACAAACGTCAGTTTTATTTAGTTTTGTTAATAGTTTACTTCCATTGATGATGGAAGCAGGGAGGATTCTAAGTGTTAACCTGCCACAAATGATAGATTCAAAACATAGTTCATAAATTGTTGAAACATCCCTTGGCATTATTTTGTCATCCGTTACACTGTGCACATAGTGTGAAAATTTCAAACATGAAACTACAAATCCTGATACGACAGAGTTGATGACGAAATTAAATGGAAGCTTTCTTTGTACAGAGCAGTTCCCCCCCACCCCTCTCTCAGAGTTCTCTACTGAATGTATTCTGAAAACAAAACAAATGACAAATGCCTCCACGGTTGAATTTAAAATGGATTTGATCTGTGTATTCTTAGCTGCAGCCCAATATTTATACAAAGCCAATTACAAGTATGTAATTCCCTTTTCACAGAGTAACCAGACCAATGACTTAAAAGATTAGATGGTGCAACTGAGGTTGTACACATGAAATGATGAAACAGGGAGTAGCATGTGCTCCAGTCCCTCTAAAATTGCAAGAACAGCTTCTCCAAAATCAAGAGAACAGAACTAGATCTTAACTCCTGACAACCCAGAGAAAATTATATTCTTAAACATTGTTATTAATTAACATTGTAAGAAAGATTTTTTTCAAAAATAATGTACATGTAAAAAAGAAGTACTTCATCTTCCTCCTCATGCCATCAAGAATAAATGCAGAAATCAAAGATAGCTAAAGATGTTAAGATGACTTGAGAATGCAAACGATCATGTGATACATCAGGAACACAAAAATGACAGTGTTCTAAATAGTTGTTATGAAAGGACAGGATCTCCCTAATTTCCCACCAAAACTAGGGTAGATAAATTCTTTATACCACCTCATCCTCTTTTTATTGTTTTCTTCCTTTCTTAGGAAATTATCTGCTAAGAGTTTCAGAAACATATGTTTACAGTAGTTCAGCAACTGTTTAAGGTTTAGTGAGTCTGGCTCTTCTTTGCATGTATACCTAAATTTTCCTTGTTCATAAATTATGTATTGTTAAAAATTACAACACTTACACAGCATACAACAATTTTTTTTTCATAATCCAATCTGATGGCAGGTCTCTCGTGAGTTCACAAGTGTAATTCTTTACAGATAATACATAATAAATGTACATATTAAAGCTTTTCTGGTTGCTTTCTTACTAGCTATGTCCAATGATATCTACATAAAATTAGGCTTTTCAGCAAACTAAGATAATATTCATTCACTTTAGAGCCAGGAACTATGAATGAGGCTTTGATTAGAGAATATGCAACTGTTTCCTTGGTACAAAAACCTCCTTACTATGCTAACATTAATACAGTATTTATTTCATTGTAACTTACTCAACATTCCGACTGAAATATTTTGATTGGTATACCATGCAAACAAAAATTTTATAAATACAATACATTTTGCCCATATACATTGTTTTTATATCACAAAAGTTAAAACTCTAATTTTGTGCTTTTTGTAAAAAAACAGTGAAACATAACAAAGCACTGGCATTTATTTTAAAGTCAACATTTACGATAAATACAATTGGAATGCATTATTTTTACATTTGTTAAATACAATTTAATGATTTCATTATAGTTATCTTTGGTCATATATTCTTTGTAACTACATAAAACTATTAAATAATCAACAGAAAATGTATGTATGAAGTATCTCTGAACCTGAGGCTTTAAAACAGTTTAAATCAATAAAACTTTTAGGCCACAATATAAAATTATTTTTGGAACCACGCAGAGTCCAATTAAATTACAGACAAAAATCAACAGATCTTCAATAAAAGCTACAGAAAGCAAAGAACATTTTACTCTGTGCAAATAAATACTGAAGACATTTTATTTTGCTAAAAAGTACTTAAATATGTATCTGTCCCAGACTTCCCTCTCTCTTCAATTAAATAATCACAAGACATTTTTCAAAATTAAAATGTATTACACTCTATCATTGCCATCAGGAGCATACCACAGCTGTAGCTGTAAATGTTTTTACAATATCAAATTGTCTATTGCAATATGAAATTTTTATTGCATGAACAATTTGTAAGAATATTTAACTGTCCAGCAGTATTCAAACCATATTTGTATGAGGGTATGACTGAGTATGTATTAATTATGAGTAACATAAACAACAAAAAACAAAGCCTTCCCTCTTTTACTGTTTAGTTTGCATCACCTTTTTGCCATGCACAGGAATCTGTGCTGGAATTCCATTTCATCCAATTTGTCCGAGACAAAAAATGTGTACAAGTGAATTTTGCCTTGAATACCAGATTTTAAGTAAGCAACTTTTCAAAATATTCCTCCACAGACATGCTTGACAATAAGGGTTTCCTGAGTGTATTTGTGAAATTCATTTTTAGGACAAGTGTGTGTGTGTGTGTGTGTGTGTGTGTGTGTGTGTGTGTGTGTGTGTGTGTGTGTGTAAGGCGGAGGGGGGGGTTTCTGACACTTCTGTTTTCCTAGAAAAGTAAATACTCTGAAAATGAAAATTTGTAGTTGCCCAACCAGCAGTGTTTTTTGGGTCTTCATGCCTAGTTTCTAGGTTTTGCGATTACAAAATTTAATGTCAAAACTTCCCGTTAGTTTGTTTCGTAAGCAAAGGATTCTTTGTAACAACAACAACAATTCGAAAGCCAGTGGAAATGCATTCATTGTTTGTTCTTAACTTTGATAAAAGTAATGGATGATATTTCACATATGTATGAGGCTGTGCTCATATAGTGAAATTAGACTCTTTACTTGTTGCTAGTACTGTAGAGAGACCTCTGACTTTTTTAATAATAATAGTATAAAAAAATTAAAAAAAAACGCCAACCTGGCCTTGTTCGTAAACACATGAGCAGGAGAATCTTATTTCGTCTGGCCTATTATTACTTATTGGCAAATAATTACTGTGTCCCCCCCCCTCCAGAGATATCACCATCGAAGATCTTAAAAACTGCGTTTATACTACCAGTATACTTTAGACTTTTTTTGTATGGGAAGTCTGTCTACAAATAATAAATTTGTATCATTATTTCGTATTATGTAACAGGAATTGAAACAAATGTCTTTCCTTACACACTTCCTAATTACTGCGAGTTTGCTATTGTTCTTGGCATCTGTCTTTTGATTTATTTTCAGCTCAAGATAAGGCAATTTTGTCTGACAATAAGCTAAAGAAAAAATTGTGAATCATAGTACATACAACTTACCGTCATCACTCTTAATGCAGACTGCACTGTATTCTTTTTTGAGATCTTTATGGATACTTATTTGAACTATAACATTCTCCATCAACTTTGCACTTCACATTTTAAATTACAAATTGTGACAAAGATTATTAAAAATAAACTGCAGCATGCAGTGGAGAGAGCTTTTCTTCTGTGTTTAACTTAAGATACTGATATTCAAGACAAACAATGAGTACTTTGACCGACAGCACCATGTCATACAAACAATGAAATTAATTTGCAATAATTCTTATGTACTTTCATACATTTGCAAGATGCTCACTGAAAAAGAAGACACAATCCAGATCCGTGCCAAGGAAATTGATATGAGCACAGAAATGATACTTCATATACACAAAATTTTCATAAATATCTTCAACAAACTTTTGAGACAAACAAAAAATATATGTATATATGTACAAGAATGTGCATACACATGTATGTCCATCCACATAACAACATGTGCACATGCATAGTAGTATGCACGTTTACACACACACACACACACACACACACACACACACACACACAAAGCAATACTAAAAAAATCATCAACGATTATTGATCTGCACTGCTCAGTTTTGACTCCCATCATGCTGCAAGCCTACACAAACTCTTTATGTGGCTTCAGCAAGTTATTCCAGAAGGCTTCTGGTGAGTCAGGAAAGGAACACACTATAGAGTGGCGGCAGACGTACACGCTGAAGATGCCCACCAAGCTCCAAGAGTCAGCACAGCACGAGCACGACCAGAATGGGCACCTGCCGCCCTGCGACACCTGTCACAGCAGCAGTCAGGGCAGGATTCTTGCTATACCACAGTTCCTCCAGGCATGGAAGTAACAGCTCCAGCTGGTGTGGATGTAGAAGGGGCAGTCACCGCAGTTGGACTCGATGGAATATGTGGCACTGGTCCCTAGAATATGCAGAATGTCTTAAGTAGTAGAACTTTACGGATCAAAATATTTTCTAGGTGCCTCCTGAAGAAAAATAAACTTACAGTAAAATAATAACTAACGACTGAAGATTAATCTCTGATCAAGTTGTTTGGAGTTAAATGGTCATTAGATGTTGAATCAAGCTCAATCTCAAAAAGGATGCAACAGAAAGTGATCAAACGTTTTCCTCTTGACAGGACATTCACAACTGTTGTATATATCTGCGATTGATGACATCACCTACAGTTGTATAATTTTTTTTCCAATTAACAAAGAGCACAAACAGGTGTCAGGACAACAGTCCCATTTTCAGGTGCATAAAATGCTCATATGAGTTAACTAACAAGGATTAAGACAGCGATTCTCCGGAACATGACGTTTAATCAGAAAATCCATCTCATCTATATCTACGCTTCTCGGGAAACCTCTCTAAGAACGGGGCAAAGGCCCAGGCTCAAGAATCTGAATAACATGTTTCCACATAAACCAAGATAACCATACATTCCCATCCTACCACATAGATGCCCATGTAATACTGTACCAACCACACATTGACATTCGAACATGTGGTTGGTATGGTACTAAATGAGTGCGTATCCAGTACTGCGCGCGAATGTACGGTCCTCTCGCAATATGCGGAAACATGTTATTCACATTCTTAAGCCTGGACCATTGCCCCGTTCGTTGAGAGGTTTCCCACGTTACCTAGGAATTTATGAGATGGATTTTCTGCTTACATACCATGTATGTTAGAATCACACTATTTACCCCAGTTAGTCAATTCCTAATCATGTTAGTTGACTTGTACTACATTCTACACACCTGAAGATGGGACTGTTGACCTGAAACCTGATTGTGGTTTCCTTTTATTGGAGAATAAAAGTTATACAACTGCCATGGAAGTAACAACTATGAATAAACTAGTCACAGCTGTGTTATGCGTAAAAAGATAGCCTGACATTCAAATTTCACAATTTAAGAGTGCCAAGAGACACCAAAATAGACATACGTGTAAATGGATTTGAATGCTGCTCTTACTAATGTGAACCAGCATACTAATCAAAGGTCCACTTTATTACTGGGCATTACTTAAACCAATATGTCTTGTGCCATAGGTAACCATTGCACTGTCTTATATGAAAGTCGTCATTATCCTTATGCATTCAGTTTAGTAACTTACTGCTTTCTGCGAAGGCAGTCATCCTCTGACCTTTGCTTTGGACTTTAAATGAATCTTGCATGGTAATAATGGCCAATGACAACATAATATTAAAAGAAACCTGGTTACATGATGTAGCCCAACAGAAGATAATCATATCACACGACTTCAACAATCTTAGTCCTCCAAAAACAAGTCTTATGTCAACCTTAGTGGCACCTTGCTCTGTTGGAAAATCTTAAAAGGCACTTAATTACTAAAATATAGAACAAAATGTAGACAAAGTCCATTTGACTCCTCCTGTTGCTCTAGTACTAGTAATCATTTAAGCATTCACCATGAATAATTTTGGGAAATCAGAAAAACTTAAACCCCAAGGATATGAACCTTTCGTATCAAATATGAGTCTAGTATCTTAACAGTGCTGATACTTCACAGATAGCATGATTTACAAGTGTGTCTTTACTGAACATCTTGCAGGAACATTGGACACTATATGTTGGAACTTTCATCAAGAACAGAAAGGGCCTATCAATTAGCTTCAAAAAAGGAAGCTGATGCAAAGTGAAATTCCCTCCACCTCGAGGAAGCGTCTTACTCTGACACACAAATGGAAACATATATGTGATGTATATTGCCTTTCCACAAAACATCAGGCGACTACCAAGGAGGTTTCTGTATATTCAAAAGGTTTTACAGTAACAGTAAAGCCAACAGTGCCATACATTACAAGATGAACACCACTAGTGTTAACTGTGTCAATCAGCTTTGCAGCTACTAACCATTTGCAACAAAACAATTAAGTGGTGGAAAAAAAAAATCTTGTGCATTTTCTTAATGTGCAATGTGAATGGTTTTAATTTGTACAAGGATGTCACCAAGCAAAAAATATCTCTAGCAGACTTTATAAAAAAAAATTAGCATGGACTTTGTAGCTGCAGGACACCAACGTTTATGTTAGGAACAAATTTTGATCACAGTTTTCCAGAAAAGGTACCACAAACTACCAACAACGTAAATGCCACATGCTACAGTGAAGTTTGCTTTTGAAACACATACACACTTATGAAGTTATTTTTTTGTTTTATTTCTACTTGAAACCTGTGTGTGTGTTTAAGAGGCATGACTATTATGTAATTATTCCTTCTAATTTAGATAGCAGTGTTGAACGTGTTAATCGGGGATAAGGGCAAGGGGGAAAATTATGTGTGTGTATAGGGGGAGGGAAGTCTTTTTTCCCCCCAGTGGATCTTGTTAAGTTAAAAACTGTTATGGAAGCCAGCAAAGCTGCAGAATGTTAAATGTTTTATGTTAGTTTTACAAAAAAACAACTGACATTTTTTCTGCTTAAAGCATGCCTGTACATCTTGAGATAATCCTATATATAGCAATGCTCATTCTGATGGTATAACTTACATACATAATATTAATTTTTTCTTCATAGTGTGTACCACAGCCATAAATTTACAGAATGAAGGCATGATTTTTCCACTGTGAATAAAAATTTATCAAGATGACCTCTTCAACAAACAGCCAGTTTACAAACTATAAGGGTTGTAAACCATCATAAATGGAAGTATATTGTGCAGCGTGCGTGTTTGCTGCATTTTTCTTGTATGTGGCACCTTTTTCTTGGCTATCGAATTTTTTTTATTATTTAGTTATTCAAATAACCATTTTGGATGGTATGATCAATTAACTTTCGTTTTGCTTCCTGATGTTTATTTTTTGTTGCTCCTAACACTTACTTCATCCTTCAAGAGTGTCATTGCCTTTCTTCATGGGTCCACTTCTCTCATTTTGCAGACCTCTTCCTGTTCGGAAATCCTGCCTTCCATGTCCCTTCTTTAAAAATACTTTTTTGTATGTTGTATCCATTCAAATTCCAGTATTTTTGTATCTTTGTCAATTTCAGTGCACCACGTGGGTTTGGATTTGCAGCTGTATAGTTTTAAGATCTGCTGGGTTAATCTGTTAGTTTCCATTCAGTATGTGTATCCATAACACTTTTCATTGCATCAGTTAGCTTTTCCATTTTCAAACAGAGCTCTTTGTTTCCTCTTAGCTTGTATTCAACATTACTATTACTTCCAGGCCTCAATATTTTCCTTAGAATTCTTATTTCAACTTTTTTCAGTATCCTTAAATCTTCTTGTTAGTTTAAGTGTTTCTGGCCTTATCACTGTTTGATAGTGTCTTAGTTTTGCATTACAGGACAAAGATTTTTTGTTATAGATCATATGAAATGCTCTTTCCATTGATGTGCTCTATTTTCTATGTCTACCTTTTCTTTTGTAGTGTTTGTTACCCATTCTCCAAGGTATTTAAAGCAGTTTGTTTTACATATTATGTTGTTATGAATATTAAGAGATTTGGGGTTGGGGGCATCACTGATATTTGTCATGAACAGTGTTTTTTCAAATGATATTTTTAAGTCCTATTTCATCCGCTTGTTTCTGTAGTTCTGTGATTTGCTCTTTGGTACAATCCTCTCAGGCAGTAATTAATGCAATGTCACCTGCAAAAGCTAGACAATGTATGGTGATTTTATTTGGACTTCCTTGTAGATGAACACCCCATGTATAGTGGGATTTCGTTCATCTTCTCACTACTTTCTCTAACGGGCAACTGAAAAGTAGGGGTGGTAGACCATCTCTGCCTTGAAGTTAAAATATTCTGGGTTATTAGATTCAATCATATTTTCTATAAAATAATTGACGTTTCTACCCCTCTGCTTGGATATTCCTCAGGATCTTCTGGTATCCACCACTGCTAGAACACTGTCAGAGACCAGTGTTGCGTTCTCTTATAAAGGGGAGTTTTCCTGTGTTCGTGTTGGATAGTGGTGGCATTGGTTGAAATTCTCATGGCTACCATTGGTGAGCCATTATCATTGGCTAATATTCCTGCACTGATGTAGAAGAAGGGGCATTATTGGCTAAATTCATATGGGTACTATTGGTGCCCTGTTGTTATTGGATAGAAGGCAGTATTCCACACTAATGCTGGAGAAGAGTTACTGATAGAAATTCCTAATAATGCTATTGGTTGGCCGTCGTCATTGGCTAGATGCGAAATGGGCAGAGAAAGAGAGAGGGGCATGTTTATCCAAAATATTATAGTCAGCCGAGGCGACTTGCAGTGCATTGTTTATGTTGCTCGCTCACTGCAGCCGCATATTCACTTTCTTGATGGCAGGGAGCCATGATGCTGGAAGCCTATAGCCGTCCTCTCTACTGAAATTAGATGCATTGTTGGAAATTCCAACCGCTTCTGCATCAGTACAGGTATGTTAGCCAATGATGATGGCCCACCAATGATATCCACAAGAATTTTAACCAATACTACCACTTCTCCAGCACGAACACAGGAAAACTCTCCTTTATAAGACAACGCGACACTGGTCTCTGACAGTGTTCTAGCAGTAGTGGACAATGGAAGATCCTGAGGAATATCCCAGCAGAGGGGTCAAAATGGCAATTATTTTATAGGAACTGTGACGTGGCCTAATAAGCCAGAAGATTTTAACTTCAGTGACAATGGCCACAGAAGCCTGCAGACTTGCATCTCTACCTTACTCCTGATTTTATTTCATATCATTTCAATAGTTACCCCATAATTTTTACTTCCTTCCCCCATGAACCATGGACCTTGCCATTGGTGGGGAGGCTTGCGTGCCTCAGCAATACAGATAGCCGTACCGTAGGTGCAACCACAACGGAGGGGTATCTGTAGAGAAGCCAGACAAACGTGTGGTTCCTGAAGAGGGGCAGCAGCCTTTTCAGTAGTTGCAAGGGCAACTGTCTGGATGATTGTCTGATCTGGCCTCGTAACACTAACCGAAACGGCCTTGCTGTGCTGGTACTGCGAATGGCTGAAAGCAAGGGGAAACTACAGGGTTGAGTTGTTTTGGGAAGGAGACCAGACAGCGAGGTCATTGGTCTCATCGGATTATGGAAGGATGGGGAAGGAAGTGGCCGTGCCCTTTCAAAGGAACCAACCCGGCATTTGCCTGGAGCGATTTAGGGAAATCACTGAAAACCTAAATCAAGTTGGCCGGACGCGGGATTGAACCATCGTCCTCCCGAATGAGAGTCCAGTGTCTAACCACTGCGCCACCTTGCTCGGTGGGAAACTACGGCCGTAATTTTTCCCGAGGGCATGCAGCTTTACTGTATGATTAAATGATGATGGTGTCCTCTTGGGTAAAGTATTCTGGAGGTAAAACAGTACCCCATTGGATCTCCGGGCGGGGACTACTCAAGAGGATGTCATTATCAGGAGAAAGAAAACTGGCGTTCTACAGATCTGAGTGTGGAGTGTCAGATCCCTTAATCGGGCAGGTAGGTTAGAAAATTTAAAAAGGGAAATGGATAGGTTAAAGTTAGATACAGTGGGAATTAGTGAAGTCTGGTGGCAGGAGGAACAAGACTTTTGGTCAGGTAACTACAAGATTATAAACACAAAATCAAATAGGGGTAATGCAAGAGTAGGTTTAATAATGAATAGGAAAATAGGAATGCGGGTAAGCTACTACAAACAGTATAGTGAACGCATAATTGTGGCCAAGATAGATACGAAGCCCACACCTACTACAGTATTAGAAGTTTATATGCCAACTAGCTCTGCCAATGACAAAGAAATTGAAGAAATGTATGATGAAATAAAAGAAATTATTCAGATAGTGAAGGGTGACGAAAATTTAATAGTCATGGGTGACTGGAATTCGGTAGTAGGAAAAGGGAGGGTAGAAAACATAGTAGGTGAATATGGATTGGGAAACTAAAGAGGAAGCCGCCTGGTAGAATTTTGCACAGAGCACAACTTGATCATAGCTAACACTTGGTTCAAGAATCATAAAAGAAGGCTGTATACATGGAAGAAGCCTGGAGATACTGACAGGTTTCAAATAGATTATATAATGGTAAGACAGAGCTCTAGGAACCAGGTTTTAAATTGTAAGACATTTCCACGGGCAGATGTGGACTGACCACAATCTATTGGTTATGACCTGTAGATTCAAACTGAAGAAACGGCAAAAAGGTGGGAATTTAAGGAGATGGGACCTGGATAAACTGAAAGAACCAGAGGTTGTACAGAGTTTCAGGGAGAGCATAAGGGAACAATTGACAGGAATGGGGGGAAAATACAGTAGAAGAAGAATGGGTAGCTTTGAGGGATGAAGTAGTGAAGGCAGCAGAGGATAAAGTAGGTAAAAAGACGAGGGCTAGTAGAAATCCTTGGGTAACAGAAGAAATATTGAATTTAATTGATGAAAGTAGAAAATATAAAAATGCAGTAAATCAAGCAGGCAAACAGGAATACAAATGTCTCAAAAATGAGATCGGCAGGAAGTGCAAAATGGCTAAGCAAGGATGGCTAGAGGACAAATGTAAGGATGTAGAGGCTTATCTCACTAGGGGTAAGATAGATACAGCCTACAGGAAAATTAAAGAGACCTTTGGAGAAAAGAGGACCACTTGTATGAATATTAAGAGCTCAGATGGAAACCCAGGTCTAAGCAAAGAAGGGAAAGCAGAAAGGTGGAAGGAGTATATAGAGGGTCTATACAAGGGCAATGTACTTGAGGACAATATTATGGAAATGGAAGAGGATGTAGATGAAAATGAAATGGGAGAAGAGTTTGACAGAGCATTGAAAGACCCGAGTCGAAACAAGGCCCTCAGAGTAGACAACATTCCATTAGATCTACTGACGGCCTTGGGAGAGCCAGTCCTGACAAAACTCTACCATCTGGTGAGCAAGATGTATGAAACAGGTGAAACGCCCTCAGACTTCAAGAAGAATATAATAATTTCAATCCCAAAGAAAGCAGGTGTTGACAGATGTGAAAATTACCGAACTATCAGTTTAATAAGTCACAGCTGCAAAAAACTAATGCAAATTCTTTACAGACGAATGGAAAAACTAGTAGAAGCCGACCTCGGGGAAGATGAGTTTGGATTCTGTAGAAATGTTGGAACACGTGAGGCAATACTGACCCTACGACTTATCTTAGAAGCTACATTACGGAAGGGCAAACCTATGTTTCTAGCATTTGTACACTTAGAGAAAGCTTTTGACAATGTTGATTGGAATACCCTCTTTCAAATTCTGAAGGTGGCAGGGGTAAAATACAAGGAGCGAAAGGCTATTTACAATTTGTACAGAAACCAGATGGCAGTTATAAGAGTCGAGGGACATGAAAGGGAAGCAGTGGTTGGGAAGGGAGTGAGACAGGGTTGTAGTCTCTCCCCGATGTTATTCAATCTGTATATTGAGCAAGCAATGAAGGAAACAAAAGAAAATTTCAGAGTAGGTATTAAAATCCATGGAAAATAAATAAAAACTTTGAGGTTCGCCGATGACATTTTATTTATGTCAGAGACAGCAAAGGACTTGGAAGAGAAGTGGAACGGAATGGATAGTGTCTTGAGAGGAGGATATAAGATGAACATCAACAAAAGCAAAATAAGGATAATGGAATGTAGTCGAATTAAGTCGGGCGATGCTGAGGGAATTAGATTAGGAAATAAGACAAGGTAGTAAAGGAGTTTTGCTATTTGGGGAGCAAAATAACTGATGATGGCCGAAGTAGAGAGCATATAAAATGTAGACTGGCAATGGCAAGGAAAGCGTTTCTGAAGAAGAGAAATTTGTTAACATTGAGTATAGAGTTAAGTGTCAGGAAGTCATTTCTGAAAGTATTTGTATGGAGTGTAGCCATGTATGGAAGTGAAACATGGACGATAAATAGTTTAGACAAGAAGAAGAATAGAAGCTTTCGAAATGTGGTGCTACAGAAGAATATTGAAGATTAGATGGGTAGATCACGTAACTAATGAGGAGGTGTTGAATAGAATTGGGGAGAAGAGGAGTTTGTGGCACAACTTGACAAAAAGAAGGGACCGGTTGGTAGGACATGTTTTGAGGCCTCAAGGGATCACAAATTTAGCATTGAAGGGGAGTGTGGAGGGTAAAAAACGTAGAGGGTGACCAAGAGATGAATACACTAAGCAGATTCAGAAGGATGTAGGTTGCAATAGGTACTGGGAGATGAAGAAGCTTGCACAGGATAGAGTAGCATGGAGAGCTGCATCAAAGCAGTCTCAGGACTGAAGACCACAACAACAACAACAACAACAACAACAGTTTTTACTTTTGATGTGTTTGGTAATGTCCCTTTAATTATTTCTGTTGCTTTATCATCAAGTCCAAATTCCTTTATTAGGTTGCTCAGTGTATTTCTATTAACTGTGTTGTATGCCTTTCGAAAATCTAAAATAGTTATCAAGTATTTCAAGTTTCTGATTTTCTTGATTTCCATTAGGTTATTTAGAATCAGTATTTGCTCTGCACAAGACCTTCTCTATTTTCTATTATATGACATTCAAACTACTGTGTTCCTGTTTGTCAGTAATACGACTTGTTTTCTACAGGGTGGTCAGCTTGCAAGGATGTTGCAATGGAGGCTGTGCTGAGAAATGATTGATATGATAAAAATTCAATATGTTGCATTGTTTCCAAGTTATTTAGCACTGAAGTTAGAAACTCAGGTTGTTGCACGTAAAAATTCAAGCAGCCCGTCAGACAGTCTCGCGAAATGTTTTCTTTGCTTGGTTTCCTAACTTAAATCCACCCCGTTTCATAGAAGGCACATTTTAACTGGTTATGAGCATTTGAAAAAGAGGTAATGCACGGACTCTCAGAAGTCTGTGCATTATCACACTGTAGTGTGTGCAAGGTCTTGAATGTGTGTGCACAATGACCTGACCATCTAACTTTAACACTAAATAACTCTGAAATAAAGCAAATTATCAAATTCTTTTCTTAACAATTATTTTTCAGCTGAACCTCCCTTGCAACGTCCTCACAAGCTTTTCAGACTGTTTCTGACCACCCTATATACAGGCAAGCACTCAGAAACAGTTACATTAGCTAATACTAATCTGTGTGGCATAAGAGTTGGTCTTAATAAATATTACAACTTAGTGGGAAAGTTAAGGTACAAGTAATATTTTGTTTTCTTGCTTTGGCTTTAGTTTCCACATAGAAATTGGCTAATCACTCTTCCTCAATTTGGCACAAACAATGATACACGTCAAAATGACACAAAAGTGTGGCACAAAGAAGCTCATTTATTTCACTAAAGTATTTGCACTCACTCTAAAATCTACTCTGCTCTCCACGACTGATTGTAAAGTTTTACCAGAAATGTTTGCATATTATTTTCTTACCTACTTAAATGTTTCCAATTTCATTTTTTCAGCACTGCAAGGACTATTTAATGTACATACACTGATGGAAGTGGAAATGCACTGTGGATCATCAACTGTTATGTACTAGTTTTTCATCACAGGATGTATGTATCACAGAAAATACTTATGATGGTCTAATAACTAAACTGCCAACTATAGCTATAGAAGAGAGTGCCTCTTTTATGGTGTCTAACAAGATGATGAACATGGTCATGTGTTGAACTCACTGTTTATTAATAACAACCTTCGATTACTGGCTGGAAAGATAGAGCGCCAATACAGAATGCGCAATTGCCCGAGACTGACTTACAGTGGACCAGCTGAAGTGCAACTCATATGAAAATTGTTCCATAAAGGAAGTTCAGTGGCAGTGGAATTTGTTCATAAATAATGTCTTCAGTTATTTTAGAGGAGAATGCACTGGAGAGGAGATGAATTCTAGTAATCAGTGAAGAGAGACACTGTTTCATATTTCTACCACTAAACTTCTACATACAAGCAGAGCGGTAAGCTGGACAGTTACTAATTCCGACCAACAGTTATTCAAGAATAAATGATAAGTGCTTTGCCAATCCACACAACATTAAGCTTACCATCCAGTCATACGTTATACTCTATAGCCTTTTTTTATTTATTTATTTATTTATTTATTTATTTATTTTTTTTTTACAATTGATTATGGAGCTTTTGATTCACTGAGCATGTGTAAACCATCTCAGAATTTTATATCTGACCTCCAGCTTGATCCAAATAATTTTCAATAACACCATGATGTAGGACAAAAAGGATAGGATACAGCGCTCAGGTAAACATTCAACGTTTGACTGAAAGTTAATGAACTCCCTGTGCTTACATGTAATATTAAGCAATCTATTATGAGTACTTCTATCCCCTATACAAAATATTCTAAAAGTTTCATGTGGTGCATGTTCTTATTTGGATAACTCCATCTGCCTTGCCTATGAACTATGACATGAATATGCTCATTGTAATATGCTCATTCCATTGGCATGAATTTAAACAAACTAAAATAACAAGAGCACAGTGAATCATCAATACTTAGCTACATTACACAACTCAAAACACTAAAATTACTGACTTCAGTTTGATCATTCTTGTAATATCACAAGTTTATTTCTTACCAACATTCTCTATTGTAACACTTTAGTCTGTTGGACAATAAATACTAATATAAATGCAGAGAGAAACCCTTACAAGATCTCATTTCAAATATGAAATAAACATCATGTCCCAAACTATTTAACAATCCAAATGAATTTTTCACTTTGCAGTGTAATGTGCATTGATTTGAAACTTCCTGACAGATTAAAACCTTGAACCACTTCAGGACTTGAATCCGAAACTTTTACCTTCTGCGGGTAACCACTTTACTGACCGAGCTCTCCAGGCACAACTGATAACATGCCTTCACAACATAACTTCCAACAATATCTCTCTCCTAACTAGAAAATTCATATTTCTTCCGCCAGCAGGACTAAGTATACAGGAAAACTCATACAATCAAATTACCTTCCATTAGGAAAGTGGTTGCACTCAACGACTGTGATATGGCTTTTGAAAGTACTAGGACATACATTGATACTATGAAATAGTGCACTGATAATGGCAAGGCACTACTTAAAATCTAGATTTGCTTACTAAAACCTGCTGTACTCCACCTTTTTGAAACCCATACAAATGTTGGGAGGAAGGCGAGAGGTTATTGCAGAAGTAAGATGTGAAGGCAGGTCATCAGTCTTGCCCGGGTAACCCAGTTGGTACAGCAATTGCCTGCTGAAAGCAAAGTTTCCAACTGCAAGCCCCAGTCTGACACACAGTTTTAATCTGCCAGGAAGTTATTTACACACCATTTTCTGGAAATTCTAGGTGTGCAGCTGGGTGACTTTCCTGCTCTTCCTCAGGGTAGGGTACCTGCCCCTCTAGTATTTATGTGGGTAACATGTAACTAAAGTTTAAATATTCTACATGGAGAAAGGGAGGACTTGTTAACAAGCGATAAATCACAGTAACATAAAGTGAAATAATTATTCTAATGAAAAGTTCAGCAGGGACAATAGCTTAAAACTAGCAACCTGTGTATCTTATGATTAAACTGCTGTACACATACCTAATTCACATACAACTGGTATAAAAAACACAATACATCAAATATTTCATTGTGCAGAGACATACATTCTTTGAACTATGTGTCAACTAATTGCCACACAAACACTTGGTGTTCCTTGATGAAACATTTTGTGACATCATATCACAGAACAGCAATTCTTAAAATAATAATCATGATGGAAAAGCTTGTATGACAATGTTGTTATATTGAAAGATGCTAAAGTAGATCAAATGGGTTGAAGGCATGACAGTATTGTGCAAAAAACAATTATTTCTCAGCCAAAGTATGTAACAATCAGTGTTGCAGCTGTCATATGTGAGCAAGAATTACTGGGGTGGAAACATAACCATACTTTAACACAACCCATTATTTGAATTACATGACAGTTTATGTCAAGTAGTGAAATAAGTGTTTAGACTTAAATAGTGAACATTTCTTCATTGTTTTTTGACCAGCAATACACCTTGTATGTCCCAAGGCAGGGTGCAGGATTTCTGAGGGATCAGGACTATTACAGTCTTCTTCTGCATCAACAATGTGTGTATACACCGTGCAAAGTGGTTTTGTTTCTAGAGTCTCATGTCACGTTTTGCCCCACAGTCATACACATAATGTAAGTTTTGGTGGTACTTTGTTAGCACAGGTGAGATCCAAGGGGCACACAATATCAAGAAATCAAACTTGACTGACGCAACTAAATGCAGGAGAGACACGGGAAATTTACACAGGTAAAGTTGTCACCTTTAACCATCAATCCTCCCCAATCTTTTCTACTATAACATGGAGCAGTTCATATTCAGCTCGACACAGCTGTCCACCGCGTTCTCCCCAAATGCTTGCCATTTTGCTTTCCACTCAAAAGTTGCACGCAGCTTCACACCACTGTCACACTCCTGATCAGTTTACATTCACTTCACAAATCAGTGATTAGGAAGACTCCACGTTCTATTTACTATCAATCACTTGTGATGTTTATGTTTTCCCTAAGAGTGTGAGTACTTGGTCCAGAGATTGGGGCAAGTGTTTGATGTGCAAACACATCCTTTGAACTGCAACACAGTTGTGACAAATTCAAAATGAGTGTGCCTTCTGCATACTATTACACAGTATCCTCTTTGAGTCTAGGCAGCAAATGCACTCAATAATTACTTGCTCTAGTCTACTCGAGCCAACTCGGCCAATCACTGAAATAGTGTGTGCAAAAAAGGAAAGTCAACTATGCTACAAACCCAAAAATATATCTGTAATATTGGCTTTAAGTTAGACAAACTACATAACAAAATAACTAATATGGTAGACTTAGATTTCAGGATATATCCTGCTCACTGTAATTCCAATGTTTTATTGCAACTCCTTCACAGATTAGTGTTGACCTTTTGGGTGTTCAGCCAAGTTGCAGATCAATTTTTATGCACAATATTTGTTTATAGCCAAGTTCAACTCCCACCATCCACTATCCCCTTAGATGCTCATTTACTTTTCAGGACCTGCATTGCTATATTGTGATATGTATATTATCTCTCCATATACCAGGTCTGTTGGATGAGATGGCTAACAATATCTTAATACACTGGATGCTGGGCACCAAACCCTGTTTGAATTGAAACCTCTATTTCCGGTGACAAGATTTTCTGACATATCTGTTCTGACAGATTCATTAACTACACCATCCCAGAAACTTGGCTTTCACCAGTATCTACATATGTATCTATATCCTGTAAACCATCTTATGGTGTGTTGAAGACAGTACTTTGTTAACTGGGATTAAGGAAGGGCCTAAAGAGCTTATTTACTAGTCCCTCAGCGAAAGGGTAGTTCATCTGGAATTGGTGACATGTGTCTGAAATTTTTTTAGCCGGCAAAAATGCGTAGGAGTAGTAAGAATCAAGGCATTGAAAGCATTCTAATGCCAGAGTTGAGAAATAATTTACAGATAAGCGAAAGTGCGTGGATCAGGGCAGTAAGCAGGTCAGAGTAGATGAAGGTTTTCCCAGGTCTCATCGGTGCCAAGTGAAACCACATCCACATCTGACATCCCAAAGACCTGATTAACGTGAGGACAGTTACGGAGAAAAGAATGCCTTGTAGTTAGGAGATTCAGAACTGTAAAAGCAAGAAGGCTAAAAAAGTAATGTACATCAGATAGACCTTGAATAACAAAACAAGATGAGAGAAACAGTTAAGGCAGCAGGTAGATGCCCACAGGGCTCTGCGTACAATAGGAGCCGTCCCTCCCACAGCCATCCCACCTGCCGATCTGTTATACCCAAAGTGTTAAAATGAGGAACAGCACCCACTATTCAACAGTGATACGCTGTAAATGGGATATAGGTTGCTGCAGACAAAGAGTGAAACTGTATCTAAAAGCAATTAAGAAAGATTAAAAAGGGGATAACAGAGGCAGTGCCCTTGAGATAATTTAAAACATTATATCTGAGAATAAAATCCACTTTCACAGAGAAAACGGAATCCATGGTGGTGGCTCATTACATGAAATAAAGCAGAGGGTTGTCTGCTACAGCTGATGTGGATGTGATAGAGGCTGGTGGATTCCTTCTAGGATGGACAGAGGGAGGAGTGCCATGCAGCAGTAGTCTCACTGATAGTGTGTAGTTTATTAGAGGAGGCAGTATAATACCACATGATGTTCCATCTTCAGAGTGAATAGAGGACTTATTTGTACCGGGGATCATAATAGAAAATGTGAGGAGAATGATCTCATCTCTAGCCAAAAGACTGGCGAGTTCATTCCCTGAGATACATACACGACTTGGGACGTTGTGTGAGACAACTGAGGAGGGAGGGCAACAAGGTCAGAGAGAGGGTCATGAATAGCAAAGTGACAAGTGGCATGTAGGCTGCTCATCAAGTCACTATGAAATTAAAATGCAGTCAAGTGAGACCTGCACAATAAAAAGTAGGACTCTGTTAATGGCTAACAGCTCTGCCATGAAAAGATTATACAGGGTGACCCAAACTGTTGCGACAAACTTTGAGGTGTTGTAGAGGGTCTTTGGATGTAATTTCTGGACACAATTTGTTGCTCTAATGACATTACAGACCATCAATGTTACAGGCACCGGTGCCTGCCAAAACGCCACCCCCTTCGCAGCAAATGTGCCTTTGTACACTTACGGACCATAGGCAGAACATCTTGCAAGGTTCTTTGTTTTTCAGTGATAGCGCCAGTGGAAAATATGGGAAAAACAGCTGCATAGCAGGCCTTGTACCCTATGACTGATTTTGCTCTGTGGCCCTGGTGGATGAATGTTTCGGATGCGGGTTTCCATCTGTGTTTATTTTTCTCCTGTACAGCAAAAACATTTGGAGATTTTAGAGGGTCCCAAGAGAAAAACTGGATATGGAAACCCACGCATGAAACTATCGTACATGAAGGCAACATACCATCACACTCATAGCCAACAAGACCTTTCTACGTGGCAGCTAGCTCCATCTTCCCCAATGGCAATTGTGGCAGTCGCCTGTGATCATCGAATAACAAACAACATTGAGAGATGTTCTGCATATGGTCTGTCAGCGTATAGTCATATTTGCTATCAAAGGGATGGCCTAGTGGCAAACACTGGCACCTGTAACTTCGACGCTCTGTACTATTGTAGGATAGCAGTTTTGGACACAGGTACATCTCCTCAATTCATTCCTCCAGACAATCTCTACAAACTCTCAAAGTCTGTCACAGCATTTCTGGGACATCCCTTATGTTCACACCAATAGAAGCTGCTATTGGCTGGTGGTAGATGTAAAACCATATATCTCCCTATCCACAGTTTTAGAAGTGTCAGTGCAAATGACACATCCTGATACTCTTGAAAATTGAAAGGAACAGATGTTAATCAGTCATGGGGCTACTGGAACTTTAGGACCTCAAAACACATTGGTCCTAATTAGGGGATTGTGTACTAACCAAGGGCACATACATGGGAAAACAGAGAGAGTGCATTCTTAGGAGGTTAGGCAGAGCTACCAACAGAGGGCTGCAAGGCAGAGCTACCAGCAGAGGATTGCCAGGCACATTCCAACAAGAAATCCTGAAAGAGAGCAAGTGTCAGTGGTTTGAAGCTTCTTGTGTGATAAGTGGAATGATTAGGAAACTGTCAGATGGTGATTACATAAGTGAGCAACAAATAGTACCATCAGAACTGAAGATTTCCAAATCAGTAAGGAGAATCTCTGCTGGGCTAGTCCGGAAGGTGCCTGTGGCCAGGTGAACTCCACAATGATGGACTGAACTTAATAATTTGGAACCTAAAGGTGCTGCTGGGCCATAAATTTGGCAACCATAGTCTAATCTGTAATAGACCTAGTAACTACTGAGGCAAGCAGCCCAAGTTGCACCACAAGAGGTATGGGCAAAGAAAGTGGCTGCATTAAGCCTCTGCAAGCAGTCTGTCATCAGTTGATGAATACGGGGCAGCCAAGACTGCTTTATATCAAAGAGGAGTCCCAAAAACTTGGATTGTGCAACACTGTGTGTCCAAGAAGAGTTCTGTTTCAGAATAGACCATGGCACAATGACAGAAATGAGGGAACTAGAACCCATGAGAAAGGGTCCAAGAAAGGGGGGCCTTCAGATGAAGCCTGAGAGCTGGTATTGAGCTGCGGCTACAGAGTGAGAGCTGTACCAATTGTACAAGTTGTCAACACACAGTGCAGGGGTAACGAGCAGCCGACAGAGCTCTGCAGGTTGCAGTTGTCTTGGGTCCAGAAAAGCTGAAACTGGTACTATCTCTAATCCAAAACAACGAGCTGGGTAAAGGTTGACAAAATTGGAAGGGAACCTTGGAATATCAGGTGCGGAGGCTAAGTAAAATGTGATGGTACCAAGAAGTGTTGTATTTCTTAGGTAGGTCAGAAAAGCAGTGGGACTCGTGTCAGGTGGTCTGGGTAGCCAAATCATTTGCCTGAATTATCAAGAATGTTATTCAAACCAATTGCAAACAACTGTGACTTGGTGACACGGCACATTGTCATCCGTAACAATTCCACCATTTCTTGAGAACATGAAGTCCACAAATAGCTACAAATGGTATCCAAATAGCCAAACATAACCAGGACCCGGTCCTCTGCATGTAAGCACAGCCTATACCATTACGGAGCCACCACCAGCTTGCGCAGTGTGTTGTTGACAACTTGGGTCCATGGCTTTGTGGAGTCTGCATCACACTAAAATCCTACCATAAGGTCTTATCGACTGATGTTGGGATACATCTGACCAGGCTTCAGTTTTTCTTGTTGTCTAGGGTCCAACTGATATGGGCACGAGCCCAAGCGAGGCACTGCAGGCAGTGATGTGCTGCTAGCAAAGGCACTCTTATCTCTAAGCTGCTGCCATGGCCCATTAGTGCCAAATTTCACCACACTGTCCTAACGGATACATCTGTCATACATCCCACACTGATTTCTGTGGTTATTTCACATAGTTATGCTTGGATGTTGGTACTGAGAAATATACGCAAATGCCGCTGCTCTTGGTCATTAAGTGAAGGCCATTGGCTACTGCTTTGTTGGTAGTGAGAGGTAATGCTTGAAATTTGGTATTCTTGGCATATTCTTGATAGTGTGGATCTCGGAACATAGAATTCCATACTGATTTCTGAAATGGAATGTCCCATGCTTCTAGCTCCAACTACCATTCTGCATTTCATAGTCAATTAATATGGCCACAATCATATCAAAAACCTTTTCACATGAATCAGCTGAGTACAAATGACAGCTCCACCAATGCACTGTCCCTTTACAATTAGTGTACACAATACTACTGCCATCTGTAAATGTGCATCTCACTATCTCATGACTTATCACCTCAGTGTATGCGCAATATGTTACATTTGTTTAAGTTGGGAGTCAATTGACAATACCTAAAGCAACTGTCATTCTCTGCAAGTCTTCCTGCATTTCGCTACAATTTTTTAGCATTGTGAGTTCCCTGTGTACAACAGCTTCATATGCATAAAGCTTCTTAGAAATTTCGATGTTATCCAAAAACTTGTTTAAATATAATGTGAACTGCAACAGTCCAACAATGCCCCCAAGGGGTGTACCTGAAGTTAGTTTCAGGCACAAAAATTTCTCTCTGTTAAGAATGACATGCTGTGTTCTGTTTTCTAGAAATTCTTCAATCCATTCGTACAGCTGGTCTGTTATTCTACATCCTCATATTTTGTTTATTAGGTGGCAGTATGGAATTTACTGAATATCTCCCAGAAGTCAAGGAAGATTGTGTAAATCTGGGTGCTGGTATCTATTGTTTTTTGAGTCTTGCAAACGGACAGAGCTAGCTGGGTTCCACATTATCTTTGTTTACAGAACCCATGTTATGTCCTTAAGAGGAGATTTTTAGTTTCTAAAAATGGCATACTACACAAACAGAAAAAAATGTTCCACAACTCTACAACAGACCAATTCCAGACACACAGACCTATAGTTTTATATAAAAATAATTCCAATTAGCTGCTGAAAGGTTTATTGATCCCGTAATATAGGTCTAGTTCAGCATTAGTTCTGTTTTCTAGTACGGGCTGCAGTTAATACAGAGAGTACACATATTGTGTACTTGGTGGTAGTTTAAGTAAAGGATGTTTGACAAATTTCATTTACATTTAAGTTTTCTTAATGTATGTACATACTGCATCTTCACGAGGTTGTTTTTTCTATCCATTGTGAAATGTTTCCTACTTAAAATAATTTTGACAGCTGGTTTGAAGTTTCACAGCTATTGAACATACTTCAAAGATACTGTATGTTTACATTTATTTATACATTAAAGTGCCAAAGAAACTGGTAAAGGCATACGTATTCAAATACAGAGAGATGTAAACAGGCAGAATATGGTGCAGCAGTCAGCAATGTCTATATAAGACAACACGTGTCTGACGCAGTTGTTAGATCTGTTACTGCTGCTACAATGGCAGGTTATCAAGATTTAAGGAAGTTTGAACGTGGTTTTCTAGTCGGCGCATGAGCAATGAAACGCAGCAGCTCCAAGATAGCGATGAACTGGAGATTTTCCCATACGATCATTTCAAGAGTACACCGTGAATATCAGAAATCCGCTAAAACATCAAATCTCTGGCATCCCTGCAGCCAGAAAAAGATCCTGCAACGACAACTGAAGAGAATCGTTCAACGTGACAGAAGTGCAACCGTTCCGCAAATTGCTTCAGGTTTCAATGCTAGGCCATCAATAAGTGTCAGCGTGCAAACCATTCAACAGAACATCATCGATATGGGCTTTCGGAGCTGAAGGCCCACTTGTGTACCTTTGATGACTGCACAACACAAAGCTTTACGCCTCGCCTGGGTCTGTCAACACCGACATTGGACTGTTGATGACTGGAAACAAGTTGCCTGGTCAGAAGAATCCCACTTCAAATTGTATCGAGCGGATGGATGTGTTCAGGTACACAGACAACCTCGTGAATCCATGGACTTGCATCATGTCAGCCGAGGTCTGTTCAAGCTAGTGGAGACTCTGTAATGGTGTGGGGACTGTGCACTTTGTGTGACATACTGAACCTATGACTTATCTTAGAAACTAGGTTAAGGAAAGGCAAATCTAAGTTTGTAGCAGTTGCAGACTTAGAGATAGATTTTGAGACAGGGGTATGAAAGGGAAGCAGTGGTTGACATGGGAGTGAGACAGGATTGTAGCCTATCCCAGATGTTATTCATTCTGTATATTGAGCAAGCAGTAAAGGAAACAAAAGAAAAAATTGAGAATAAGAATTAAATTCATGGAGAAGAAATAAAAATGTTGATGTTTGCTGATGACATTGTAACTCTGTCGGAAACAGCAAAGGACCTAGAAGAGCAGTGGAACGGCATGGAAAGAGTCAGAGTCTTCAAAAGATGATATAAAATGAACATCAACAAAAGCAAAACAAGGATAATGGGATGTAGTCAATTGAAATAAGACAATGCTGAGGGAATTAGATTATGAAATGAGACACGTAAAGTAGTAAATGAGTTTTGTTATTTGGCAAGCATAATATCTTATGGTGGTCAAAGAAGAGAGGATATGTAATGTAGACTGGCTATGGCAAGGAAAGCGTTTCTGAAGAAGAGAAATTTTGTTAACATTGAGTACCGATTTAAGTGTCAGGGGTCTTTTCTGAAAGTATTGGTATGGAGTGTGGCCATGAAATGGAAGAGAAACGTGGACGATAATTAGTTTAGACAAGAAGAGAATAGAAGCTTTTGAAATGTAGTGCTACAGAAGAATGCTGAAGATTAGATGGGTAGGTCACATAACTAATGAAGAGGAAATTGTGGCACAACTTGACTAGAAGAAGGATTTGATTGGTAGGAGACATTCTGAGGCATCAAGGGCTCACCCATTTAGTATTGGAGGAAAGCTTGGAGGGTAACAATCGTAGAGGGAGACCAAGAGATGACTACACTAGGCGGATTCAGAAGGATGTAGGCTGCAGTAGTTACTCAGAGATGATGAAGCTTGCACAGAATAGAGTAGCATGGAGAGCTGCATTACACCAGTCTCTGGACTGAAGACCACAACAACAACATTAATACAGTACTAAGGAGTATTTTTATTCACATTAATATAGAAACGAAATCAGAAAAATGTATGGACATTTTGTATATAATTGAAATATACATCTTTGATAAATTTTGTATGATAAAAATATTTATGACATATGAGGAAACAAAGAATTATTAGGCTTGCGGTATGTTAAATATAGAGAAGAACTTAAAGAGATAGTTATCTTCAAGGAAGGATTTTGCTGTTATGGTGTAATCTGTGCCATGTTTGTAATTTGTATCTCAATGCTCATAGCTATGTTTTGATTTTCTTATCATTTTTTAAAAACCGTGCCATTTACATGGTATTATAAACATATTGATGTTAAAAAAAGAACAATAACAAAACTCATAAAATTTTAACCACAGTAATACTGTGTTCATCTACAATGCAAATGTCGCCTGATGTCTAAGTTACTCAGTGTGGATGTGAGTTGAATGACAATTATCTCACACAGGAAATAACATTAATCTATATAGTATACCAATATATAGAATAAATTTTAAACCATATTGGCTTGTGAAGGTACATTTAATTACTATATCATAGACGATGTATAGGTTGCTGCCTGTAATTGTTATGTTTGTAACCTGTGGGTTTTGGTTCTATATGGTTCATTGTCTTAGAATGTCAATAAAACTTTCTAGAGAGAGAGAGAGAGAGAGAGAGAGAGAGAGAGAGAGAGAGAGAGAGAGAGAGAGAGAGAGAGAGTGTCCTTTTTTTAAAGTATGTTCATTTAAAAAACTTTGCAGTCAATAGAAAAATCCACAAACAGAAGGAGTAGGTGTGGGCAGCATAACAGCCAGAAAAAATAGCCGATATCTTCTTAATCAATCAATGGAAAGAGAGAAGAAAAGTTGCTACTCACCATATAGCGGAGATGCTGAGCCGCGATAAGCACAATAAAATGATTGTGTGAATCTTAATTGTGCCTATTGCAGCTCAGCATCTCCACTATACGGTGAGTAGCAACTTTCCTTCTCTCATATTGTTATGATATCTTCTTAAATAAGATAGAAGAAAAATTTTCCGTGCAAAAAACCACTCTTAAACAAAATCATCTATTATTACGGATATGCAGCTGTTAAATTACACCTCACTAAGGGAACAAAGCTAGCCACCCAACTAACCCAGCAAGAACTTTTACATTACACTGAAAAATAAAATTTATCATAGAAATGGAAATGAATAAGTCCACTGCCTTCTTGGACCTAAAAATAAGCAATATTAACAACATGCATACTTTCGAAATATACAGGAAACCAACAAAAACTGACACTATAATAAATTAATACTTGTGCCATCCAAAACCTCAAAAATATGCCTTTTCAATGCAGAATTATACATTTACCATTGGAACAAAGATGCACACAAAAATAACTAATAACACTGAGCTACATAGCATATAAAAATAACTTCAACCCAAAAAGGAAAGGGACATTTAGCATTTTGGCCTTCTTTGTGTCATCCTCTGTTTTGATGTCATTATGGTCACAGAGCATCTGGTTAGAGTGCTATTTTCGTTAACTGATTTAACATAAGACTGAAACTTCTTAGTATTTTACTTTCAAATTTGCTGACTGCTTCCCAAATGACTGTCCTTATGCTAATTTTTGCTTTGTTCAAGTTTTATTTGCCTGTGAAGTTTTGGCTACAGTTAAATTAGCAGTGACGCTCGTTGTTTTTGTGACAGCTTTCTAACATGGCTTCTGAACTACAGTAAGTGTTTCCCATCCCTCACAACTTTGCTTTGTGCATGCCTGTTTTAAATGTATTGCGCAATACTTGAACTTTTTACATTTATGCTCAACACTGTCAGTACTGGAGATGAAACCAGATCCTGTTTTAGTTGAGTGTCCTCAAATGTTTTAATATTATGCCCCACGCAAAACATTCCATGTTCATGTTGAATATGGTACACATCCAGCTTTCTGAGGTGTGTATCACATTTAACATTACATACAAGACTTTCTATCTTTGTTGACTGTTGTGAACCAGTACAATGGCATGCAGAAGTGCAAGAAACATCAACGACACACCCAAATAAAAGAGCCAAGCAAATCAATGGTCACCGAGCACTGCCCTGAATATAACAGAGAAATTAAATACAGTGACAATATTTCATGGTACAACTGGAAGGTTTCAGGGACAGCGAAGCTGTGGAACCCATTGGGGGGGGGGGGGGGGGGGGGGGGGGGGAGGAAGAAGAAGAAGTTGGAAAACCTAATACACCTGAATGGGTGTTACAATTTAAACAAGGCTTGGGGTCTAGCACCCAATTTATTAAAATATTGCAGGCCACTTCACCCACCACAGTTGGCAAACACAGAAAGAATGTATTTCATGGAGTAAGAATGCAGGGCAGGAAAAAAAAAGAGCATCTATGGGTGTAGTCTGGTTGGAATTTAGGTAATTAGTGCAAATACAATATAGCATCTAACACCTACAGAAGATGATGGGATTGATTGTTGAAATATTGTTCATAAAAATGGAATCATCATAAATAATGCTGAGGAAGGCTACACAAGTTCTGTCCTTCACATGTATTGTATGAAATTAAATATATGTGTAATGTCAAAAATAAGCTGTGTTTATTGTATTAATACCTAGGACATTTCAAGCTCCTGGCATAGTTCGAATTCTCGTTCTTTGAAAACTACATAAATTTGCCGAAGTTACTCCCAAAACAGAATTTGATGTGCAAGATGTGCTAGAGAATGAAAAAGTTTTTATTTTATTAACGACTGTAAATTTTTTGAGTTATGCATTGCACAAGACTTAGCACCCGAGGATACATGAGATGCACTGATACCACAGATCAACAAAGGACGCAATGTATAATATGGGAGTTTCTTTTACAAGGGTAATCATTAAGCATAAATTAACAGTTAGTGGTAATTCAGTGCAATTTTATGGCTTTTTGATTTCAGCATGTGTATTTCCAAGTTTTTTTGTGAAATAAAAAAAGGGTGGGACAGTTTGCTGAAGGAGCAGAACAGCTGGAAACTGAGATATGTGGTTGTGAACAATACAAGAAATGAATCCTGAATTTATTCTCCCTCTCCGCACGCGCGCGTGAGTGTGTGTGCGCGCGTGCGCCCGTGCTTGTGTTTGTGCGTGTTAAACATTCTTGCACCAAGAATGGGCAACTATGATTAGATTTTTAAATTGGATGACTGGATCAACACAGTTAATCCAGTCACAAGTTAGTATCAAACAAACAATTCGAAGGCAAGGACAAAAGCTTATAACATGTACTTTTATGGAAAAAGCCATTTTACAATGACAGCGCTGCTGAGGAGGTGGAACACAGCAGAGACTGAAAGAAGAGTGACATCAACTGTAGTTCTGAGCCTGCCACTGAAATGCATTTAAGTGTTTCAACAGGAATATTATTGTTTCAAATAGCAGGCAATCTAACTCGGAGTTCAAACATTCTAGTCAGTAAATACACAACCAATACATTCACGCAAAACATTCTTGACAAAATCAGTTTTTCCCTGGATGCAACATCTCACAATATAGCTGGAGCAATATTTTCGGCTATAAAGATAAGAGGTAGGCTGTATACTAATGGGCAGATGCGTACAGTCCTCCTGCTATTCAAAATCTTTCCTACACTCATTTGACATTGGGTTGTGGCCATTTAAAAAGGAATCAAGTTTAATGCTATGCTGTAAACAAGAAAAGGCAGCCTTCACTGTTAAGGCCACTAAACTGCATGGAATGGTGGAGATGTGACAAGAGAGATGTAATGGAGTTTGACAGTGAAATAGTCAGTGTTTTGTTAGTCTACAGAGTTTCCACAAGTAACACAAAGCCAGCATTCCAGAAGAAATGGTAATATATTATTCTTAACCATCTGCTAAAGTATCAGAATTAGCCATATACTAAAGTCTCAAACCTGTCGTACAGAATGAGAGTTCTGGTGTCAATCTGCAGAAAAATGATACACTTGGAATAGAGCAGCAATATAACTTCTGTGTATGTTTCTAACAAGGATAACGATATATATATATATTGAGCAATGCAACATAATAAAGCAAGAAGCAAAAATAATTGCACATGAAGTGGGAACGCTAAAGCTCTGGACCTGTGGAGAGTAAACCGTACTTCTGCTAACTTTCTGCCATATTGCTACATAGTGCCAAACATCAGTAGGCAAAGATCACACAATAGTATCATGTAGCTCTGTTTGTGCTAATGCAAAACCCAATATTCTGTAATCAAGGTTTATAACAAGTTACTTAAATATGTAGTATGGTTATATTTTCACTAACACCAAATATAAACACATGACCTTTGATTGCTACACCATGCTGGCAGTATGTGTTCAATGACACTGGTCCCAGGTTCAATTCTTGGATACCAACTCCAATTTTTATGGTGACACAAAGGTCTGCAACAAGGTCTACTTATCCATATGAAATGAAATAAGAATCCTTGCTAATTAATAAGGAGTGAAACTGACAGGAAAGCAGCAAAACAACATTAAAACTAGCCTTGCAGGAGAACGATATGGTATTTATTACTTACCCTAGTAGCATCATTCCAAAAAAGAAACATTCAAAAATTTTAAACTGACGTTAAATGGACTACATAGAAACCCAAGAATAACCCAACACGGCCAGCTGCCCATACCGGTCTTCTGAAGTCTCTCACAAGCAGGTCTGGTTAAACAGTAGTACGATTTCCTTGATGGGTAGGTAACGCTTTCTAAATTCTAGCAACATTGTTGGAAGTGGGGAGGTGTAAACTTTATTGCTAGACGAAACTTCATACTACATTTCAGTGCGCAGTGTGTTCATGTGCAGGATATAGAGTAGAGATGGAGTAAAGAGATCCCTGACAGCTCTTGCCACTGCTGTCAGCTTTCAACAGTGAAATGCACATGGCTGCAGGCTAAAACAGTAGCCATCCACACAGTTGTGACAACAGTGAGGCATTCACATAGACATTTACAAAATCGTCTTACGTTATTGATAAAGGAAGGCATATGAAGCTGCTGCACCCAACCCACTACAACTGTCATGGATTAACTTATATCAACACAACTATAGAAACATAGAAATACAACATAGAAACTGTTACCTGAAGGCTTTCCAAACTGCACCAGAACTGTTTATTCACACACATTAAAGCACTCACCAATTACGAAGGGTCAGTAATTCATTTATGTTCTCTAACAATAACAATGCACACCATTAAATGGCACATGCAAACAAAAACTCAGGTTGAAAGCTTAAATTTTCCCCTGTCTGGATCATAAAATGATGTCTTTATAAAAGGTATAAATCACGTCTTCATAAAATATAGCCTCACGAAAACGGAAATACTTCATAATCTTCATGTGCGACCACTTGTGTCGTCAGCTAATAATCACCATTTTAGGTGAACTGGATGGTGTAGGTATGTGATACCCATTCTTAACCTATTGCACCAGACATACATGTGTGCCTTTGAAAAATTAACATTCTCTTCTGTATCACTGTGTTCAAACTGCTGACTTCAATATGTGGACAATAAATTAATAATCGGTCCAGAAGAATCAGAGGAACTCTGCAATTCCACACACTATCTTAATCAATAGCATGCAAACATTCAATTTTAGGTGCAAATAGAACAGGGCATTGTGCTCCCCTTCATGAAAGTGAAAGTACTGAGAACATCAGAAGCCAAGTTGCTAATTGTGTACAGGAAAACCACAAATACCAATCATGCAATCAATTCCCCACCCATCACATACATATGATAACTAAGGTGGCACATCAGATGAGCAACACAGGATGAAACAGCAAAAGCTACATACCACCCTCAGAGTAAATTGTTGACCATAAGGCAATAACCCACAAAACGATGATGATAAATAATTAAGCTGGCAGTGGAGAGGAAATAGAGTAATGGCACATTCTACAGTACGTGCAAGGAAGCAGCAACCAACCTGGGTCTTCTTCGGTTGAGTAGGCCTCAATCCTGGCTGACACACAAGCAACAAAATCGTATCAACTGGGATCCGTGAAAAATGGTTTTGATATGTGGCACATGTCTGGTGTTTATGATGTGTGCTGATACGGATAAGTTTACAGTGGTGAGTCTCACACACACACACACACACACACACACACACACACACACACACACACACAATGAATTATGAGGGTCACACACTATTCAGACAACACAGCAAGTCACCAGCAGCAGAACATGAAAATGTGTGTGATGGGTGTACATGTTCCAGGAAGCCTGTGAACTTGCTAAGCAGCCACTTACCATCAACAGGAAGATATGAGAGGTGATTCAAATAGTTAAGCGGCTTGCTAACATGAACTGCGATGATGGATAGAAGCTTCTGTTGTCCTGGTTGCCAGCAATAGCTGGCCTATGGGTTGACAGTGCTCGTGTGGCTGCCCCAAGAGACACGGCTGTAAACATTGTAGCTGAAAGAACAAGTCGCACTGACATGTGGCAACCACCACCGAACATTGTGGGAGCAGTGCTATGTCACGGCAGTGGCTCCCCTCTGATTTGCCAATATCAGTCAATACAAAACAAACAAATAAATCATCAATGGATCATCTGAGTCCACTCCTGTCACCCAATCAGAAGAACCTGATGATGACCATACGTAATAAAATGACAGGGAGAAACAGTAGTATATAGAGTCCAAGTTAGAACTGGCCTATAAGTCTATATCATCACCCTGATGAAGGTCACCAGTAAAAGTGGCTGGAACAGTGGAACAATTTATAAAGTGATGCAATCTCAGAGCAAGAATATTTTTACTGAGCACCATTCCCACTCAACTGTAGGATTAACAAAAATCCTACAGCTCTGCCAGTTAACTGACTACTATCTTTTATCAAAACTACTGTACACCTGAAAGAACAAATGATAAAAGTGAACAGAATACAAGAGCTGTGACTTCAACTACTAATTCAGCTTTTTCAGTGGGTGAACTGTGTCCCATAATTGAACTTAATACACCCACGTGTAAGCATTGAAACTAATTGTGTGAAGCTACACTTCCATGTTGATAAAATCTCATTCCTCTCCCTCTGGAGAATAATGTCAAATTATTTTGCGTCTGATACACAGAGCTGGTACACAATTTAGTATCTGGACCAGGGGTCCAGCTTCTGCCTTCTTTCCACAATGGGTGTTAATAAATGAAACTCTGTACATCATAAGGGTACAAACTGGCAGTCGCCAGTAGGAGTTGGCAGAAACACATGAAGTGTTAAAATCACTGTCGTAAAAACTACAAATATTTGATAAAAAAAGCTAGTGTAACACGATAGTGTGATTAAGAATAGTGTGCAGGTTCTTCTTACATAATAAGAAATGGAAATGGAAGCTGCAGATCTACCTCACAAAATAAAAATGTGAAATACAAATATTTTGCTATGTCGATTACACTAAAAAAAGTACTAACAGTAAATTCTACAATAATACAGAAGAAATAATGTCAGGTACATACCATTTTCCCAGGTCGGGCCCACGTGTAGACATATCCATCCTGGCATGCTGTCACAAAACAGTCTTCTCTAAACACGAGTGCAGTTAACCTTTCATGAGCTATCTTTTTACACACAAGCGGTTCTAACACAGGACACTCGTCAAATCGAGGACAAGCAGCTGTTCCAATGAGTTTCATCGGATCATCGGCAGTCGAACGATTAGCTGCTGAATGACCACTCTTTTCTGCACTCCCACTTCCACTACCACCTCGAGATGCTAGGCTGAAGTTCCGTTTATGAGCATCCTTTCTGTCACCAAACCCAAAACCCGCTAACCTCTGTGTCAGAGACGGACCAGTAGAATTGTGCATATGTGATGAGAGGTTACCATCAGCTACACAGTCCTTATCTTTCCCTGATGGGTTATCAGTCTGTTGTGGAGAAGAAGTGTTGCCTCGAGATGCTCCTACAGCATTAGCACGACATGTTGTTCCATTTGCATTTGACAAACTAGATGTTGTGGTTCCAGTTACCCTGGGCTTTGGTGGACACGGTGGTTGCTTGAGAATATCTTCCGTTATGTCCCACAAACATAACTGAGTGTCTTGCCCAACAGACCCTAGCCTATAACACGTAGCTGTGTTAACACGCCCTAGTTCATTGTTTACTGGGTGCCTTTCCGTTGGATCGTCCTCATCTGAACCTCCACTAAAATCGTCATGACTGCTATATGATGTATAAGGATCAAAAGCTACAACACTGACCCAACTTCGATGCCCCTGACCACGTGCTACAACACGCCTCTCTGCGAAACTCCACACAGTGACTAAGTCATCCTCACCACCAACAACAACATAACGTTCATCAGGTGACCAGCACACGCACAAAAAACCACCAAAGTAACTACGTGCAATGCCAGCAGGTTCCATAGTGTCATAGTTGAAAACACGCAAGAAACCATCTTGTGAGACGACGGCAAGATGAGTACCACTTGGTGAAAATGCGAACTCGTTAACACAACAACCCTCTGATCCAACAACCCATCTGTATAATGGATTGCGTGTGCTCTTTGTCTTGCACGTATGCACAGTGTAACCGTCACCTTGTTTGAAAGTTTGATAGTGAGGAGGTGCAGTGCCACATGGAAGCTCTTCATTGTACAGGTACAGTTGTCCACTACTGTGCGAGACCAAGAAAAGGTTTGTCGAACCAGGGACCCACCGGATGCAGGTTACTTTTGTTTTGTCGATCAGCCTCTGTCAACAAAATAGTTTTAGTTAAAAAATATATATCATAATATATTTTGTAATCTTTGTTAATTTATATAATATCACTATGTTTTTTCTGTAATAGTTAATACCAATTACACCATGGAAAATTATACAGGTCTACAAATGTGTAAGAGTAAGGTGCTAAGTTTCTTGTCTAGTGATGAAATAATATGCTCTTTAGGTACAATGAAGGATTTATTTTTGTGCTGCTGTAATCTTCTTACTGAACTCAGAATGATTTTGCCATGGCAAGTTTCTTTAAACACGGAAACAGATGGAAGCAAAAGGTAGCCAAATCCACTGAACAGAGCAGATGTTCCAGAATTTTACTTTAAATCCATCAGTTTTCACACTCCCAAACCAAATTTCACTGTCATTACTGAAGGACCCCTTTGTCTTTTGTGACCTATGACTTTTCTCTTCAATTTTTGTATTCGGCTGACAGAGTAATTCTGTAGTGTTTATCAGTTATTGTTTTACTCTTTGCAAAGCAGTCATTATACAGAATCCGATTTACATCAAAGTTAAAAATAGATTGGCACCTTCCTAACACATATTTCTCTAGAGCCTCTCCCACTACAAACGTCCTGTACAGAACTATTAATGTTTCTAGTACACATAAAGGGTCAATGACACTCCAGATTGCTTGCTGGTGATTTTTTTGTAGAAAAAGTTCATTGCTGGGTGATTGTAAGGAACTTTAGACAACAGAATTTCCACATGGATATTTGTGTCAAGCTATCATAAATTGAAGGATTCTTATTAGAAGGTGTCAGCGGTCTAATGATCTATACGATGAAAATAAAATCCACTGACTGCAAATTAATTTACATAGCTATAAGATGTAATGTAAGATTTAAATCTACATTACCAGTTTTGGAACTTTGTTTTTTCCCTCAGATGTTCTTCTACATAAGAAAAATCAATAAATAAATAAAACCCACATTTTGTAATTACAAAACTAAACTGTGATAATAAGAGCTCATAAATTGCTGAAATTTTAGCATCTTCCATTACATCAGCACTGAGCTGTATGTTTTTGGACAATTTCTACAAAAACTGTACATGTTTAATAATTACTAAAAGATAATACCATCTGCACCGACAACAATCCCACACTGCATAGGACTAAAGATCAAACAACATACTCTCAATCACAAAAAGAAAAGGAAAGCATGTTTTGTTACTACATATTCAAGTCTTGTGTCACTGTTTGTTTGGTACGATCTGTTATGTTACAGTGCATCTCCCTACTTTGTGAATCTACTTCCAAGTTGAAGTTTTTGTTGTCATATTGCATAAAATGGACATAGGCTAAGCTAGATGGTAATTGAATTTGTTGCTTGTTTACATTGCACACAGTCATGTGGATCCACTACCAGAATTGTATGTTCTACCTGGTGGTAACAGTGAGAAGTCCCCTGCACACGACCATGTACACATGTTCTAATTACATTATCTTATGGTATATTGCTTGGTTATATGAAAGAATGTACAAGAAGACAAGTTGCAAACAGAGGTTTTTGTTACAAAAATATAACTTTCAGCACTGAGGGGTTAAGGTGTAATGTATCACTTCCATTAAAAATGTGTTGCTCATTGTCAACAGTACCAGTGAATGATGCTCACCAAACATACAGTTAATTTTTATTAGTAGTTTTAGAAAGTTTTGGATATGCATGATGTGTAGGGAAATGTATTATTCACTTATTTAGTGGTCATTCAATGCAGCTCAATCAAGCTCATTTCAGCATGCCAAACAATAGAAACTACAGGGTGGGTTTTGGGTTCGAGCTGCTGGAGACGGTGGTCAAGTGTGCGTGAGTTGTGCTTGCTTCTGTGAATGTGTGTTTTCCTATTTACAGAAGGTTTTGGCCCGTCTGCAACTCAACGTACTATCTTTGCAGTCAGTATCAATCCTGTCATTTCAGCATGTTTTGCATTTGAAAGTATGTCTCATAGTCATTAAGTACACATTCACTCAGAGTATAGCTTGTTTTCTGCATACTTCCATTCTTTGCTGTTGTATGAAATTATTTTTTGGACCAATACAGTTGAAGTAAGTAAAGTATTTACAAATTATAGGACTCACAGTGTTTATCATGTTTTAATAAGAAAAGCCACTGAGAAAGCATAATCATATACTTTATATTGCTTAAGATTTTCTGATGGCTATAAAGCTTAAACCTTATCTGCTCAAATAAACTAAAATGTGGAAACTTTAAATTCTGTAATTTATTTAAGTGTCAAAATCACATCCAAAGATCAAACTGACCTCATACCATAACCATATTATTCAATAAAAGTGAGATGTCTGAATACAGAGTAAAAGAGACATAGGGGTATTTTCAAAGATCTTCGTGTACATTTTCATGGGTTCTGTATTCCATTGCTACAAGTTGCAAATAAGCTCCCAACACAAATCTCTATAAATTCCAAATAAAATTTCATAAAAGTAAGATGATTAGCTAAATCTACATATTATCTGATTATTTAGATTATGAAATCCAAGATCCCTCTTTACTGCATGACAAGTACTAAGGCCTATTGCAACAAACATCTGTTCTTGTGGCACATACATAATTATTGTCCTCTGATAAATATTAGTACAATTATATTTTCTTCAAGGTAGAACCTTAAATTTAACTTGAATATGCACAAAAAGTTTACAGAAACTCAGCAAGTCAACCATTAACGCATTTTCAAACAGCTTCATAGTTAGTTAACACATACCTTGCCTCTTCTCCTACAAGATGGGCTCTACGAGACATTATGGATGATTGGATAAATGCAGGGTAACCTCCATAAGCAAGACAAAGAAACCTTTACTAACTAATTGCAATATTATTGGTACACTTATGGGGTATGCTACATTACATAAATCAGTATGGACAATACAACAACTTGGTATGATATGGAAAGGAAAGAACAAACTAGTAGGAAATGTGATCAGACAACTTACAATCTTTGAGAGTATTCTGTGAAAGCAACTGTTATAAGGTGACCATAAGGCACTAATGTGATCTTCTCTGTCCATACCAAGTAAGCCAGATAACAAGTATCAGAGAAATTGAAAGATGCACTGCAAAAATTATAAAAGGTTGGTATTGCTTGTACAGAAATGCTCATGTAACTTGTAATCTTTGCAACACACATGATATTGTTCTTGTGAAATTCTACTGCTTTATCTCATAGGGCATTCATAAGAAGAAGATAGACAGACTAGTGAGTCTGCAGAAATCACCCCTGCCCCGCTACTCTACTATGAGTGTATAGGACAGGGCATTGCTAATATTGGTAACAGTTAGCCTCTGCCTTGCACTGAGCACTGTCTTTTTTACATAAGTATATGTACGTAGAAACACAATTGCAAATATTGGTAAAAGGTAACATTTGCCTTGCACTGTGCACTGTTTTATTAGTGTGACGTGGATGTAGACAAAAGTTCATTCTTTCTGAAAGATGAAATTGTTGTTAACTTCTTTGGCACAGTGCCACCCGGTAGGTGGGAAGTAATGATGCCCAATTTCTTTACCAGAATGCAGGTGAAAGCTAAGGTCATATTCTTAACAATTAATTAATTTAAAAAAGTTTCTTTTCTTCTTTACTTCCCATTTTATTGTTCCATCCCATTCTGGATCTTCCATGGTTTACTTTATTGCAGGTGCCTTTACCTTAATCATACATTATACTACAGCCAAGTCATCTGAAGCATTGCTCATAATTTTAGTGCAATAAGAGTGTTTCCCTATTAAAAGCACTGTTTTAGTTTTTGCACAAAAAAGCATTCCAAATAAATTACACCTTTTTCTCACTCGTTTGTCTATTGGTTTTTGACTCAGATCCAACAAAACTGCTATTTACGTATATGCTAATTATTGTTGCAAGATACAAAATTCACTCCAAAATATGCTGCTTGGAAACTCTCAGGCTTCTCTCTAAAGCAGTAACCTACGCAAGCCTCATGTAGCTACTGCAATGTACATCCATGTGCACCTGCTTACTCTGGTCAAGCTTTTAGCTCCCTCTACAATTTTTACTCACCCCCCCCCCCCCAAACCTTCCTTCCATTATCAAATTGACTACACCTTGATGCCTCCTCAAAATGAGTCATCAACCAATCCTTTCATTTAGTTAAGTTGCACCACAAATTTATTATCCCCCAATTCAACTAATTAGTTATCCAATATAGGCTTACTCCTCTAATCTTCAGCATTCTCATGTAGTCACACATTCCAAAAGCCTCTAGTCTCTTCTTGATTGAGTTTTTTGTTGTCCACACTTCACTTCATTACTAGTCTCCTCCCACCACAACCACCCCCGATAAGCAAAGCAAATACAATATTAATAAATTCCCCTTTTTCAGAAATGCTTTTATTCCCACTGACAGTCTGTATTTCATATCCTCTCTACTTTCGCCATCCTCATTTATTTAACTCCCCAAACAGTAAAACTCATAGATTACTTTTAGTGTCCTTTTCTTAAGTTAATTCCCTCAGCATAGCCCAATTTGATTTGACTACTTTCCATTACGTCTTTTTTTATCTTTGTCTGAAAAAACTGAGTTAAATTTCAGGCCCTCCAGGTTTATGAATGCTATGTTGAACAGAATTTTGAATGTTGCACCACAAGACGCGGTAATGGACCAGCAAACAAAACAGCTATATAGATGGCTGAGAAGAAGTGTCTTAACCTTGATAAAGCAGTAGAAAAGTGTTTTAGTGAGATTATGTTGACTTAAATGGAAAATCATTGTTTGTGGAGATTGTTGTGTTGACTCCCTGCCAGACTGGGTAGAAAACTGGTAGACATGATAGCACAGCAAATAAATAAATGATGTGACAACGATGTAGTTAATCTATTTGTTTTCTACACTGATGGCGTTATTCACGGATCAATATTTAACAAAAACTCTGGGATACAGCTGAATGATCTGTCACCATTGAAAGCACTCTTCCACGCTGAAGCCCTTACACTGATTTCAAGGAAGCGAGGGGGGAGGAGGGGAGGTATCTTCACACAACTACTCAGGACCTGGAGAAAATACATTACAAAGATATCATGGAAATTTCAGTAAAGGAAATTAAAATAATGGCTTTTATAGGTTAACACTTATATTGCACCTATGTGGATTGAAGTGCAACAGCTATTGACAATTAGGTAAGGCACACAACAACCTGCAGTGATTTAAACCAATAGTCAAAGGTTTATCTAAACATGACGGTCAAATGTTAAAAATCAAATTAACTGGCCAGTTAGTACAGATCACAGAGGAAAGTATTGTATTGTTCTGTAGAATCACAAACAATGACTCAATCACAGTGTTTAACAGAGAAAACATGGGAAGAATGCTGGGGAGAAATCCGTAATGCAGACGGTGTTGATGGAAAATCTAACTTTTTCTGAAACATATTTGTATAGCATTTTGAATTTTGTTTGTCCCTAAAACAAATACGGGCAAAATTGAACAGAAGCAAGGATAAGCAGAGGATAGCTCCTGGGACTGAAGTATGTTTTGCTAGGAAGAGAGAGCTCTGAATAATTCAAAGAGTGAGTAATAAACAAGATCAGAAACACCTACACTACAGTCAAATCCTCCATACATCATTAAAAAGCAAAACTTATGTACAACGCTACAAAAATAAAACACGCCAAGAATAAGTAAATCACTATTTGGAACATTATTAAACAAGAAACAAACTAAACTACTCATTCTAATGATAGTGAGCCCCAGAAAATAGCTCTGGCAGAAATGGTGGCAGTTTCAAATCACTGGCCACCAAATTCAATGATTACTTCCTAACACTGTCGGCAAGCAGTACATCCAGCCATTAACAACCCAATACAGCTGTTTGCTGGCCATACTTGTGTTTCAAGTTGAATATTAAAAATCTTATTCTGACTTAAGAGAATTACCCTAAGCCACCCTTGTAATCAAACAGTATTTCCTAACAGAGTTCAATACAATCTATGAGGGTTGCCCAGAATGTAACTCACCACATTTTTTTTTTTTTTCTACAACAGTTCTTTGTGGAACATAATGAGAATTACACACATGAAAGACTGGTGTCTTATCTACACACCCTATTTTTCCATGTAATCTCCATCCCATTGTATGGTCTTCCTCCAGTGTGAAACAAGGGCGTGTATGCCCTGTCGGTACCAACCCTTCTCTTGTTGGTGGAGCCAGTGCTTCACTGTGTGAACTTTCTCTGCTTATGACAGATGCAGCACCAACTGCTGAGTCATAATGCTTCTGTCCTCGCAAATGACATCAGCTTGCTGCAAAATCTCAGGTTTGACAGCTGTGGATGGTCTCCTCGACCGCTCCAAATCGTGGTGCTCCGCCAAACCATCTTCTGGTGACCTCACCCTCCTTGCCAAGTGACTAACTGTACTTTGTCGGTAACAGATGCTCCATAGACTTTGCACATACATTTGTGAATATTCCCCACAGTTTCTTTCTACGCAGTGAAAAATTCAATGAAGTCACATTGCTTGTAGTGTACATCACCTACAGACACCATTTTGAAACTGGCCTGCAGCTACACTATCTGTCAGAGGTGACGGAAACTTGGCACGCTCACTCAGGAGACTTCAAATAACACATATGTAGCGTTTTGCATTCAAAGCATTGTTTTTGACTGGGGGGGGGGGACGTAATCATTGCTTGGTTTGATACACAGCTAACATGTCAGTGTAAGAAATTCAATTATTTCTTTTTTAACAACAGCAAGCTCTCGTCAACTAGCAGCAAGCTCTCTCCGGGGCACTAAACAATTTGTCAGCCTCATTGATGTGCCAGGTTCCACTGCAGTTGATGCAAGCCCCGCAGTTTCCCCTGCAAGGTGATTCTGAGGAAGATCAGGATGCATAGGAAAAAATACCTTCGGCAACATTTCCAAGTTTTTTTAATTTGTTGACCCCAATTTGTGTAAGGCTTTATTTTTGTCATCTATTTCTCTTCAAGTTTTCACCTTTTGTGTCAGCTACATTCTTTTCAGAAAAATGTCAGTTTTTCTTTCCATAAAATGTAACAACAGTTTTCCAATTTTTATTCCAAACATACTCGTGGTATTGTTGCTTGTGTTGAGTGTGACAACTGTCAAAAATAGCTGCAAGAGTCCTACAGAGCTTGGCCAGGGGAACTTCATAGGCTTAACAGTCATTGATAGTTTGTTACTGGGACCTACCAGGACACACATGTAGGTTCGATTATTTGAAACGCTACAATAAACCTACAATACAATGATAGAGAAGTTCGTGAACATGCTTTACAATGTGGAAATCCCTCTCTCACAGATGTTCTGAACACTGCTCAGTCCTTTGAAGTAGATAGGGCAGCAAGAAATGAGAAGCATGGTGTGAAATAGCCCCCACTGCTTCTTCTTCTCCTCCTCAGCTGCTATTGGTTAGCTTACGTGGGGAACGGGGGGGGGGGGGGGGGTGTAGGAGGGGGCGGAGGAGGAGGGGGGGAGAGGGGGAGGGGGGGAAGCCACTGCGCACATGTGACCATAGCCTCCACGTCATATAGGACAGTGCCATGCTAAGCAGGAATAGCGGCTTGTTAGTATCACATTGGTAGTTGCGGGCTGCACCTCCACTGTACCCTTATTGTTTTGTTCAAAATGAGCAGACCATGTGCTGAAAGCTTTGGACAACATGCAACCACTGTAGTAAAAAAAAAAAAAGAGGACATTTTGCATGTGTGTGCAACTCAGCCTCCTTCACCAGGCATGAAAATTGATGTGCACACTGTTTTCCAAGTGATGGTAGCCTCAAACAGGCTCTATACTGAAATCCGCGTGATGGACAAAATGTTAAAATTGCTTGTGGTCACAGGTGTAGCAGAAAACTTTGTTAAAATTTCCAAGCTATGTGAATCTCGGATCACCATTATTGTACCCTGTATCTTGTCCATTGGCCATATTGAGACAGTTTTCTACTTCCATAGTGTACAAAGCAGCTGTTCGGCATCTGACCTTTCTAGTAGTGGATGATGCCACCACTGAAAACTTACTTGGTTTAGACACCTTCAAATATTTTGGGTTCTCTATATCTGATTAAGTGCATCTGGTATCTAATCAGTTTCCTTAGCAACAACTGGGTGCACTCTGCCCAGATTCATTTCATCCTGTTTTTGGAAGGTTTAGGATGTTGTTCCAATTTCAAGGCTCACATCACAATGAAACCCTATAGAATGCCCCCTTTTTTTGTGTCTGCCCAGTCCCAGTAGCTTTATGCTAGCAAGTCAAATTGGAACTTGACCAACTCAGATCTTTGGGTGTTATAATGCCTGTCTCCTCTCATAAATGGTCTATTCTGTTGGTAATTGTAAAAAAAAAACCTAATGGCAACTTTCAACGCTTGGTGATTATAAAATGTGTGTAAATTCATAGTATATTACTGATATGTATCCCTTATCTCAACAAGATGAACTCTTAATATGGCTTTCAGGGACCAATATCTTTCCAAAATAGACTAGTTAGAAGCCTACTTACAACTGCCTCTTGACAATTATTCTGAATGTATACTCATAGTGAATACCCCCTTCGAGCCTGTCATTCAGCATGGCTAGTGCCCCTGCCATTTTCCAATGATTTTTGGAGCAACTCACAGCCTCTGTGCAAGGGTCCATTAACTACCTGGATTATATCGTGATCTTTTCTCGACATATGAACATTTGTGCCTTGTTCATGGTGCTAAAGGCCAACAGTTTGAAATGTAACTTACGCAAGTCATAATTTTTTCAGCCATCTATCGCCTATCTCAGTTTTAAAGTCTTCCATGCTGGTGTCAAGCCTTTATGCTAGCATGTCGCTGCCATTTTAGCTTTGTTGTGTCCTACCAATATCAGAGTTTTATGCTTTTCTTGGAAAGATTGCATGCTACTATAAATTTATTATTGGTGCAGCTACAATGGAATCAGCCACTTCATGCTCTCTCTTGTAAAGATGTCTCTTTTCACTTATCATACACCTGCAAGTGTGCTTTTAGACTATTAAGGTCAAAATTACACCCAGTACCTTGGTTGGTTACCTTCCAACCAGGCCACAGGCTCTCCAGTATGGCCTCTGAGCTGTTCTCATGAACAAGTATGGAGACGGTTCTGAATGTCCTATTGTGTATGCTTCCAAAACTTTGATTTAGGTGCGACAGCACTACTCATGCATAGAAAAGGAGCCTTTGCTATTGCGTACATACTGAAAAACTTCCGCGTTTTCTTATACAATTTTAAGTTTCATTTGATTCCTGATCATAAATCTCTGGTCTCTCTTTTCATCCTTCAGCATCTATACCAGACAAAGTAACCCATCACCTGCTACTCTGGACACTGTTTTTGCCAAGCTATAACCATGAGACTCATTTCTGGCCCAAAGCACATCACACCAATGCGGATGTTCTTCTTGATTGCCAACTGGCCCCCACCCAGCATTTGATCAGGATGAACTGTGGCGTTTCCATTTAGTCATCTATGCCTGAAACATCGTGGATGTTTTTCCCATTATCAGTTCTCTGATTTCGATGTCTGTCACGGTCAATCCTTTCTACGTCTGGTTGTTCAATCTGTCCATCACTAATGGCCAGATAAACCAGCGGTCCAAGCATCAGATCGTTTGCGTAATTATTATACTCTCCACCTCTGCCTCTCAGTTCTTAGTGGTGCGTTACTGTTAGTTACTGAAGAGTTCGCAGCCAGGGTTGTGAGCCCTTTAATTGAAAGGGCACAGGAGATTTCCTTTTCCTTCCTTGAAACACTACAAGCATATGCTCCGCCTCTAATGAACTCAATATTCATATGGTGTTAAGCTCTGATCTTCCTTTCTTTACTACTTGCTGAACTACAGATTGAATAACGTTAGGGAAACACACAACTTGGTATCCATTCTCAACATGTCTATTGAGTGTTAAAACTGCAGTCTGGTTTCTGTAAACGTTCTAATTTACCTTTTGCTCTCTGCATTTTATTCCTATTGTAGCTTGTGTCAAAAGTTTTCAAACCTAAATATGCTATAAATGTAGGTTTGCCATTCTTCAGTTTATATCCTATGATACAAAGTAGGTCCAATATTGCCTCTCATGTTCCTACATTTCTCCAGAACCCAAACTGATCTTCTTCTAGGTTTACTAACAGTTTTTACATTCTTATTATCTAAATTATTTGTGGCAATAATTCACATCTATGATTTAGAATTGAGTGGTTGGTTTAAAAGAGGAAGGGAGGGACCAAACTGATATGTCATCAGTCCCTCATTCCGATTAAAATAATTCCGCAAGGGTGGGAGTAAAATAATTGAGACATACAAAACATAGCAGGAAGAAAGGAGAAAACCACAAGAATGATAGAAGGGCAAGCAACACTAAAATGGACAAAATCGGACAATAAAACCAGAGACACGCAAGAAACATGTAGAAGAGATAAAAACAAGAGAGCAGATTACCTTGGATGGCTGACCATGAGAATAAAAAGGAGAAGCCAGCCACTCTGCAAAAAATTAAAACCTCCACCCTAAAAGCACTAGGGTGGAGGACACAGAGGGACAAAGGACATGGGCTAAAACTTAGATCAAATGATAAAACTGACCCTCACGAATACAACTTAAAACTAAAGCTGCTGTTGAGGCATTGCCGCCCAACATTGAAGGTAGGGTGCTGAGAAAGTTAAAAGTACACCGCAGAGCTGCTAAAAGTGGGCAGTCCAGCAAAAGGTGGACAACCATCATTTGTGAGCCACAGAAACACCGAGGTGGGTCCTCATGACGGACGAGGCAATCATGCGTTAGCCACATATGGCCAATGCGGAGCCGGCAGAGGACAACCGATTCCCCGCGAGAGTACCACATGGAAGACTTCCACACATTTATAGTCTCCTTAATGACACACAGTGTGTTGTACATACTGTTATGCCATTCCGTCTCCCAAAGCCGAAAAACCCTGCGGCATAAGACAGAACGCAGCTCAGTTTTGGAGACGTCCATCTCCAGAAGTGGTTTTCGCATAGCCTGTTTGACCAGCCTATCAGCAAGTTCATTGCCTGGGATTCTGACGTGTCCTGGAGTCCACACAAAAACATCACTGAACAATGGGACCATTCCAGGGCATAGATGAACTCCTGAATGGACTCTACAAAGAATGGTGAGTGTAGCTTGTAGGTTGCTCAAGTAGTCAGTACACAGGAGAAATGACTCACCAGGGCTTGAGCGGACGTGCTCAAGAGCACGAGATATGGCCACCGGCTCTGCAGCCATCTTGCAAGGAGTGCTGTTCAATATGTTCTCCATGAACATACGCAAAGCCTATGTGACCATGAGCTGTCGGTGTAAACCACTTCGCGGCCCTGGAACATGTTGAGAAGCGAGAGGAAGTGATATTGGAGAGCCGTAGGGTTAACAGAGTCCTTAGGGCCATGCGAAAGGTCCAGAATTATCCGCAGCCTAGGTGTACACCACGGAGGTGAACATGAATGGACCTCAAGGAGATGTGGTAACAGGAAGGATTCCAGTTCAGACAGAAGGGACCAGATGCAAAACCACAATCGGAAGCCCTGACCTGGAACACTGATGCAGGAGATGAATTGCCGTGTTTGGGAAAAGGAGATGGTAATTTGGATGTGCAGGAGAACTACAAATGTGTACAACATAACTGGCAAGCAGTTGTGCGTGGTTAAACTTCAATAGAAGACTTCGGCCTCCACCACGATACTGGTCACTGGACTCATTCTAAAAGCTCCCGTCACTAGGTGAACGGCACAGTGGTCCACTGGGTCAATGAGAATTCCGCCAAACTGTAAACCAGACTCCCATAGTTAAGGCGAGATTGAACAAAGGCTCTGTATACCTGCAGCAGTGTAGAGCTCTATTTGCACCCCAGTTGGTGTTGCTCAGGCACCAGAGGGCATTGAGGTGCTGGCAACACTTCAACTTAAGCTGACGAAGATGAGGTAAGTCAATTGGGCACTGAGAACCAGTCCTAAGAATTGATATGTCTCCACTACAGTGAGTGGATCATAATTAAGGTAAAGTTCTGGTTCTGGATGAACGGTGCGAAGCCAACAGAAATGCATGACACACGACTTTGCGGCTGAAAACTGAAAGCTGTGGGCTACAGCTTATGACTGCACCTTGTGAATGGCTCCTTGTAGGTGCCGTTCAGCAACGCCAGTACTGGAGCAGCAGTAAAAAATGCAGAAGTCATCCGCATAGAGAGAAGGTGAGACTGCTGGCCCTACAGCTCCTGCTAGACTGTTAATAGCCACTAAAAATAGAAACACTCAATACAGAGCCCTGCAGAATGCCATTCTCATGAAAAGGGGGGGGGGGGGGGGGGACTATGGGAAGCACCAACTTGGACACGGAAAGTTTTGGAGTGAGCCTCAGAGCCCCACTCATACGATGTGGCACAGATATGGTGTTACCAGGTCGTGTAGAATCCTTTACATAAGTAAAAAAAAAAGACAGCAACCAGGTGTTGGCATCGGGGAAAGGTTATTCGGATGGCAAACTCGAGGGGAAACTAGATTATCAGTAGTAGAGTGACTCTGGTAGAAGGCACCCTGACATGGAGCCAGTGGGCCGCGTGACATCATACATTCCAGCAGCTTACAAAGAAATTCGGTGAGGCTGATGAGCCAGTAGCTATCCACATCAAGTGGGTTTTGACCGGGTTTGAGCACCAGGATGATGGTACTCTCTCACCATTGCAATGGAAAGATGCCATCGCACCAGATCCAATTGAAGATGATGAGGAGATGTCGCTTGTAGTCAGACGAGAGATGTTTAATCATCTGACTGTAGATCTGATCCAGCCCAGGAGCTATGTCAGGGCGATGTGCAAGGGCACTGAGGAGCTTCCACTCTGTAAATGGGGCGGGATAGGGTTCACTGTGGCGTGTAGTGAAAGAGAGAACTTTCCTTTCCATCCACAATTTGAGGGTGCGAACGGCTGGGGGATAGTTCTCAGATGCAGATGTTCGGCAAAGTGCTCAGCTCGGCAAAGTGCTCATCAATTGAATTTGTGTCAATAGACATCAAGTCATTGATTTTAATGCCAGGAACACCTGTTGGGGTCTGGCACCCAAAAAGACATCTGATCTTCGTCCAAACTTGGGAACGCGACGTTCCAACAGTCGACACGTACCTCTCCCAACACCTCTGTTTCCATTGTTTTATAAGCTGGCGAACGCGGGCACGGAGGCAGTTAAAGGCTATAAGGTGCTCTAGGGAAGGGTGCCACTTATGTTGTTGGAGAGCTTGCCAATGATCTAGGTACTGTCTTTCACTGGGGTCACTAAAAGTTTAAATACCAACTAGCTCCACAGATGATTAAGAGATGATGCGATAAAAGAAATTATTCAGATAGTGAAGGGAGACGAAAATTTAATAGTCATGGGGGACTGGAATTTGATAGTAGGAAAAGGAAGGTAAAGTAATAGGTGAATATGGAATGGGGGCAAGGAATGAAAAAGTAAGCCACCTGGTAGAATTTTGCACCGAGCATAACTTAATCACAGCTAACATTTGGTTTAAGAATCATGAAAAAAAGCTGTATACATGGAAGAGGCCTGAAGACACTGGAAGATTTCAGATGGATTATATAATGGTAAGACAGGTTTAGGAACCAGATTTTAATTTGTAAGACATTTCCAGGGGCAGATGTTGACTCTGACCACAATTTATTGCTTATGAACTGTAGATTAAAACTAAAGGAACCTCAAAAAGGTGGCGTTTTGAGGAGATGGGACGTGGATAAACTGAAAGAACCAGGAGTAGAGGATTTCAGAGAGAGCGTTAGGAAACGATTGACAAGAACGGAGGAAAGAAATACAGCAGAGGAAGAATGGTAACCAGAAGGCAGTTATTAGAGTAGAGGGGCATGAAAGGGAAACAGTGGTTGAGAAGGGAGTGAAATAGTGCTGTAGGCTATCCATTATGTTATTCATTTTGTGTACTGAGCAAGTAGTAAACGAAACAAAAACTTTGGAGCAGGAATTAAAAGTCTAGGAGGAAGAAATAAAAGCTTTGAGGTTTGCCAATAACATTTTAATTCTGTCAGAGACAGGAAATTACTTGGAAGGGCAGCTGAATGGAACAGATAGTGTATTGAAAGAAGGACATAAGATGAACATCAACAAAAGCAAAACAAGGATAATGGAATGTAGTCAGATTAAATCAGGTAATGTCGAGGGTTGAAGTGGTAAATGAGTTTTGCTATTTGGAAAGCAAAATGACTGGTGATGGCCGAAATAGAGAGGATATAAAATGTAGACTGGCAATGGCAAGGAAAGTGTTTCTGAAAAACAGAAATTTGTTAACACTGAGTATAGACTTAAGTGTCAGAAGTCTTTTCAGAAAGTATTTGTATGGAGTTTAGCCATGTATGGAAGTGAAACATGGACGATAAATAGTTTAGACAAGAAAAGAATAGAAGCTTTGAAATGTCTTGCTACAGAAGAATGCTGAAGATTAGATGGGTAGGTCACATAACTAATGAGGAGGTATTGAACAGAATTGGGGAGAAGAGGAATTTGTGGCACTACTTGACTAGAAAAAGCGATTGTTTGGTAGGACACATTCTGAGGCATGAAGGGATCACCATTTTAGTATTGGAGGGAAGTGTGGGGGGTAAAAACCATAGAGGAAGACCAAGGGATGAACACACTAAGCAGATTCAGAAGGATGTAGGTTGCAGTAGTTACTCAGAGATGAAGAAGCTTGCACAGGAGAAGGTAGCATGGATACCTGCATCAAACCAGTCTCTGGACTGAAGACCATAACGACAACAAGGTGCAAAAATTGGCAATCGGCCCTTAATCATAAAAAGTGTGAGGTCATACAGATGATGCTACAAGGAACATCATTGTTACACGATAAATCAGTCAAATCTATAGGCCATCAATTTAACTAAATATCTACAACGTAGGAAAAGAGAGATTGTTACTTACTGTAAACAAAACATTTGAAGTTGGAGAAAGGCACAACCAAAAGACTTCCTCCTGGTGCTGCGTCTCTTAGCAGTCTAGCCCTGCACACTCCAGACAGCGTTCAACTCTCTCCCCTCCCATACACTACTATCCCTTCCCTTTCCCCATCCCCTTCAGACTGCTGCTTGCATCTCACATGATAGTTGCATTCCAGTCAGAGATGCTGGAGCTGACAGTTGTGTGTGCATCAGGTGTGCTCGCTTGCATGTGTGAAGGTGTGTCCCTCTCTCTTACTGATGAAGGCTGTAGTTTGTGTAGTTTACACTGTCAAAAGTTTTCAAACCTAAATATGCTATAAATGTAGATTTGCCATTCTTCAGTTTATATCCTACAATACAAAGTAGGTCCAATATTGCCTCTCATGTTCTTACATTTCTCCAGAACCCAAACTTGTACTTGTGCCTGTCGGTAACTTTACGTGTCTTCTTTATGGTGAGTAGCAATATGCCTTTTCCTACATTATTGATATTCCTACATGAAGTTTCCATTGTTCAACTAAATATTTAGGAATTATAATTACAAACATCTTAAGTTGGAAAGAACACACAGAATATGTTTTGGTAAAGACAAACTAAAGATTGCATTTTATTGGCAGAAGACTTAGAAAATGGAACAGATCTACTAAAGAGAGTGCCTACATTACACTTGACTGTCCTCTTTTCGGAGTAATGCTGTGCAGTCTGGGATCCTTACCAGATAAGATTAATGGAGTACATCGAGAAAATTCAAAACAAGACCAGCACATTTTGTATTAAGGGGTATACAGAAGAGAGTGACACTGACATGTTACAGGATTTGGAGTGAACATCATTAAAATGTTGTTTTGTTGTTGTCTTCAGTCCTGAGATTGGTTTGATGCAGCTCTCCATGCTACTCTATCCTGTGCAAGCTGCTTCATCTCCCAGTACCTACTGCAACCTACATCCTTCTGAATCTGCTTAGTGTACTCATCTCTCGGTCTCCCTCTACGATTTTTACCCTCCACGCTGCCCTCCAATGCTAAATTTGTGATCCCTTGATGCCTCAAAACATGTCCTACCAACCGATCCCTTCTTCTAGTCAAGTTGTGCCACAAACTTCTCTTCTCCCCAATCCTATTCAATACCTCCTCATTAGTTATGTAATCTACCCACCTAATCTTCAACATTCTTCTGTAACACCACATTTCGAAAGCTTCTATTCTCTTCTTGTCCAAACTAGTTATTGTCCATGTTTCACTTCCATACATGGCTACACTCCAAACAAATACTTTCATAAACGACTTCCTGATACATAAATCTATATTCGATGTTAACAAATTTCTCTTCTTGAGAAACGCTTTCCTTGCCATTGCCAGTCTACATTTTATATCCTCTCTACTTCGACCATCATCAGTTATTTTACTTCCTAAATAGCAAAACTCCTTTACTACTTTAAGTGTCTCATTTCCTAATCTAATTCCCTCAGCATCACCTGATTTAATTTGACTACATTCCATTATCCTCGTTTTGCTTTTGTTAATGTTCATCTTATATCCTCCCTTCAAGACACTGTCCATTCCGTTCAACTGCTCCTCCAAGTCCTTTGCTGTCTCTGACAGAATTACAATGTCATCGGCGAACCTCAAAGTTTTTACTTCGTCTCCATGAATTTTAATACCTACTCCAAATTTTTCTTTTGTTTCCTTTACTGCTTGCTCAATATACAGATTGAATAACATCGGGGAGAGGCTACAACCCTGTCTCACTCCTTTCCCAACCACTGCTTCCCTTTCATGCCCCTCGACTCTTATGACTGCCATCTGGTTTCTGTACAAATTGTAAATAGCCTTTCGCTCCCTGTATTTTACCCCTGCCACCTTTAGAATTTGAAAAAGAGTATTCCAGTCAACATTGTCAAAAGCTTTCTCTAAGTCTACAAATGCTAGAAACGTAGGTTTGCCTTTTCTTAATCTTTCTTCTAAGATAAGTCGTAAGGTCAGTATTGCCTCACGTGTTCCAACATTTCGACGGAATCCAAACTGATCCTCCCCGAGGTCTGCATCTACCAGTTTTTCCATTCGTCTGTAAAGAATTCGCATTAGTATTTTGCAGCCGTGGCTTATTAAACTGATAGTTCGGTAATTTTCACATCTGTCAGCACCTGCTTTCTTTGGGATTGGAATTATTATATTCTTCTTGAAGTCTGAGGGTATTTCGCCTGTCTCATACATCTTGCTCACCAGCTGGTAGAGTTTTGTCAGGACTGGTTGTCCCAAGGCCGTCAGTAGTTCTAATGGAATGTTGTCTACTCCGGGGGCCTTGTTTTAAAATAAAAATGTTTTTTGTTGCAGTGGAATCTTCTTGTAAAATTTCTGTTACCTACTTTCTCGTCGAAATGCAAAAATATTTTATTGATACCAGCCTACAGATGGAGAAATGATCATCGTAATAAAATAAGAGAAATCAGAGCTTGCATGGGAAGATATAGATGTTCGTTTTTTCCGCACTTTGTTTGAGATTGGAATAATAGAGAATTATTGTGAAGGTGGTTCAACGAACACTCTGCCAGGCACTTAACTATGATTTGCAGAGTATCCACGTAGATGTAGATGCAGAGGAGAGGTGTCAGAGAGAATGGGCTGGATGTGGATTGCGACCACACTGCGTGATCTGGCAGCCATTGCAGGAGATGGATTTCCATATTTGGAAAGAGAAGATGGTAGTTCGGACACTTAGGGGAGCTGCAAACATGGGTGTCATAACTGACAAGCTTTTGTTGACATCTGATCTATAATGGAGTGATCCCAGCCTCCATAAATAAGCTGTACACAGGGCTAGTTCGAAAGGACCCTGTTGAAAGTGGTGTACTGGACCCAGTATCTGCAAAGCTGAGCATGATGCCGAACAGTATGCCAGACTCCCATAATCAAGATGGGATTGTATCAGGGCTTTGTAAAGCTGCTGAAGGATCATGCGATCTACACCCTAGCTGGTGTTACTCAGGCAGCAAAATGTAATAAGCTGCAGCCACCACTTTGGCTTAAGCTGGCGAAGATGGGGAATCCATGTCAACCGAGAACCAAAGACTTACCCTAATAAGTGATAAGTCTCCAGTAGATTGAGCATTTGGTTGATGAGGTAAACTTCTGGTTGGGTGAATGGTACGACAGAGACAGAAGTGCATCACTCTAATCTTGGTGGCTGAAATCCGAAAGCCATGGCTGAGGGCCCATGTCAGCACCTTTCGAACGGTGCCTTGCAGTTGACATTCAGACCTCACCCACACTAGAGGAGCAATAGCAGAGGCAAAAGTTGCCAGTATGCAAGGACTGAGGACCCCACAGCTGTTTCAATATGATTGATGGCTACTAGAAAGAGAGGGGCACTCACTAGTAAACTCTGGGACTCCATTCTCTTATGCGGGGTACTGTGGAAAGCACCAACTTGAACCCAGAAAATATGGTGCGACAGGAAGTTTTGGATAAAAATCGGGAGAGCCTCCGGAGACACACTCGCACAAGGCAAAGAGGATGTGGTGTCGCCATGTAGTGTCAAAGCATTTGCAGGTTGAAGAAGTAGTCTATAACATGAAGACATCCGGCGGAAGTTGTTTGCATGGCATGCTCCAGGTAAAGCAGATAAGTAGCAGAACAGTCTTGGCAAAAACTACCCTGGGATGGAACCAGAAGATTCCCGAGACTCCAGGAGCCAACACAGCTGCCAGCAGACCATGGATTCAAGCAAATTGCAGAGAACATTGGTGAGACTAATTGGATGATAACTGTCCATCTCTAGAGAGTGCTTACTCAGTTTCAATACTGGAACAATGATGCTTTCTCAACAATGTAATGGGAGCTCACTAATATGTGCTTCATCATTTGGTTGTGGATGTGGTCTGGCCCTGGGACTATATCAGGGCAGTGGGCTAGGACGCTGGCAATTTCCTATTATCTGAATGGAACATTAAATGGCACCAGGTAGCATACAGTAAAGGAAAACTGCTTTTGTTCCACACACTGTTGTAGGACATGAAAGGCAGGTAGATCATTCTCAGATGCTAAGGCTCGAGCATAATGCAGAGGAAAATGTTCAGCAACGGCATCTGGGTTAGTCTAGAAAGGGCCATTAAGGATAATACCAGGTACATCTGCAGGTGTCTGGTATCCATAGAGACATCTTATGTTTGCCCAAACTTGCGAAAAAGAGGTAAGTGGTGCAATGGTTGAGATGTATTGTTCCCAGCACTCTCACTTCCATTGTTGTATTTGGTGGCCAGCTCAGATACGGAGCTGCTTAAAGGCAATGACGTGCTCCATCAATGGGTGTAACTTATGGTGTTGGAGAGCCCACATATAGTCTCTAATTGCCTCTGTGATTTCTGATGACTGCTATGTTACTGTCTTTGTCGAGGTGAGCCCGAAACGGGGGGTTGCTAAATCAACTGCCGAAACAATGATTGTAGTTCTATACTGGACTGTCTCGTTGATATCTCCATGAGGTGGGGAGCCAAGAGTGACAGCAGAGGAGAATACACCCCAGTCAGAATTTTTGTAAGCCCATCTGAGTCAACATCCAAGTAAGTACACTAGGGGAGGGGCAGGAAGATTGGGAAGGGGTCACCATCACACAGGTCATCATGGACTCCCAGTGGACGGATGGGAGAAGACATGAGCTGCAGATGGAAAGGTCAATGTCCGGAAAGTTCTGTGTGCCACAAAAAAGTGTGTGGGAGCACTAGCTTTCAAGAGGCAACAGTCAAGTTGTGCCAGTAAGTTTTCGACATCTTTACCATGGTCAGGGATGGTGGTTCCATCCCACAAGGTGTTATGGGCATTGATATCACCCACGACCAGGAAAGGTAGGGTCGCCGACAAACCAATGCAAACAATATGTTCCGAGACACTCCTCCATCGGGAGGAAGGTAAATATTGTGGATGGTAATATCTTGAAATGCCCTTACCCAAATAGCCACAGCCTCAAGAAGGTGTATTAAGGCACACAAGTTCGCTATGTGAAGTGTTCAGAAAAAGCACGTGGAACCCCAACCGACACCCTGTCATTGGGAGAACAATTCTTATAATATGCTCAGTACTGACAAAGAGCTAGGGTCTGCATTGCTGGAAATCAAGTCTCCTGAAGTGCAATGAGTAAGGCGAGGGAAGTGCTTGAAAGATGTTGGAGCTCTGCCTGGTGGTGGTGGTGGTGGTGGTGGTGGTGGTGGTGGTGGTGGTGGTGGTGGTGGAGGGAGGGGGGGGGGGGGGGGGGGAAGACTACTGGAATCTCCGCCTCAGCCACAAAAATGGAACAGGTGGGGTTTGATGGCCACCAGAATGTCAATCTTCTTAGAGGACTACTCAATTGATTGAGTGATTGATTGAGAGAAGTTATGGGACCAAAAGCCGAAGCCATAAGTCCCATGATTCTGCAGTGAGTCACAGAAGAAAGAGGGTGTGCGAAAAGTGGACGAGTCCAGTCAGGGGAGTCAAAATATAAAATAATGAACAGTAAAACATACAGTAAAGGCAAAACAGGTGAGACCAAATCAAAAAACTGGGAAAAAAGGGGGAGGGGGTGGCCATGGTGTCACAGACCGAGAAGATTGTAGAAGTCCTAACTACAACCAGACCACCCCTGCTCCAAGACTGAAGGAGAACCTTATATCTGGAAATAACAACCACTGTCATGGAGGAAGCTGAGGACCAGTTCAACCATCCGTGGATTGTCTGCCTATATTAAATTTAAGGAATTGGGAAGACTACACTTAACACAAAGTGCCAACAGAAGGGGACATTCCAGCAATGTGAGATATTGTCAGTCTGGCTCCACAACCACATTGTGGGGGTGGGCAGTTCCGTAGGAGGAAACAATGGGCAAACTGGGTACGATCAATGTGTAAACAGCATACAACCATGGACTCCTTTCGAGAGGAGTGGAAGAAAGAGTGCCAAACTTCAGTAGACCCCTTGATTGTGCAGAATTTATTACGAGCAGAAGTGTTCCAAATGGATAGCAGAGACCAAAGGGTGACGAGAGTAGCACCAGTCAATAGCCTGCAGGCTGCTCATGGAGTCTGAACAAATTAAAACACTGTGGAGGGAAGCCTGAGAAACAAAAAGGAGAGTCCCGTGAATGGCTAGAAGCTCTGCTGTGAACATGCTACATGATTCTGGCAATAAATGCTGTTCGAAGCCAGTAGTCTCCTACCTTACTGATAGTCTTAAAACCATCAGTATAAAAGATGGTGGCACCCAGGAACTGTGCAAGAATGGTACAGACAAGACGCTGGAAAGCCATATGAATGATGTAGATCCGCAGTTGGACTCATGACAGGAAATGGGGGTAAGTATCTGCTTCTCCGGCCAAATGGTCAGCCAGTTCATTCCCTGGGATGGCACCCGGGGCCATGGAACAGATCAGTCTTAATCAATGGACTAGGCACCATCCACGGGGAGGGGGACTGTATGGAGGAAAAACACGGAGTGCAGTCCAATGAGATGAGATGGAGGTGCCAACAGGGGAAAGTGAGACACATGCCAACCAGCAATCCCACCTACGGGTGGGAGAAAAGTGGAAGCCATGGGCAGTGGCTCATGCACAGGCCTGTCGGATGGCGCCTTGGAGTTCGAGCTCAGCAGACGCTACTGAGTGGGAGCGTCGATGTACAATGCCAGGGTAACCAGAGGCCCAACTGAGGTCACAAGCCCCTTGACGGTACTGAGGAAGAGCGTGATACTTAGCACAGAGCCCTGTGTGATAGAATTCTCCTGAATCTGAGAGGCAGTGAGTGACATACCAACTCTAACCCGGAAAAACCGGGATAAAAACTCAGACAAAAATCTGAAGGGGACCACAGAAGCCCAAGTCATGAAGGGTAACTAAAATGCGATGGCGGCAAGCCATTTCATATGCCTTATGTAGAGGTTATTTGGGGGAAGAGATCAAACAGCAAGGTCATCGGTCTCATCGGATTAGGGAAGGACGGGGAAGGAAGTCGGCCGTGCCCTTTGAAAGGAACCATCCCAGCATTTGCCTCGAGCGATTTAGGGAAATCATGGAAAACCTAAATCAGGATGGCTGGACTCGAGATTGAACCGTCCTCCTCCCGAATGATAGTCCAGTGAACTTATGTAGGCCAAAGAAGACAGCGACAAGATGTTGGCGGTAAGTAAAAACCTGTCTGATGGCTGATTCCAATCAGAGTAAATAGTTAGTTGGAGATCACCCTGCCTGGAAGTCACACTGACACAGTGACAAAAGGAGCCAAGATTCGAGAACCAACATTATCTGAGGTTGACCATCCTTTCGAGCTATTGCTTCCACGTTGGCACATAGGGGGATCCAGTCACTAATGACACTGAAGCAAACCAAAGTGCAAACAGCACCAGATGCTACCCTAGGGCCAGCACAGTTCAGATAGAGCACCCAATAACCATGAAAATTTGGAGAATGGTATCACGGAAATGCATTTCTTGAAGAACAAGATAGAACGCGGAATAAGAGGAGACAAGATGTTGCATTTCCGGTAGGTGAAGTTAGTATCAGTTGCAATTACAATGGATGATCATGTGGTGCGAATCCATGATAAACATGAAGAAGCCAAGGGGGTCAGGTCACTCTGTCAGTAGTTGTCACTGACAAGGATGGGGTGACATCCATAAATAAGACGTGAGACTCCGGTTATGAGGGGGGAGATGACACCTCCGAGGGCACCTTATCTTGGGATTTCTTCTTCTTCTTCTTCTTCTTCTTCTTCTCCTTCTCCTCCTCCTCCTCCTCTTTCTGAGGTGGAGGAGGGCAGGGCACAGGGCTAGTACAGGCTTCTGTAAGATCAGGAACCGAGAGGAAGTGGACGACCTTGGGGCACACAGATGATATTCCTTGTGGACAAGTGATGGTAACAGTCTTCTGGCCTGAGAGATGCCAAGGCGAGGGGTCCTGGGAGGGAGCCTGATCGCCGGCAGATTCTGAAGTAGGGAGGCACTTCTTCGGCCAGCGAGGGAGAGCGGCTCCCTGACAGGAGGTCGTGGGAACTGTAGGGGAGAGGGGCAGGTTGAGGGATAAGGAAGAAAGGAAGTAACAGAGGCAAAGGTTGAAGATAGTGACACTGGATGGAGTCTCTCTACTTTTGGGAAGCCTCAGCATAAGAAAGGCGATCCAGGGACTTCTAATCTTGGATCTTCTTTCCTCTCTTTTTAAGACGGGCAATCTGGCGAGCAAGAGGGGTGGCAGTCAGCACAATTGACACACACAGGCAGCGGAACACAGGAGCTTCCATCATGGAGTGGGTGGCCATGGTCATCATGAGAAGGGTCCGTCGTACAGCAGGAAGACATATTCTCAAAACACAAGAAATGCATAAGTGGAGGGATGTACAGCCTTCATGTAAAATCTAACACACAACCTTGACCTCCTCTGGGAGGGTATCCCCCTCGAAAGCCAGAATGAAGGCGCCAGTATCGGTGTCGTTATCTTTGCAACCCTTCCCTATACGCCGAACAAAATGAACACCATGCCACTCCAGATTAGCCTGGAGTTCCTCTCAGTTTGCAGGATGAGGTCTCTATGAAAAATTACTGCCTGGACCATATTCAGAGATTGGTGAGGGTGACAGACATCAGGACATTGCCAAGACAAACACAGGCATGAAGAGCTGCAGATTGGGTGGAAGAAGCAGCTCTGATCAACAGGGAGACTGACCGCATCTTACCGAGAGACTAGTCTCCACCAAACTTGTCCTCAATATTTTCCATGAAAAACAATGGCTTTGTGGTGGTGAATGTGTTCCCATTCATCCTAGTACAGAGGAGGTAACAGGGAAAGGGATTCATCTCAAGATAGTGAGGCTGGCCATCCTCCCATGCTGAAGCCAGGGAAGGGGAGGTTACGGGGTCACACAAAGCAGCATTCAAGGATCCTTCACCATTTGAAGAGACGGCCATTTGAGAATGGCCAGATTTTTTGTTGCTTGATATGCTTCATGCACCAAACATCTGCCCTGATACCACCCACTCTGACTAGGGGCTCTCGCCATGGGCACCACCCAGAAATAGAAAGGACTGTCTGGCACAGCGAGCGTTGCTGGGAGTTCCGAAGAGGATAAGCAACCACTCCTTGGCGCACATGGGGAGGGAACAGCTCAGGTATCATTAGTGTGATCCCTGTGTTGTCAGGGGCCTCAGCTATAAGGGTACATAACAGTTCCAATACACTGACTGTCTACTGATGCTGGTAACCTAGCAGGGTGTAAGGGGGGCTACAGTGGGGAAGGAAGGGGTGGGGGACAGAGGAATCCACACCATAGATGCTAGAGAGAAAGTTCTTCCCCATATGGCTCACAGTAAAAAAAGGACATTTTGAAGTGGAGTGGGGACCTAAATGCCAAAAAGGATGAAAGAACAAGCAAAAGTAACAAAATTGCAACCAATACAGGAAACCAGGTGGATAGCCAGGCTCTCTTCTTGGTAAGAAAAGCTGGAAGGGACCAATGTCCCTGGAGGGTGGGAAGCCATCTAAACCAAAGTAAGCGGTTTTTTTTTTTTTTTTTTTTTTTTTTTTTTTTTTTTTTTTTTTTTTTTTTTTTTTTGTGCACATCTACAATGGTCATTAGCGCCCTGACTAATTTAGCAATGTACCGCGAGGCACACGGTTAAAACAGCAACTAAAAGGGACAACACTATAAAAGACGTATTAACAGGCATAGGATTAAAAAACTACAGCATAATCAAACGTCCTTAGACAGGTGTGTCAAGTTGATAAAACGAAGAATGCGAGCAGCAGCTCCTGGGTCCAGGCATGGCATCCAGAGTACATGGCAGGCCAAGATCAAGACGCAGCGTAGTAAAATCCGGACAGGACGTTAAAATGTGGCGGACCGTCAGCAATTGCCCACATGGACAGAACGGCACCGGCGCTGCCGTCAGCAGATGGCGATGGCTGAACTGGCGGTGTCCAATTCGTAGCCGGGCCAAAACGACCTCCTCCCGCCGAGAAGGGATTTCAAGGCCCGAAGCTTGTTGTCCCAAAGTGCAGCCCAATCGGCATGCCACAGCGATAAAATGCGCAGACAAATGACTGTGCTACAATCTGATGAAGGGACACAACAAGAAGCCGTCCGAGGCTAGATGACCGCAGCCTTCGCCGCGGAATCTGCAGCTTCGTTCCCAGGGATACGGACATGGCCAGGAACCCACATAAAGCTAACTGGAGACCCGTTGTCCACTAGCTGCTGAAGAGAGCGTTGGATCCGGTGCACGAAAGGGTGAACCAGATACGGATCACTGAGGCTCTGGATGGCGCTCAGAGAATCGGAGCAGATGTAAAGAACAGCCTGGTAGAGGGCAAAGAGCTCAGCTGTGAAGACCGAACAATGGCCATGTAGCTGGTATTTGAAACTTTGTGCCCCGACAATAAAAGAACACCCGACCCCATCATTGGTCTTAGAGCCATCTGTACAAATAAAGGTCATATTAATGAACTTCGAACGAAGTTCGACAAAACGGAAGTGGTATACTGAACAGGGGGTAACCTCCTTTGGGAGCGAGCTGAGGTCAAGGTGAACGCGAACCTGAGCCTGGAGCCAAGGTGGCGTGTGGCTCTCGCCCACTCTAAAGGTTGCAGGGAGTGAAAAATCAAGGTGTTGAAGGAGGCGACGAAAGCGAACTCTAGGGGGTAACAGGGCAGAGACATACAACCCGTATTGACGGTTGAGAGTTGTCAAAAAAGGAACTATACGATGGGTGGTTGGGCATTGACGGAAGCCGACAGGCGTAACGACAAAGCAGTATATCACGCCGGTAGGTGAGTGGCAATTCACCGGCTTCAGCATGAAGACTCACGACGGGACTAGTATAAAACGCTCCGATCGCAAGCCGTAAACCCCGATGTTGTATGGAGTTGAGGCGGCGTAAGAGAGACGGCCGTGCAAAGGAGTATACAAAGCACCCATAATCCAGCTTGGAGCGGACGATCGACCAATATAGGCGAAGTTGGACGGTTTGATCCGCTCCCCACGACGTGCCACTGAGAACACGGAGGACATTTAGAGAACGGGTACAACGGGCAGGCAAATATGACACATGTGGAGACCAACTAAGTTTCCTGTCAAATGTAAGACCTAAAAATTTTGTTGTCTCCACGAATGGGAGAGCAACGGGGCCGAGTTGTAAGGACAGTGGGAGAAACTCTTTGTAGCGCCAGAAATTTATACAGACCGTTTTCTCGGCAGAAAAACGGAAGCCATTGGCGAAACTCAAGGAGTAAAGACGGTCAAGAGAACGCTGAAGACAGCGCTCCAGGAAACATGTACGCTGCGCACTGCAATAGATGGTAAAATCGTCCACGAAAAGGGAGCCTGATACACCATCTGGGAGGCAATCCATTATTGGATTGATCGCTATTGCAAAGAGAGCGATGCTCAAAACGGAGCCCTGTGGCATCCCATTTTCCTGGCGAAAGGAGTCTGACAGGACAGAACCCACACGTACCCTGAACTGTCGATCCATTAAAAAGGAACAAATAAAAAGAGGGAGGCGACCACGAAAGCCCCATGTATGCATGGTGCGGAGAATGCCCGCCTCCAACAGGTGTCGTAAGCCTTCTCCAAATCAAAGAACACAGCCACGGTCGGGTGCTTCCGCAAGAAGTTATTCATAATGAAGGTCGACAAGGTAACCAGATGGTCAACAGCAGAGCAGCGCCTACGAAATCCACATTGTACATTGGTAAGTAGGCGTCGAGATTCGAGCAGCCAAACCAAACGAGAGTTAACCATTCGCTCCATCACCTTACAGACACAGCTGGTAAGCGAGATGGGTCGCTAACTGGAAGGCAAGTGCTTGTCCTTCCCCGGCTTAGGAATCGGTACAACAATAGACTCGCGCCAGCATACGGGAACATGTCCCTCAATCCAGATGCGATTGTAAGTACGAAGAAGGAAACCTTTACCCGCAGGAGAAAGGTTCTTCAGCATCTGAATATGAATAGAATCAGGCCCCGGAGCGGAGGACCATGACCGGGCAAGTGCATTTTCGAGTTCCCGCATGGTGAATGGGGCATTGTAGTTTTCACAATTCGAGGAGTGGAAATTAGGTGGCCAAGCCTCCTCTGCCTGTTTTCGGAGGAGGAAGGCAGGGGCGGGGTTGGGGGGAGGGGGGGGGGGGGGGGGAAATGAGTGGAGCTCGAAACCTCTGCGAAAAAGCGGCCGAAGGCATTGGAGGCACCCTCAGGGGCCACAAGGACGTCATTCGCGACCGTCAAGCCAGAAACTGGTGAGTGGGCCTTAGTGCCAGATAGCCGGCGCAGGCTACCCCAGACAACAGAAGAAGGAGTAAAACTGTTGAAGGTGCTTGTGAAAGCAGCCCAGCTGGCTTTCTTGCTTTCTTTAAAAATACGACGACACTGCGCACGTAATCGTTTATAATTGATACAATTCGCCACTGTAGGGTGGCGTTTAAAGGTGCGTAAAGCACGTCGATGAGCACATAAGGTGTCTCTACATGCTGCGGTCCACCAGGGGACCGGTACGCGGCGTGGAGAAGAAGTAGTGTGAGGGATGGAATATTCAGCAGCAGTGAGAATGACTTCCGTGAGGTGTGCGGCCTGACTATCGCAGCTTGTGAAGGTCGCCCTGGAAGAGAAGAGCCCCCAGTCTGCTTTGGAGATGTTCCAACTAGTTGAGCACGGAGAGGGGGTATGATGCAGGAGATGGATAACACACGGGAAGTGGTCGCTCAAATATGTATCAGAAAGCGCATACCACTCAAACCGGCGTGCAAGTTGGGTGGTACATACAGAAACGTCTAAATGGGAATAGGTGTGAGAGGTGTCAAAGGAAAGTAGGGGCGACAGTATTGAGGCAGACAAGATTGAGCTGGTTGAAAACGTCTGCTAACAGGGAGCCCCTCGGACAGGATGCTGGAGAGCCCCAAAGAGGATGGTGAGCATTGAAGTCTCCAGTTAACAAAAATGGTGCAGGGAGCTGAGCAATAATTTGCAGCATGTCTGCCCTGGTAACGGCAGACGACGATGGAGTGTAAACGGTACAGATGGAAAATGTAAAAGTGGGGAGAATAATGCGGACGGCAATTGCCTGCAGGCCGGTGTGCAATGTGATGGGATCATAGAAGATATCATCCCGGACCAGCAACATAGCCCCTCCATGAGCCGGAATACCTGCCACAGGGGGTAAGTCAAAACGCTCAGAAGTGTAGTGTGCGAAGGCAATTTGATCGCATGGGCCAAAGTAAGTGTGAAGGAAGTAGCAAGAGGGCATCTCCCAACCATCAGAGGGGCAGGCATCCATTGTTGAGTGATCCTGAGGACCCACCATAGGAGATGTAAAGGGCAGGACTTCCATCATCAAAGAGGGTGATGTCTTCGTAGCTGTAGCATATGACACCGTTTGACACGATGGCTGAAACTGCTTGTACTACTTCTTGGCCTCTTGATAAGTTAGTTTGTCCAGAGTCTTGCATTCTTGTATTTTCTTCTGTCTCTGTAGAACAGTGTGATCTGGTGAGTAGGGACAATGGTGCTTTCCATAAATGACACAGACTGGAGAGGGGCACAAGGAGTGTTTGCGGGCAGCACTCAACCACCATCTCTACAGATGGGGCTAACGCTACAAAGTGAAGACATGTGCCTGAATTCCAAGCACTTTGTAAGCATCACATGGAGGGGTGGGTCCCACATCGCATTGGTATACAATCGGCTAGACCTTTCCAGGCAATGAATCACCCTTAAAGATCAAGATGAAGTCACTGGTAGCAACCTTATTGTCCTTTGGCCCCTTAGATATATGACAGACAAAGTACACACACCATCACTCCAAGTTGGCACGTAGCTCATCATCAGATGGCAAGAGCAGGTCTCAATGGAAAATGATGCCCTGATTACTATGGGGAGTGACTGTCAACAGTATGTGACTCAGCTTCTTACAAGAAAGGGGCAGGGGATGCTATTTTGATCAAAATTGACTCACTTTACATTTTAGAAACGGTTGCCAATTTCACAAACTCGTCATCTTAGTTCTCCACAAAGAATAAGGGCTTTTGTGGCCAAAATAGAATCACCGCCAGTTGTGCCAACCAAGTAGTGCGGGGAATACTTCTGTGCTTTCCACTTAGCTGTATGTTTCTCCTACAGCGCATCCATGGCAGGGAACATTTTAGGGTCGTATCTCTCTGCATTAAAAGATGACTTTCCTTCCACAGAGAATGCTGGGGCCATATGATACCAGCCGGAGATAGCTTCATATGCAGCTCATCTGCCATGGTGCCACCCACTCCAAATGAGGGCTCTCCCCATGGGTGCTATCCAGCCGCAGCAACAGCTGACTTGCCAGTAATCCGTTGCTTGGAGTCCCTGTCCCCAGACACAATGAGCTCATACTCCTTCACATATATTGAGAGTTTTCACTTCAGGCACCAACACTGCAATCCGGGCATGGTCAGGTGTATAACTCTGCAGGTACATGACAGCCACCTGCCACAATGGGTTGGCTACCTTGCTGGGTTAGGGGTGTAGTATGCCATTAAAGGGAAGGGTGTGACGATGGAAAGCAAAAAGGTGGAGCATACACTAAACTGGGCCAACTTCCCTGTATAGCCCATACTTCTTGAGAATTCTGAAAATCCAACAATGGCGACCATGTGTTGATTTAATGAAAAATAGAAAATGATGGAAGTGGAATCTCGAGTCCCAAATCACGTCTGCCCAAGAAAACCGTCCAATGGAGAGGCAACGGGAAAAGGGATAGTGGCAGTATAAGCTTTCAACATGGAAAGAAAGTAATGCTGCAAAGCCTGGGAGCACCTTGTAGCCAAGCACATACCCACAAAAGAGTTTTGAGCCACCTGGGAGGTGGTGGAACTGTCATTTGTACTCAGATGATTCGTGTGAAAAGGTATCCAACGTGATTATGGCTGCACAATGGGAATCAAACAACTTTGAATAACTAATGGTAGGTGTTGGAGCTAGAGACATGGGACATTCAATTTCAGAAACTGTTGGCCATTTCATTATACCGAGATACAGTGTCAGGAGTGTGCTGAGAATAGCAAATATCAGGCATTCCCTTTCACCACAGACCACGTGGCCGATCACCTTCACCTAACAACTGAGAGCAGCAGCGTTTGCACAGACTTGTCAGTGCTAACAGACAAGCAACATTGTGTGAAATGCCGGGCAAAAGGGACTCACACACAATATTAAGATGTAGCCCATGACTTGTCACCTCAGTGTGTTTTGCACATTAGGTGAAATAGTTGTGCCATGGCCGGCTATCCAAAGGGTCTCAATAATTCTGAGATAATGTGGTCTGCTCCAAACAGGGGCAACAAATTTATCAGACAGACGTATGTGCTGCCTGCAATGAAATATCCTTCCTAGATGCCTAGAAAATGGTAGCATGAAATTTATGCTCACCTGATTTCGGAAAGAAACAGCTGATGGGAGCTGAAATAAGTGCTACTGACCCAGAACACTGCACAGTTCAATATACTGTATGATCAAAAAGTGGAGACTGTGATTTACGAGATGTCTGCCAATGGAATTAAATGAAAACTACATAAACTTCAAATTTTACTTTCTTTTTGATAAGTTAATATACTTTTATATAATTAGGTTTATGATTCTTGTGGTGATTTGTCTCTCAAGCTGAAAGCTTGCGCTTCCATTATACATCAGTTTTAATGTAATCAGGTTTTCAAGTGACTAATGTTATACATGTGGTTGAGCTATATTATTTTCTTATATTGTTACATAACAAACTGCATACCCCTCTTCCACTAGGTTACGTATAAAATTAAAGAAACCTTAACCATATTTATTTTACTATAACAAAGTTTTCTTCTTTACTGGTTTAAAACATAAGCATTAGATGCACAATGTTTCCTTCTAAACATAAGAAACACGCACTAAGACTTTTAATTTCTTCACTAGTATCCTGATGTAAACTACATTCATTTGCAGAATGGACAAAAATTGCTGTCAACTTATCTCAAATAACAATAACAAAAATCACAATAGATATGGATATAGATTTACTTTTCATTGCAATTGATCTGTAGCGAGGAGATCCCCTGGGATGTGGTACATGTTAGGAAACAAGAATACATAATATTTATTTACAAAATAACAGATGTGCTAATGTGCTTTCCACACATTCCAAAGGAAATTGCGCTTGTGGATGTAGAATTATTTAAAAAATTCTTAAGCATATTTACCTTTACAAGGATATAACACCTGCCACAAGATATAAAGGGTCCCATACACTTAGGTGCAGATAATAATTTTGTGGCTACTTTACTCACATATCATCAAATAAAAAAACTAAATAAAATATATTTTGCAATACTTATTTACAATGGTCAGATTACTGCACAGGATTTGTCCTGAAGTCAAGAGTGTACGCAATGTTCATGTTATGTGATATTACTAATAACATATGCATCAAGCGGCTCTGCTACGAAATTCACCAACGAATACAATGAATTTGGTCACCAGTAAATCTTTAGAACTCTTCTCAAACTGAGCTTTATTGTTAGCTAGTTAAGATTTTCATGGCTGCTGGCATGCTATTGAAAATGTGTATTGCTGAATAGTGGACACCTTTCTGAATCACTGTTAAGTGACTTTAAATCTTTATGAAATTTATTCTTCTTTCTAGTAATTACGACATGAACTGAGCTGTTGACCAAACTACTATTAAACGTAGTAACAGGGGATTTTGCAACAGAGAAAAACCAAGTACAATGAATACGCAACCAAAGTGGAAGGAAGCTAGCTTAACACGAGACATCTTCATACATAAAAGGCACGATTACAAATACCCGTTTGAATTGGAAATATCACCCAGCCATAACATTTAATCCCTTGTAATGAATCTTCACAATTGAGTCACATGTAAACATTCACAAAACTGGTTGATTTACAATCACGATTTATTAATGGAGAACAACATCCTAAGTGGCTATACAACTATTTTAAAATAAAATGTAATATCATACCTCTTCATTGTATAGTTTACTCAGTTCTTTCTTGATAGGGTCTATGAGCTGAATTTGCCCAGTGGAGAAACCGATTACCAGGGAAACACTGTCGGGTGTCATTGTAACGACGTTAAAATCGTGGCACGTTGGGTTTGTTCCTTTATACATCTTCTTATCTACCGGCTTCGTGAGATCTGCTGCCTACAATCCAATTTCATTCAGTAAATTAGAAAGAACAGTAGATAATCTACAGGACCAAACATATCGTTAGGTTATGTTGATCGCCGTTTTAAGTTTACAAATTACTAGCAGCTACGAAATGACTTTGAAGTGCCTATATCGAGGAATAATGTGAATAACCTAAAGTATATTTATTGTCTTACCTTTTTAACACCTTTATAAACATAAACATAAAGTTCCCTGCCAAAATTGAAACAAATCCTGTCACCGTTGCCACTTGGATCAGGCAACGTAACAAACGACACACGAACAGCAGCATTGCCTTGATTGTTGGTATAACCGACCCTGGTGGGTCTTGAATATTCCGAAAGGGTCATCAATCTGTAAGTTCCTTCCCTTGTTATAAACTGTGTTTTTAACTCATCCTTTCCCCCACCATCTTGCACCGCCATTTTCATTCACCGCAGATTTTGGCAGTGGGGATAGCCATTCGATTCATCGTTGGTCGACAGTTGAACTTGTCTGCTAAATTACGACAGAAAATGTGACTGTCTTTGTTGACATTGTGTAAAGTTGTTGTACCACGTGAGTTTTAAGGTTATGGGTCGTGGGAGGCACAAAGGTTCTTTTAACAAGAAGCGTGGTTCTCACCGAAGAAAGAAGTCTTTTTCCGAAAAGCATTTAAAAACATGTTCGTCTGAGATTGTTACCTACGATACAAACAGCAAAAAACGGATAAACCACATTGCAGAAAGAAATGTTTCTTATGCGAAGACGAAGAAAAGTGTCAGATCTGAAGACTTAAATATTGACAGTGGTTCAAGTGAGGAAGAAAATGATTACAGGCAACTACTTTCAACATTGAACGAAGTGAGTAATGCAGAAAGATTAGCAGTAGGAAGTGATGATGAGTTCATTAGTTCTGAGGAGGAAGGAACTCAGGAGAGCTCTCTCCCTGGCAGGGAAGTTTTCCCAAACAAGAACATAGCTTCCAGCCAAATCACGGATCTAGAGAGGAAACGCCCAGGCGACATTCCAAGCATCCAAAACGCAAATGAGGTAAACATGCCCTTTAGTGCTCTTACATAAAATTTATTGTGCACGGTGTTTTACCCAGTGATGAGTATTTAAAAACGATTAAACTCATTGCCTAGGACTGAGTAACTCTTGTTTCACTTGTTATATATATGGTAATAATGAGTGAAGGATTAGAAATTGTTGAGAGAACTTAAAGATTCATCCTTAAATATCACTGCCGGTTTTCCATCTCATTTTGGATGCTCTCGAAAGGAGGAGCATCAATGTTCAGCAATTATGCTTGCCTATACTATTTGAATTTTTTTTTCTTGAATGCTACTGTGCTTTTCTTGATAAACATGAAGTTTCTTACCACAACTGAAACAAATCCACAAATCGCCATTGCTACCTGGCTAAGGTTACATGACAAACAAAGTATTATCATCAACATTGCCTTGATTGTTGTAATAACAAAAACAAGTCACACCGCACATGTATGCTGCTGACGGGTTCATAGAGAGCAGCCCCACATCTGCTGCACGTTAATTAATTAAGTAATCCATTGTGTTCTGTAGACCCTACAAGGAGAACCTTCACGAAAATGGAAGAAGCAACTGTGTCATAATTTCTACTCCCACTGAGAGAAATCAATCATTGAAGGAGGCAGCATTGATTTCATTGTATAATCATGTCGGAGTGTGATAATGCCCCCACACCCCTGTGATATCTAGAATAAAGGTTGTTTTAACAGATTGTTACAACTGTTGCTCAATATTTTTTCACACCATATTTAATGTATATTTATTTGTGAAAGCAAGAATTCAAGAAAAGCTTGTAGATAACTGACAGATATGTGACAAGTATTTTGATACATATTATGTAAGTACATCATACATAAATTACGAAAAATACGGAGGGAGGGGGAGCACTTCATAATAACCTTTACCCATTTCTGCCATAGCTATTTTCTGAACACTCCTGTTTCATTTGCATTGCATTTACATTTGCATTTGTGAATATTTTAGATAAAACACACACACCATTTCTGCCACAGCTATTTTCTGAAAAATCTTGTTTCATTTGCATTACTACAACTGTTCATTTTGTGTTTAATTTGAAGGAAGCCCTTGTTAATAGTAAAATTTGTTTTAGTTTTGTTCTTAGTCTGTTGTACTGTTACCCCATTTTTAGATCCTTGTAGTGAGTGCTTTGTCCTCTTTGGTGCAAATATGTATTTCTTTTATGTTATATGCAATCATTTTTTTTAAAGTGAATTGTTGACATGTCACATACTATTGTTAAAATGATCCATGAGCAAAGTGATGAATGAATTTTTTGTGCATAGTTATTTGTTTTCCTTTTTTAATAACTGCCTTGATGATTTTAACAATGCAAATGGAGATGAAATCTCTACTCCCGACTGCCTCAGAATTAGATAGAACTCTCTCCCCCTAACAAAATACTTTAATCCCATGGTTTAACCATGATTTCTACCTATCACACTCAATGTGTGCATTGCTTATAAACAAGCGAATTGGCACAGTATTGTTAGTCTTTGTTACTACTGAATAGCAATTATAAAACATTCATGAGTCACATTTACCTGAAATGAATGGAGACCGAGTTTCTACATGAATCTAGATCTGGGGAAATCGGGTGTCAGGCAGAGATTTGTCAGCCTCCTTAGCTGAGTGGTAACGTGCTTGCCTCCCATGCAGCGGGCCCGGGGTCAATTCCTGGCCGGGTTGGAGATTTTCTCTGCTCGTGGAGTGGGTGTTGTGTTGTACTCATCATCATTTCATCCTCATTACCAGCATGCAAGTCGCCCAATGTGGCGTCAGCTGAAATAAGACTTGCACTCGGCGTCAAACTTCCCTGGATGGGGCCTCCTGGCCAAAAATGCCACATTATCATTTCATTTTCATGAGAGGAAGTAAATAAAAGAAAAGAATATCAGCTTTTATTCACAAATGTGATTTTTATTTAAAGCATGGTGCATTTTGAATCCTTCAGTCCAATCATCAAGTCTGTAACATATTATTTTGTCATTATTTTTGTGTGTAGATGGAGGTCTGCTGGGCATCTTACCTCAAAGAAAATACATTTTTTATAGTCTCTCCTTTATATTTTATAAAAGTAAATCAGTTTAGGCTCCAACAATTACACCTATGGACAATATAGAGCTAAACTCCTTGAGTAAAAGATGTCAACTGATAGTGCTAATGAAGTTGACTCAGAAGGGAAGGGCCTCTGGTACAGCTAACTGATTCAGCACATATTTGATAAGTCACTTATGTATGTCCTAAAATGAAAGTTTTGAAGATTCAGTACCTGAACCATGCCACCCAAACCCATATTTCAGTAAGTCAACCTTACTGTACAGTCAACTCAAAGTTGATGGGGTTGATAGATGGGTCGACAGATGCGTCCGATCCCACGCGTCGGCTTTGACTCGTTATATAAGGGTGTTGTCGTGTGTGACGTCATGACGGCGCAGAGTCTGGTTTGTGAGTGTGGCGTATTTGTAGATGTCATCGTGTTGTGGTTTGTTGCGCTCTCTGGTGGTATGTTCAGTGTTTTTGTTTGTGTGGCGTAATGGGCTCAGTTTGCTTTTGCTGATTATCGAGAAATGTTAGAGTGTCGGCTGTGTTTATAGCGGAATTCGTTTCAGTGAGTTTTAACGATTTTGTGTGAAAGTTAATTTAGTGTTGTTCGCTGTACATCGTGTGGTAATTTTAGTAAAATTAATTGGTTGTTGTTTTTGTTCAGGAATGGAGGAAGTGTTTGATCCTAATTTATGGGATCGGGAGCTGCTGTTGAGCTATATAGGTCAAGGGAAGTGTCTGATTCCAGATGATATTGTCTTTAGTGGTATTTGGGGAGTTTTGTGATGTCGCTTTTTTTCGTCGTTTTGTATGGTGGTGGGTGTCTAAATTTGTTTATATTTAGTTTGCCCCCCCTCCCCACACACACACACAAAAACATCCCATTTTCCGCACTTGTCCCATTAGTGTCATTAGGTGCTTTGTGGAAAATGTGTGTGTGTGTTTTTCGATGTATTTTCGTCCTCATAATGTGAACGTAACAACTTTATATGCGCCGTATTGGAATCGTGGTTTATGGTCCAGAATGAGATTTTCACTCTGCAGCGGAGTGTGCGCTGATATGAAACTTCCTGGCAGATTAAAACTGTGTGCCCGACCGAGACTCGAACTCGGGACCTTTGCCTTTCGCGGGCAGGTGCTCTACAAACTGAGCTACCGAAGCACGACTCACGCCCGGTACTCACAGCTTTACTTCTGCCAGTATCCATCTCCTACCTTCCAAACTTTACAGAAGCTCTTCTGCGAAACATGCAGAACTAGCACTCCTGAAAGAAAGGATACTGTGGAGACATGGCTTAGCCACAGCCTGGGGGATGTTTCCAGAATGAGATTTTCACTCTGCAGCGGAGTGTGCGCTGATATGAAACTTCCTGGCAGATTAAAACTGTGTGCCCGACCGAGACTCGAACTCGGGACCTTTGCCCGCGAAAGGCAAAGGTCCCGAGTTCGAGTCTCGGTCGGGCACACAGTTTTAATCTGCCAGGAAGTTTCGTGGTTTATGGTCGTTTCCGCCATATTTGTGACATCATGGGTCAAAGCTGACGGGCGGGATCAGACGCTTCCGTATTTCCTGATAGATAATTGAAAATTGGGTAGTTTTCATCATCATATATGGGGTCTGCAAATGAATATTCTCCTAGAAATTGAGGAAAGACACTTTTATGACTACCATTTAAATACCTGTAAGGCAAAAAGTGTCACTGGTTTAGCAACCAAGACATCTGGCTGTAGTGCTTCTGGATACCTGGCAGAAATTGCACAACCATGTGGATGCAGTATTTTTAAATATAAACACCAGAGTTTTGGAAGGAAAGATGTAGTTGTGGAAAAATTGGATTCATTAGATTTTATTGGTGCTGTGAGTGTATGTGGTTTGAACGTTTATATAACAATTACCATCCATGTAGTTCTTTGAAGTGGAGTATGGACCTTTAACAGAGTGAGTAATAGAGCTGTAGGGGTGACCGTTGGTGGGGTGGAAATTCCCACTAATTTCTCAGGTTGTAGAGTGAGGACCTGAGCGGCATCGTTAAATGTAACAAACAATATCCAAAATTATGTCATTAATTACTGAAAGTAAAAGTTGTTGCTGCTACTTCTGTGCTGACTGGCACCTGCGTAATTCGGAGAACAATCTGCTGAATCCAATAGCGGACGCTGCTGAGGGTGCTGGATCAGCTTTGAGTGGAAGTTGATGACTCCCTGATGTGGCAGTTTTATTCCCCGTTGGTGAAACGGGCATGGTCTACAGCAGCTTTATTTTTGGAGATGGTGGTGACAATGATGTTGTGTTTTGATTCATATGCCATTTCGGGAAGATCTCGATCCATTTCAGATCACTGCCCAAGTTGTCTGCTCTGGTGGTCTGTGATATCAGATGCCAAGTAGTTCTGCTGAATGCTGAACCTGGCACACTGGTATGCTAGGCCTTCAGACGTGTGCAGCACTGGAGTTTAGGGCAGTTTCCACCATGGACCAGAGATTTTTTGGTAGATCCTCAGTCTGCCCATCAGTGCTGGTTGCTTTGCTGATGTCAGTACTGGATGCAGGATTCCATCAGTTGTAGCTTTGGATCACTGATCATCTTGCAGGACAGCAAATGTAAGACCAACACTAGAATAGTCTCACAAACAAGATGTTATCATACCATAACCATAGAATCAAGTGCGAATGATTTGAATGCCACCAATCCTACTGATCATGTGCCAAATGGTAGTGGTGGAGGAGTCTTTATGTCAACGAGGAAGGGCTTCCACTCTATGACATCATTCATAATGACTAATGACTGAATTTATTCTTCTCTTCCAGAGTTGTCAGTGATCTTCGATTCTTCTATATTTGCTTAGCAAATTTTGTTACAGGGTCTTTATTGTTTACTCGAACTCTTGAGTCATTTTTGCACCCTACCAAGTGTGTAATGTGTAACGTTACGGAATTAGCGAAAGTGATTGGTGACTCCATAGAGTGCTGTGTGCAGAACGACCATATGCATGAAATTAGAAGGAAGGGCAGCGTTGGCCATAATTTTGATGGTTTATTGACAGCAAAATCATTTTTCAATCACATAATGATCATTTTTAGTGCTGTAGTGTACAAATTAAAACTCATAGGCACTGATGTCAATTTATTATCAGTAACCAAAGCTGTGAAACAATCACAATTGTACACTACAGCACTGAAGATGATCATTATGTGACTGAAAATTGATTTTGCTGTCAATAAACCATTAAAATTACAGCCAATGCTCACCTTCCTTCTAATTAACACAAGTGGTTTGGTCTAGAGTGTTCTGGCTACTTTCTGCTAAGTTGCTCACAGTCACTGTTAAGAGTGACAAGGTGGCTGTTTTGCCTGAACCATTAACAGAGTTGGAGTGTTTACTCTTCCAGGCTGGCCGCTGCCTACACTTTTGTGTGGGTGATTGACACTGGCTGTTAGAACTTAGAAAAATATGTACTCCCATGTTCCCTTATGAGTTTTGTTGTGTAACATTTCCATTCACTTCAGTAAAATTCATCCTGAATATTACCCTTTTCTGTCTGTTTGGTTAACTATCTTACACATTTACATTTACTTTGAACATTTTGTTCCTTTGGTCACAAAATATCTTATTGTAGTTCAACATTATTTTTCTGGGTTGCTTCTATTCACATTATACCTAACAGTTAACCAGTATGAATACATTTCAAAGCAATTTCATGAATTGTTGTTCCTTTGCATGATTTACTCTCTTCTTGAGGCAAAAGTAGACTACACAAATAAAAGCTAGTATTACCATAACACTAACGGTTGATAACTCTCTTTGCTATATCTGTCTTATTATTGTAACAATTGACTGATACTGTCTCTGGCAAAACACAGAATATAATTAGTGACTGCCAGTACCCTGAAAATGTAGCTGCAGCATTGATACTCCTTTTTTGGAGTTGCTAGTCTCCTATTGGGCGCCTCCCTAGGTGGTGAATTGGGGAATGTTCACCAGATATGGTGGACACCAAAGAAATAAAATATCCGAGCCAGACCGAAACTAGCAAAACAATAACTGCTGCCTTGCAGTTGGGAGTTGGGTCTCCAAAGGTTAAGGGAAGAAAACCCTCAGTAAACATCACCCATCCCCTGGTAGGGGTTGGACACAGGTTTGACAGCCCACTCTGTAAAAAAAAAAAAAAAAAAAAAAAAAAAAAAAAAAAAAAAAAAAAAAAAAAAAAAAAAAAACTGTTACGAAACTTCTACAAAGTAAAGTCGGACGGATGAAGGAAGACAGACCTGGCATGGAAAAGGACAAAGAGGATGGAAGACAAGTACATAAAGGAGGGAAAATTAGGATGAAGAGAAATATGAGGCGTAGATCAGATCTATATATTGGTACTAGGAAAGTGAGATCCCTATATCGACCAGGAGCACTGAAAGTAATGCTGGGTCAAATAATGAGCCTGAAGCAAACTATAATAGCACTACAAGAAATTAGGTGGACAGGGAGTGAAGTTTTAGAAAAGAAATAGGTGAATATATTCTATAGCTGCAGTGAAAGAAATCACCAGCTGAGGACAGGATTTGTTGTTGTTGTTGTTGTTGTTGTTGTGGTGGTGGTGGTGGTGGTGGTGGTGGTCTTCAGTCCTAAGACTGGTTGATGCAACCCTCCATGCTACTCTATCCTGTGCAAGCTTCTTCACCTCCCAGTACCTATTGCAGCTTACATCCTTCTGAATCTACTTAGTGTATTCATCTCTTGGTCTCCCTCTACGATTTTTGCCCTCCACACAGCCCTCCAATGCTAAATTTGTGATCCTTTGATGCCTCAGAACATGTCCTATCAACCGATCCCTTCTTTTTGTCAAGTTGTGCCACAAACTCCTCTTCTCCCCAATTCTATTCAATACCTCCTCATTAGTTAAATGATCTACCCATCTAATCTTCAGCATTATTCTGTAGCACCACATTTCGAAAGCTTCTATTCTCTTCTTATCCAAACTGTTTATCGTCCATGTTTCACTTCCATACATGGCTACACTGCATACAAATACTTTCAGAAACGACTTCCTGACACTCGATGTTATCAAATTTCTCTTCTTCAGAAACGCTTTCCGTGCCATTGCCAGTCTACATTTTATATCCTCTCTACTTCGACCATCATCAGTTATTTTACTCCCTAAATAGCAAAACTCCTTTACTAATTTATGTGTCTCGTTTCCTACTCTAATTCCCTCAGCATTACCTGACTTAATTCGACTACATTCCATTATCCTCGTTTTGCTTTTGTTGATGTTAATCTTATAACCTCCTTACAAGACACTATCCATTCCGTTCAACTGCTCTTCCAAGTCCTTTGCTGTCTCTGACAGAATTACAATGTCATCAGCGATCCTCAAAGTTTTTATTTCTTCTCCATGGATTTTAATTCCTACTCCAAATTTTTCCTTTGTTTCCTTTACTGCTTGCTCAATATATAGATTGAATAACATCAGGGATAGGCTACAACCCTGTCTTACTCCCTTCCCAACCACTACTCCCCTTTCATGTCCCTCAACTATTACAACTGCCATCTGGTTTCTGTACAAATTGTAAATAGCCTTTCGCTCCCTGTATTTTACCCCTGCCACCTTCAGAATTTGATAGAGAGTATTCCAGTTAACATTGTCAAAAGGTTTCTCTAAGTCTACAAATGCTAGAAACGTAGGTTTGCCTTTTCTTAATCTTTCTTCTAAGATAAGTCGTAAGGTTAGTATTGCCTCACGTGTTCCAAAATTTCTACGGAATACAAATTGATCTTTCCCGATGTCCGCTTCTATCAGTTTTACCATTCGTCTGTAAAGAATTTGCGTTAGTATTTTGCAGCTGTGATTTATTAAACTGATAGTTCGGTAATTTTCACATCTGTCAACACCTGCTTTCTTTGCGATTGGAATTATTATATTCTTCTTGAAGTCTGAGGGTATTTCGCCTGTCTCATACATTTTGCTCACCAGATGGTAGAGTTTTGTCATGACTGACTTTCCCATGGCTGTCAGTAGTTCTAAAGGAACGTTGCCTACTCCCGGGGCCTTGTTTCGATTCAGGTCTTTCAATGCTCTGTCAAACTCTTCACGCAGTATCATATCTCCCATTTCATCTTCATCTACTTCCTCTTCCATTTCCGTAATATTGTCCTCAAGTACATTGCCCTTGTATAGGCCCTCTATATACTCCTTCCACCTTTCTGCTTTCCCTTCTTTGCTTAGAACTGGGTTTCCATCTGAGCTCTTGATATTCATACAAGTGGTTCTCTTCTCTCCAAAGGTCTCTTTAATTTTCCTGTAGGCAGTATCTATCTTACCCCTCGTGAGATAAGCCTCTACATCCTTACATTTGCCCTCTAGCCATCCCTGCTTAGCCGTTTTGCGCTTTCTGTCGACCTCATTTTTGAGATGTTTGTATTCCTTTTTGCCTGCTTCATTTACTGCATTTTTATATTTTCTCCTTTCATCAATTAAATTCAATATTTCTTCTGTTACCCAAGGATTTCTATTGGCCCTCGTCTTTTTACCTACTTTATCGTCTGCTGCCTTCACTACTTCATCCCTCAAAGCTACCCATTCTTCTTCTACTGTATTTTTTCCCCTCATTCCTGTCAATTATTCCCTTGTGCTCTCCCTGAAACTCTGCACAACCTCTGGTTCTTTCAGTTTATCCAGGTCCCATCTCCTTAAATTCCCACCTTTTTGTAGTTTCTTCAGTTTTAATCTACAGTTCATAACCAATAGATTGTGGGCAGAGTCCACATCTGCCCGTGGAAATGTCTTACAATTTAAGACCTGGTTCCTAAATCTCTGTCTTAGATACCTTTTAGTATCTCCAGGATTCTTCCATCTATACAATCTTCTTTTATGATTCTTGAACCAAGTGTTAGCTACGATTAAGTTATGCTGTGTGCGAAATTCTACCAGTCGGCTTCTTCTTTCATTTCTTAGCCCCAATCCATATTCTTCTACTATGTTTCCTTCTCTTCCTTTTCCTACTGTTGAATTCCAGTCACCCATGACTATTAAATTTTCATCTCCCTTCACTACCTGAATAATTTCTTTTATCTCATCATACATTTCATCAATTTCTTCATCATCTGCAGGGCTAGTTGGCATATAAACTTGTACTATTGTAGTAGGTGTGGGCTTTGTGTCTACCTTGGTCACAATAATGCGTTCACTATACTGTTTGTAGTAGCTTACCCTCATTCCTATTTTTTTATTCATTATTATACCTACTCCTGCATTACCCCTATTTGATTTTGTATTTATAACCCTGTATTCACCTGACCAAAAGTCTTGTTCCTCCTGCCACTGAACTTCACTAATTCCCGCTATATCTAACTTTAACCTATCAATTTCCCTTTTTAAATTTTCTAACCTACCTGCCCGAATAAGGGATCTGACATTCCATGCTCCGATCCGTAGAACGCCAGTTTTCTTTCTCCTGATAACTACATCCTCTTGAGTAGAGATCCGAATGGGGGACTATTTTACCTCCGGAATATTTTACCCAAGAGGATGTCATCATCATTTAATCATACAGCAAACCTGCATGCCCTCTGGAAAAATTACGGCTGTAGCTTTCCCTTGCTCTCAGCCGTTCGCAGTACCTGCACATCAAGGCCGTTTTGGTTAATGTTACAAGGTCAGATCAGTTAATCATCCAGACTGTTGCCCCTGCAACTATTGAAAATGCTGCTGCCCCTCTTCAGGAACCACTCGTTTGGCTGGCCTCTCGACAGATAGCCCTCCGTTGTGGTTGCACCTAGGGTACGGCCATCTGTATTGCTGAGGCACGCAAGCCTCCCCACCAATGGCAAGGTCCATGGTTCATGGGAGGGGGGGGGGGGGGGGCTGTGGGAAGGATTTGTTGTACACCATCAATTACAGCATTTGATAATAGGGTTTACATCCACTAGTCCAAGATTATCAACACTCAGGATAAAGGGGGAATTCTTTAACTACTCCATAATTAATGCCCATGCACCAACAGAAGAATCTGAAGAAGAAGAGAAAGACGTATTTTATGAATCTTTGGAAAGAGTATATGATGAGTGCCCAGGGCATGATATTAAAATAATAGCTGGAGACCTAACGTTCAGGTGGGGAAAGAACAGATTTTTAAACCAATAATTGGCCCCCACAGCAGACAGGCAACAAGTAATGAGAACGGAACAAGGCTTATACTGTTCATAGCATCTACAAAATATGGTAATAGGATCAACACTGTTTCCACATAAAGACATACATAAGGAAACATGTAACTCACAGGATGGAAACACAGTAAACCAGATCAACCATGTGTTGATAGATCTGAGACACAAATCAGACCTATTGGATGTGAGGAGTCTCAGAGGCTCAAACATAGATGCAGATCACACGGGTGAGGGGCAAGAATATCTAACACAGCAAAAGAGACCGACTGAGGGCACAAAAATATAATATAACAACTTTAGAATCAGTGGAAGTAAGAGAACAGTATCAGGAGAAGATAACTCGGATTCTGGAAAACGCTGGAGAATATAACACTATTGAAGATCAGTGGGAAGCAATACAAATGACAGTGGAGACATCGGCAAGAGAGATACTTGGAATTGGGACAAGACAAGTAAGACCGTCATGGTTTAATACTGGATACGAAATAGTAACTGAAGAAAAGAACAAAGCATATGGAAGGACACTCCGATCACACTGTACGAGGAGGATAGTAGAAGAATACAAAGAAAAACGGAGGAATGAAAAGAGGACTCACCAAAGAAAAAAAGAGATAATGGATGAAAGGAAGTGTCAAAGAAATGGAGCTCATGAGAAGCAAAAATTAAATAAGAAAATTCTATTGATAGGTGACTGTGGCATGGAAGCCTTTTGGTAGCAAAACAAGCTTAATAAAAGAAGAGACAGGGAATATAATAAGTGAAGCGAAGGGAATATGCAAAGATGGCGCAGGTATTTTGATAGTCTCCTCAACCCTAGAATAACTATACCAGAGAACCCAACAGACATGAATGGGAAAGAGGGCCCAGACAACAACACTACCCTACAAAATATAGAAGAAGTGAAAACTGCCATGAAGAAATTGAAAAACAGCAAGGCGGCAGGGACAGATGGTATTCCAGCAGAACTGTTTAAGCAAGGAGGCAGAGAGCTGGAACAAAGCCTTCCGAAAATGGTCACCAGAATATGGGAAGAGGAGGAAATGCCCCGACAATGGAAAGAGGGTATCATATGTCCCATATATAAGAAAGGAGATAAGATGGAGTGTGGCAATTACAGAGGGCTTACACTACTTAATTTGGGATATAAAATACTCTCTACTATACTATTCGACAGAATACTCCCGATCATACAGAGGGAGACGGGGCCGTACCAATGCGGATTCCTTCCTGGGAAGTCAACTATAGATTAAATATTCACCTTAAGACAAATCCTGGAAAAAACAAATGAATACGGAGTTGGCACGCATCACCTTTTTATAGATTTTGCCCATCTGCTTGATGACCCTTCTTGAAGACTGGGACTACCTGTGCTCTTTTCCAATCATTTGGAACCTTCCGTTCCTCTAGAGACTTGCGGTGCACAGCTGTTAGAATGGGGGCAAGATCTTTCGCGTACTCTGTGTAGAATCGAATTGGTATTCCATCAGGTCCATTGGACTTTCCTCTTTTGAGTGATACCAGTTGCTTTTCTACTCCTTGGACACTTATTTCGATGTCAGCCATTTTTTCATTTGTGCGAGGATTTAGAGAAGGAACAGCAGTGCAGTCTTCCTCTGTGAAACAGCTCTGAAAAAAGGTGTTTAGTATTTCAGCTTTACATGTGTCATACTCTGTTTCAATGCCATCATCATCCCGTAGTGTCTGGATATGCTGTTTCGAGCCACTTACTGATTTAACGTAAGACCAGAAGTTCCTAGGATTTTGTGTCAAGTTGGTAAATATAATTTTACTTTCGAATTCACTGAACACTTCACGCATAGTCCTCCTTATGCTAACTTTGACATCGTTTAGCTTCTGTTTGCCTGAGAGGTTTTGGCTGCGTTTAAACTTACAGTGAAGCTCTGTTTGCTTTCGCAGTAGTTTCCTAACTTTGTTGTTGAACCACAGTGGGTTTTTCCCATCCCTCACAGTTTTACTCGGCACGTACCTGTCTAAAACACATTTTATGATTGCCTTGAACTTTTTCCATAAACACTCAACATTGTCAGTGTAAGAACAGAAATTTTTGTTTTGATCTGTTAGGTAGTCTGAAATCTGCCTTCTATTACTCTTGCTAAACAGATAAACCTTCCTCCCTTTTTTATATTCCTATTTACTTCCATATTCATGGATGCTGCAACGGCCTTATGATCACAGATTCCCTGCTCTGCACTTACAGAGTCGAAAAGTTCGGGTCTGTTTGTTACCAGTAGGTCCAAGATGTTATTTCCACAAGTCGGTTCTCTGTTTAATTGCACGAGGTAATTTTCGGATAGTGCACTCAATATAATGTCACTCGATGCTCTGTCCCTACTACCTGCCCTAAACATCTGAGTGTCCCAGTCTATATCTGGTAAATTGAAATCTCCACCTAAGACTATAACATGCTGAGAAAATTGATATGAAATGTATTCCAGATTTTCTCTCAGTTGTTCTGCCACTAATGCTGCTGAGTCGGGAGGTCGGTAAAAGGAGCCAATTATTAACCTAGCTCTGTTGTTGAGTTTAACCGTCACCCATAATAATTCACAGGAACTGTCCACTTCTACTTCAATACAGGATAAACTACTACTAACAGCGACAAACACGCCACCACCGGGTACATGCAATCTATCCTTTCTAAACACTGTCTGTGCCTTTGTAAAAATTTCAGCAGAATTTATCTGTGGCTTCAGCCAGTTTTCCATACCTATAACAATTTCACCTTTGGTGCTTTCTATCAGCGCTTGAAGGTCCGGTACTTTATCAATGCGGCTTTGACAGTTTACAATTACAACACCGACTGCTGCTTGGTCCCCGCATGTCCTGACTTTGCCCTGCACCCTTTGAGGCCCTTTCTGTACTTGCCCAAGGCCATCTAACCTAAAAAACTGCCCAGTCCATGCCACACAACCCCTGCTACCTGTGTAGCCGCCTGCTGTGTGTAGTGGACGCCTGGCTTGTCAGAACCCGAAACCCCACCACTCTATGGCACAAGTCGAGGAATCTGCAGCCCACACAGTCGCAGAACCGTCTCAGCCTGACTCAGACCCTCCACTCGGCTCTGTACCAAAGGTCTGCAGTCAGTCCTGTCAACGATGCTGCAGATGGTGAGCTCTGGTGTCATCCCGCTAGCAAGACTGGCAGTCTTCACCAAATCAGATAGCTGCCAGAAGCCAGGGAGGATTTCCTCCAGTCTACAGCGACACACATCATTGGTGCCGACATGAGTGACCACCTGCAGATGGATGCGGAACCCTTCATAGCATCCGGAAGGACCCTTTCCACATCTGGAATGACTCCCCCTGGTATGCACACAGAATGCACATTGGTTTTCTTCCCCTCTCTTGCTGCCATATCCCTAAGGGATCCCATTACATGCCTGACGTTGGAGCTCCTAACTATCAGTAAGCCCACCCTCTGTGACCGCTCGGACCATGCAGACTGAGGGGCAACCCCTGGAACAGGACAAGCAGCCATGTCCGGCTGAAGATCAGTACCAGCCGGAGACAGAGCCTGAAACCAGTTCATCAGAGAAACTGAAGAGGCCTTCCGTTCAGCCCTCCAGAATGTCTTTCGCCGCCTGCCACACCTCGAGACGACCTCCCACTCTACCACAGGTGAGGGGTCAGCCTCAATGTGGGCAGTATCCCGGGTAGCCACAGCCATAGTCTGATCGGGGGATGCATGGGGCGAGCTGGCCGTCCCCAACAAACCCCCATCCGGACCCCCACAGTGATGCCCAGTGGCAACAGCCTCAAGCTGTGTGACCGAAGCCAACACTGCCTGAAGCTGGAAGCGAAGGGATGCCAACTCAGCCCTCATCCGAACACAGCAGTCGCAGTCCCTATCCATGCTAAAAACTGTTGTGCAAAGAACGTCTGAACTAATCTACAGAGAGCACAAACAATTCGACACAAAATTTAAACGGTTCTTAAAATACAAGATTGCCTGGTAAATTCAGTAATACTGCTACTTGCGCACTGCTGACACACTGCTCGGCGGCAGTCCGATTTTACACTATTCAGGTAGTAAAGTTCGATGCTACAACTCTCAAATACTATAATACGCCTGAAATTTATGAATTAAACAATGCAAGTACCCAAAAACACGCAAAGAAATTAAGAGTTAAACTATGTAACAAATAAGTGAGCTAAGAGTATACGACTTGCTGCTGGCAGCAGCTTATCCAACGGCAGCAGGGAGGCAGTAGCATGCCACAGTGTCGATACATAATCACAACACAGTTCAATTGAAATGTTTCTTAATTTAAAGTATTGTAATCATTTGGAATTCATTAAATTTTATTAAAGTTCTTCAGTTTCACTGATGTCAGGGCACATATTTTCGCGCATAGCATGTGCTGTAGTAATTCGAAAATTTCTGTGCTAATTCTAGAACCACTCAGCCTTCTACCGTCTCAAATACATGATATTCTAGATACGAGTGTGTGGTGGTAAAATCCTACCTACTGCATGTCACATGTTTGTGTGTGCAGGTTTAAAATCAGTAGCGGGAAGAAAGTAAACGCGGTGGTTGAATGGCACCGGCAAGTGCCTGTTTGACAATCCATAATCGTGTTAGTGAGTGTGTGTGGAAGAACCATGGAATCTATATGCAGCTTTGTCCTTGTTGTGTTACTGGCTATTGTTATGTGAAACAAGAAAGGTTGAAAAAGTACTCATAGAGACTCTTGACTCAGCCTTGTTAGAGGCAAGACTTTTTTCAATCTCCTTTTCTGAAAGTCATGGTAAGTAAGCAGACTTTCTTTCGAATGTAAATCAATTTGTTTCTAACATACAACTGTATGAGAGACTTGCTAAAGTTACATATTATGTTGAAAGTGAGAATTTTTATTGTGCTTGAAAGTCAAATACATCATTGATTGACGAAACATAAAGTTTGTATGGCTACTTATTTCACCAGTAGAAAGAAGCTTGAAAGCTCCTGTACCTAGTGTTATTTGATGGAGAAGAAGTCAAGAGTGTTTCCAGCAGCTGGCTATCCAGTAAAGAAGAGTGGCTTCAAACCCCAAGTAAATCATCTCGTAAAGAAGTGGAATGTGGTGTGAGGAAATAAATCAGTATAACCCAGAGCCACACTCACACTTTAAGTCGTCAAAACATTAGAGTGCATGACTGTAGCATGAAACAACACAAAGAGTGCTTACACGATTTTACTTCTGGGCTATCGAACCGTGAACTGCAAATTTTCAGTGACGTCCGACTACTTATAGGCAGGTGTAGGAACAAACTGTTATATGTAAATTACATTTTGTTTTGAAAATTGACTAGGCTGGGTGTCACTGTTTTGGATGAACTACAAGAACTAATGTGATTTCTGCTTATAGAAAATGGTGCTGATCAGAAATGTAGTAGAAAGTACAGGAAAGTTAATGTATCAAAAGTAGATAGAGTTAGAAATTTAATAGTGGTTATGATGAAGTCTGTGATAAAAAATGGGGTTGCTGAATTTGTATGCTAATTATCTCTTCAGTTAAATAGTTTCTAATAATTAAAAGACCTTTACATGTAAGTTGGAATGCTTAGCTTTCTGTTGGTGTTGGTGATTAAATGAAATTATGAAGATTATCTTACAAAATTTTACACAGATTATACTATAGTTATCTTTAATTATCTTTAGTGAAATTAAACCTAAATAAGAACAAGAAATTTTCATGTAAGTGTTCCCATGCTGACAGATAAATATATTAAAGAAAAGTCAAAATTAGCAAAATAATAATAATGGTTATTTGTGGGAGCGCAAAAAGATAACAGACAGGAAGAACCCACCATGCTGTGGTGCAGCTTGTACACTCATAAATTTTTGAATTCTAAGCTGCAACATCAGGTAAGAACATACCCCAGTAATTATGATGACTGTTGACATAATGCCTTAGCATCTTTCCTGCTGCCCTGTGAGCCTTTTCTGTTTGCTATTTGCTTCTGGGTCCAACGTGCTCATTCTTAATGTATGAATTTGTAACAAATGGCGAAGTTGCTTAATCGCCTGTGACATGAAGTTAGTTCAAAATGACTCTAAGCACTGTGGGACTTAACATCTGAGGTCATCAGTCCCCTAGGACATAGAACTACTTAAACCTAACTAACCTAAGGACATCACACACAGGATTCGAACCTCCAACCGTAGCGGTCGTGCGGTTCCAGACTGAAGCGCCTTGAACCGCTCGGCCACACCGGCCAGCCATGAGTTAGTACCTTCATCCATAATCTCTGGAGTACCAAACTTAAACAGGCAATTATTAACCGTGGCATATGCCTCTGTGTTGGCTTGTTGGTTTGGGTTAGCTATCATTTCTATGCATTGTGAAAAGTGGTCAGTTATCATTAGCACATAATGATTCCTTTCCGGTGTCTGCCCAAATAGCCCCAGGGTGTCCATACTGATCATCTGAAATGATTTACGAGTCTTTGGTGATTTCTGGCATAGAATATGCTGACGACTTCATTTGGTTTGTTATGTGCATGGTACATAGTTCTTTACACGCTACTCTATGTCCTGTTTACATGTTTGCCACAAATATTATTTGACAACTTGTTATTCATGTTGTTATACACTCTCCATGTCTTGCTAACATATTGTCATGTGCCTACTTTAATACTTCGTTTTGCAAAGTAGCTAGTATCAAGATGTGAGGTCCAAGTTTCATTTGCTTACACAACACTCCATTGTGTGCAATGAGTTGTAGTTGTGCAATAGATGACTTGTCATCTTCATCGGCTGCTTGCGCCATCTGCCATTCTGTAGAGTGTCCATAAAAAGAATGTCCCATAAATTTTAACAGTATCACTCACAAGTGATATAGAGTGTTGGTTCAAGATCACAATTAAAGAGTAACTCAAACAGTTTTAGTTAAGTGCATGTGTGAGTACTGCTTCATTGTTTTCCCACTTGCAGTGCCAAATGTGCCACATCCAGAAAATGTTTTTGTTTTAAAATATCCTAGCTGTACTTATTTGCAGATATTTCCATCATCGACACACTCAAATCATTTTTGATCGTTAACACATCAACTGGCCACTCTCTCTTTTTTTACTATCTGTGTCTGAGCTCAGCCTTTTGATATGAAATATCCCTGTCCCTCTCCCCCGGTCTTCCTGAATTTGATACCATTACAGGCTATGACTGTCTTATGTTCTATGAAGATTGCTGTGATTATGCTTTTTTTAATCATTGTCCTGGCTCATTTAGATTTTAACAAAAGTTTTCTGGATTGTTCCAGTTTTTTGCTACCAATGAGCTCCTCTGTTTTTGGTAATGGTTTCTAAACTATGTATGCAATTGGTATGCAATTGAGTCATGCAACTTGCTGAACTTGCATTGTAAAGTGACAAACACGTTAATCAGAATATTAAATATGTGTGTCAAAGGGAAAATGCTCTTGAGAAAACTATAAAATTACACAGACACATAATGATTTTGCAAGTACTTAACTTCTAAGTAGTCAATAGATACACATAAACTAACATCCTAACTTTTGGAACTTTTAGTTTCTTCCACGGGGAGGAAAAGAGGGATCAATTAGAGAAGGTTAGAAAGGAGGGAAGTCATTCAGATTTCATCCTTATTCTACATTTGTTATCATATTACTATTTACATTATCTAACATTATGCTATTATTAGATACATATTACTGATGACGTATTCTCTCTTCACATAGGCCTACATAGTTTTCTCTTAAGATGGGATGCTGTATGATTTGGACACTTCTTTCGCTCTACTGCATGCTGTGTTCCTTTTTTTACCTGGAATCTTAAATTAGGCAAGCTACTGTTCTCAAAAGGTGGAATTTTGTTTTTATGTCCTTGTGTTTGAACATGCAAAGCCAGTCTTTATAGTTTAAATGTGAATGACATTAACAGTTATACTGATGAAATATTGTATTATAATATTTATTCTGCAGGTTGTATCCACTGATGAAGAAAAGGATTACTGCAACAATGAGTGTGAAGTTGATGGCAAAGGAAATTCAGGGATTGAAGACAGAAGTGATCGCAAATACATTGAAGAGGAAGAAGAAGAAGAAGAAGAAGAAGAAGAAGAAGCCGAAGAAGATAATTTGTTGGACCCTTTCATCACCCATTTTAATTTTGAACTTGATTCTTCATTACTTGGGGCAGTTACAGAAGAGCCACCACATGTAATAAGATCACATGTTAAGTGGCCAGTTCTTGGAAATTTAACAGTTACCCTACCATGTTCTATTGAAACAAGCACCAGTGATAAATTTGGGGAAGGAAAAATATCTATTAGTGAACAGAAAACTTTTGCTAAACAAGGAACAGTGCCTAAAATTGTCGAAGGTCCAGGCTGGCCAAAATTTTATGTGAAGTCTCAAATTCAGAACAACCTGACAAAAGCCAATTACTGTAATTTGAAGACAGATGAAACTAAAGAAATCATTTCCCTCACTCCATTGCAACGTGAATTGTTCTCAGTAATTTTCAAGTATCAAGATCTATATTTTCCAGAAAGAACGTTTAATAACTGTGAACAGATTAAATTTGTGTATTGTCTACATGCCATTAATCACATCCTGAAAACACGACTAAAAATTGTGCATCACAATGCAAAACTTTTAAAGAAACAAGAAGTACCTGATGAGTTCAGGGATCAAGGCTTAGTAAGGCCAAAAGTTTTAATAATTGTCCCCTTTAGACATTCAGCTTACAGGTAAATTTTGGCCATTTATTCAATTCTTTGATAATATTTGTTTGTTACCATTTTAGTAACTCTGTGTAAAATGACTGCTTGTGGTTCATTACTTACATTCTTCTTTGAATAGACTCATTGCCTGTAAACCTGTAGACCATATTCACATTGTGTGTGTGTGTGTGTGTGTGTGTGTGTGTGTGTGTGTGTGTGTCTGTCTCCGTTCTCAGGATAGTCTTTCCTTGCACCAGGCTAATAATGTCTTTTATTAGGTTAGTTGGGCTGGAAAAGATGTGATGAACATGTAGATGAAGGATTGCAAGAAAGAAAGGGGGGAGAGCAAAGGAAGGGACAAGCTAAGTCATCAAAGAGAGCAGGTAGGTAGTAGCATGTCGTGGACACTGTAAAGGGTGTTGGGTACAGGATAATGTTCAGTATTAAACACTGAGAGTGCAATGTGGAGAAAGATACTTCGACGTATAGACTTGATTATTTATGAATTAACTTAAGTCAGAGGGAAAGAGTAATGTAGCAAAGAGTGAGAAAGTTGACTGGCTGTGGGGCAGAAGCACAGTTGTAGTTAATTGAAGGACAGGGAATATCAGAAACTTGGGTACAAGAACTACAGTACCAAAGGGTGTATTGGAAGGAGAGATCCCACCTATTCAATCAGAGAAACTACAGTGTAGGTAAAGTGATGCAGTCCCTATGTAATCCTAATACACTGAGGTGGTAAATGTCATGGGATATTAGTATGTACATATACAGATGGTATCATTTACACAAGGTATAAAAGGGCAGTGCACAGGAATTAACACTTTGAACACGGAATAGTAGTCGGGGCTAGGCGCATGGGGCAATCCATTTCAGAAGCTGTTAGGGAATTCAGTATTCCGAGATCCATAGTGTCAAGACTGTGTCGAGAATACCAGGTTTTAGGCATCACCTTTCACCATGAACAACACAGTCTTCAATTAGCGATCAAGAGCTGCGGTATTTGCATAGAGTTGTCATTGCTACTACACAAACACACTGCATCAAATAACTGCAGAAATCAATGTGAGACATACAGCAAATTTATCTTTTAGGACAGTGGTGAAATGTGGCATAATAGGGTATGGTAGCAGATGACCAACATGATTTTTGCTAATAGCATGGCATTGCCTGCAGCACTTCTCCTGGGTTCAAGCATATGGGTTGGACATTAGATGACCGGAAAACTTTGGCCTGGTCAGATGTGTAACAATTTTAGTTGGTAAGAGCTAATGGCAGAGTTCAAGAGTGGTGCAGGCCCCATGAAGACATGAACTCAAGTTGTCAACTAGGCACTGTGCAAGGTGGTGGTGGCTCTATAACAGTGTAGGATGTTTGCATGGAATGGACGGGCTATTGTGGTCCAAGAACCAATCATTTGGCTACTTGGAGACCTTTTGTGTTCACTAATGGACTTCATGTACCCAAACAACAAAGAAATTTTTATGGATGATAGTGCATCATGTGGACAGTTCTAGGGGTAACGGGGCTGATTACTTCTGCAGGAGACTACCAACGACTTATTGATTCCATACCATGTTGTGTTGCTGCACTACTCTAGACAAAAGAAAGTCCGAAGCAATATTAGGAGGTGTCCTATGACTTTTGTGACCTCCGTGTAAAATGAACCTGAAAACATGTAAAAGGACTAAACAATGAGAAGGGATTCATTACAAAGTTAAAATTCCATTATTTTATAGAACTTTTGGTTTGGCCATAATCTCAGTAATGTTGTAGGCGATAGCCAAAAGAATTTAATTACTTTTATTTGTGATAAAACTGTTATCTTGTAGGTTTAAGACTCTGCAGTTTTGTGCAAAGTGTACCTTCAGTTTATATTGTAGTTCCTACACAATTTCTGACTTAATTTGAAGAGTTTCTGGGTTTGTAACTTTTGTTCTGCAGTGAACAATCCCCACCATGCGAAATATGCTCTTTTTCACTAGATTTTGATTCATTTATTGTTTTTCAGTGTGAAAAATCTTCTGCCTAGCTACTATAAAATGGGCCAAGTTTGGGTGCTTTATCTTTTTAGGTACCTCATTTTGTATTCTTGTTATGTTTCTATTTCCTACCTGGCCACTTATGCACATACTGTTTTTTCCTTTGAGATTATTGCAGTAAGTCTACTGTTTATATTAAGGTATATACAAGGTTTAGTTATAAAGTAGTGGTAACACTGCCTTTAACATAAAGGATGTGCATCAAATGGCGTGCACACTGTCTGTAGTTGACAGCAAGAGGTCAGTTGAAGTAGTCCAGTGACTGGTGTCAGCTATGTTTGAGTCATTTGCTGTATGTACTGTCTGAAAGCGTGGTATGCCAATTCAAGCACCCTAACAGATGGTCATTGCAGCCTAGTGCTCCCAATTTCTGGCTAATTCACCTTCCTCTCGCACTGAGAAGAAAATGATGGTGCCTTCTTGCACTAAATCACTTCGTGACAATGCATGATGCCACACGGGAAACCCCATGCAGGAGTTTCCTTTGTAGGTGGAGGTGAGAGATACTGGAACATCCACAGTATTTCTCCGGTATGAGTCCAAGTGATTATGATCTGTTGGCCAAAATGAAGTAATCTCTTTGTGTCATGCACTACATCATCTGTGTCATAGGGCGGTTGTTGTGAGACATTGACAGAGATAGTTACACTGACGTTACATGACATCTTCCATGTGTGAAGGGAAAGGTGAATGAGATGTGGAGAGATTATATTGAGGGTATGTAATTTGGTGAACGCCTGTCAATAAAATCTGGTATAAATTACAACAGTGTTGTCACTACTTTTTATCCAACCCATGTACACTGTCCAGCCATATTAATATGACCACATGTCAAAAGCTTGAAAAAGCACCTTTTGCAGTGTGGACCACTGTGTGACATGCAGGAAGTGAGTCAGTAACATTCTGGAACATGTGGAGCCATGCCAACTCCAGTGCCATACCCAGCTGCAATATGTGATCCCAAGGTTCTCTATTGGGTTTAAATCCAGAGGGTTTGGTGGCCAGAGTCATATGGTAAACTCATCCTGGTGCCCAGTCAAACCCCACTGTGAGCTGTGTGACATGTTGCATTGTCTTGCTAGCAGATGGCATCATTCTGAGGAAAACCAAACTGCATTTAGGGGTGGACATGGTCCCCAAGGATAGATGCATTGTGCTTTCCAGAATTATGAGATGACCCAGGGTATGCCACGATAACATTCGTAGATCATAATGCTCCCTCCTCTGGTCTGGATTGTTCCGACAGTTGTGGCAAGGTGTTTCCTTTTAGACGTTTTGCGCAGATGGAGAATAAAATGTGATTCATCTGAAAAGGCCATCCAGTTGTGGTACACTTCTGTTAGTCCCTTGGGGCATCTGGGCAGTTGGGCAGTTAGTTGCTCAACACTTACATGTCTATTAACTCATACCCATATCCACAGCTAACATTCCTCCCTGTCATCTATGGGCTGTGGTGCACCACAGTTGCCCGAGTGCCGGTTTTGGATAGTGCCATTTTGTGATGCATGGTAGACTTTAACCCCAGTGACACACTGTTAACAAATGTAGCCATTTCGGAAATGCTTCCACCCTTGTCTCAAAAGCCAATGCTCATGCTTGTGGGATGTCTGATAAATCACTCCATTTCCCCATTATGACAATGACTGTACTGTTTCTCATGTTCCCCTTACATGCTTTATGTGCTCTCCTCTGCTAGTGCTACCACCTACTATTTCGTGATATAGCATTTGGGGAGAGAGATAATGTCAATTGTGCAGAGCTGTAGTCATTATCGTTTAATTGCATCAAAAATTGTCTGTCCAGAAATGTGCACAAGTATAGATGCATGTGTGTTTAGTATGTTATGGCAGTTCTGGAACATTGGATAAATGTTAATTCCTTTTAGTTTTAGTGTGTGGCTTGATATTTACCTTTCCTGTACAATGATGTACAACAACACCAGTGTGGCACCAGCAGCAGTAGCTATTCTCTCTTCCGTTTTGTCTTTGTCTCTGAAAAGATCCATTTAAAAGTGCTGGGAGGTGGAGAATAGGACATAGCTAGGTATGAGAATGAAAACTTGCGATTTCCGCATATCATAACTTTTGATTAAAACAACACCAGACGAGAACCATTACAATGTCTTTATTACACAAGCCCAAATGACTGACAGATCGGTGAGGTACATTTAAAAAAATTGATAGTTTTGCTGTTCCCCCTATAATATTTTTGCTGCATGGGGAAGGTACGAATATTTATTCATATGTGAAGGTCTTTTAAAGAACCTACACAGTGAGTAGTTATTGCATGTTGACATTGAACATAGATGGTGGTTACATTATTGTGACTGGACAATTTAGTACCGTGTTTTCAATTTCTTGACCACAAAGTTTCTTATCACATTGATTTCCACATAGTAATATAGCCTTTGTTGTGAATTTGACATATCTCTTCCTTGTGTGTCCACTTTTTACTTGTGTACTGACAGAGTATAATCTTCTTCTGGCAACACCAAATGTTAGAGAAATGTGAAATTGGCTTCAGTTGTATGAATTTATTTATTGCAGAATTGTGCAGATGATGATATCAATTCTTTTGCCAGATGAAAGAGCAAATGTTATCAATAAAAGCCGGTTTTTTGAGGAATACACTGGAGAGAGTATTGCAATGCCGAAAAAGAATCCAAAACCAGAGGATTATGAGCTTACTTTTGCAGGAAATACTGATGACAGTTTCAGGATAGGTTTATCAGTTACAAAGAAGAGTTTAAAGGTATGTACTTTTTTCTTTTTTAAGAAATGCTTCTTTTGTGTGTCTTTATTATGCTCCCATAATGTAATTTTTTGTCTTTACAGTTATATGCTGATTTTTATTCAGCAGATATAATAATTGCATCACCATTGGGACTACGTGTTGTTATTGGTGCTGAAGGTGAGAAAGAGCGGGACTTTGATTTTCTGTCTTCCATAGAAGTCTTAATACTGGATCAGACTGAAATATTTTTGATGCAGGTAACAAACTTGTAATAAAACTTTGTGAAAGGCAAATAGAAGGTTTTAAAAGAAGGCCGTGCAAAATATGTGATTCAATGTATTTAACCAATGGTGAAACAGATATATCGATCTTCTTGCAGATTGTCATGTATTTCTCAGAATGTAAACAGATACACAGAAAGCTTTGATGTTTCATAAATGTCCATTCCTGCAATTTATTTAGTAAAGAAGGAAGCAGTAGGCTGTTCTCCAGACAAAAAAGTCTGTTGGATTTAATGGAATTTCTCTGATAAAAAGTATACAAGTTCTACTCACATGAAACATTATTATGTGGTTGTAACTATTTGCATTTAAATGCCCCATGTGTACTGCAATAAAAATACTTTTTCCTGCTATAATTTTTGAAAACTGCCATTGCAGGTTTATTGTTGAAACATATTCAAGAAACAACCATTAGAAAAAGAAAAGACTCATGGAGCTAATAATCAAAGATGACTGAACAACAGTGTGTGAATTGATGGAAATAAAACTTTTAAACTTTCTCATTTTAAGTAATTAACATTTCTTTTGATAATTTGGTATCATATCTAAACTCTCTCTCTCTCTCTCTCTCTCTCTCTCTCTCTCTCTCTCTCTCTCTCTCTCTCTCTCATCATTAGTTGTGCCATTTGTTAAGGATAAGGAAAAGCAGAAGGCTTGTACTTAGTACCAGTCATAACTGTACGTCTTTCTGCTAATTATTACCCCTCATATTCGTATGATGGGTGACATGTCACATGATGCATAATCATGTCCACCCTGACAAATGCAACCCCCCCCCCCCCCCCCCCGGCCCCTCCCGTCATGGGATCCTGAATCATTATGTTACTTTTTCCTTTCCTATGTTGGATTCTTTCTCTTTGACTGTATCTTTTCTCAGATTTAGTCTGTAGAGTAGATTCCCTGCTCACATCAAAATTTGTTTGTAGGACATCGGTTGTGTCTTTTCCCACTTTGTTTGTCTATTTCATATGTCTTATTTCAGTCCAATTATGTTTCATCCCCGTATCAAGGTTTGACCTCCACATTTCCAAATCCCCAATCATTTTACAGAAGTGCAAGTTTTATGGTGAATTTTACCCAATACTCAGCATGATAGCCAGTTCATTTGGTAGATCTTTAGATACCCTTGCTGCTGTTACCCGCACATACACGCAGAGTAGTAGTGTCTGTTTGTTTAAACGCACTGGGACTCCAGGTGGTGTCTATCAAGCCATATTGCATTTACTCTGGCTATATGGCCACATAAGAAGAGCCCTCATTCAGAGCAGGTGGCATGATGGAAATGCATGGCACAGTGAAAAGACCAAAGTTGTCTAATGGTGGCCATGACACTCTGACAGTATCTTCAGACAGACCTGGTTCTTCAGTGCAAATCATTGCAACCCCAGGATTTTTCCCTCAGCCGCTTCGTGGGAGGATTACAAATTCAAGCAAAGTGCATAATCATTTGGCACTGAAGTGTTCGTCTTACTTTTTGAGGGGGATTCACTTCCCGAGAAAATCAGCCATGGGCTACTATTCTTATGTGTAGCCATATTAACCCCCCACCCACCCTGATGTAGTGCCTCAAATGCCAATGTTTTGCACATATCTCTTCCCGTTGTATGAACAACGCAGTGTTTGGAGACTGTGGTCGATCTCTTCATAAAAACTCATCATGTGACCGACAACCTTTCTGTGTCAGTTACGGAGGTGATCACCCTCCCCAATACCTGAGGTGTGCTGCCCTAACTAAGAGAAACATAAAATCCCAGAACTTAAGTATTTCCTCTTTCCATATCCTTAATGTCAACCTCTTGTAGTCATGCAAATAAATTAGCTGTTGGGGGTTAGGTGCCCTTCCCTCTTGTGGTTCTTGCTGTCCCATCTTAGGGAAGAGTATCAAGGTGCTACTGTTATTTGCACTGATGACAATAAAACCATGAATAGGTCAGGATATGTATGCCTTTACACCTCCTGCCAGCTATCTTGGTCATCCCCATTTTACTCTGTTTTCAATACTTTTGATGTTCTCAACCCATTATTTGCAGCAAACTACTTCATTTTTTTAAATAGTGCTCCTTCATATAGCTGTCCAGTGAAAGCAAGATATTGACATTTGCTTTGCCTGGAAATTAGCTAATGATGAAAGAACACTGGAAAATATTTTTATGTATCTTCTGAGAGAGTGGGTTCTATTCCCATCTTTAACACTTTGACTAACAGGTTGGGGATGAGATGGTTGTAGGAGACACACCACGTGCCAGATCATGCATTCTGGCGGACACTCGACTGCAGCCACCCACATATTGACCTGACTATTTCTCTTAGCTTATTTTACTACTATCAGTCCTATTGATATTTATTCTATCTAAAGCCATTTCACTTCTTCTAGTACAGATCTCCTCTCTGCCCAAGTGGAAGGAATTTTTTATTCCATTGCTATCTTCCCTGGATATGGACTGGCCCATATATTTTTACCTCCCATTCATTGTCATCAGTATTGCTTTTAGTATCTCAATATTTACCACTCCTACATATTATCACAGTTCATTCAAATTTCTGGACGATGCATATAACTCCGGATGGAATGTACCATAAATGAGGGGCTTATGACTTTGTGTCGCTTAATCACCCCCAAACCAACCATCCCTCATGTCCATTCTGTTTTTCATTCTTAACCTATCTTCTTTTCACTTTCTCAGCAGCTCATCTTAATGGTTTTTACACATATTTTGGGTACGCAAACACAGAATTGTGGTCATTTGATTATTTTTGGAAGAATTACTCTATTGCTTCATACTTTGAGAAGGGGATGGCCAAAAATTCATTGTAATTGAGTTAGTATTGCTCCCCTGTAAATAAGCATATTCGTAATGGCATAGTCAGCCTCATGATCACCCACATTCCTGAAAACAAGAAACAATTTTCCAAATAATTATAAACGCTTTGCATTTATAATGGCAATCAATTATTCAGTTAATAATTGTTCAACATAAAATGATATGATATATAATTTGGTTAGAGTGAAGCATGAATAGTCACACATTTCTCTCATTTTATTTTTATTTTGACTGTATTTATAATGTTGGGAATGGTTTTTCATAGCCTGCAGCTCCAGTCCTCTGCCAGTCAAATATCTGAGTTAATTCTGCAGCTGACCAAACCAGGATAATGAACTGCAGTGCAGCACACCACACCATTTTGTTATCAACTTGTGTCATAGAGCTATGAGGCAGGTCAAACCCGATTCTCAAAGACAGCAATTAAAACAAAAAGTAATTTCTGTGTGTGCATTATTCATTATTGCATGTTTGTGACCGCATTACTCATTCCAATCCATTATTTAGTGTAGAAGGTTTTTGGCAGTTCACACTCACATTCATTTCCCTTCATTCTGCAACCATGAAATCCTCTTCTGGCTCCTATCCCAAAGATGCTATCATAGTAACTGCCAATTATTGCTCAATTGTTGCAAAATTTCTTTTCTTTCTCATGCTGGCTGTGGGATTTTGAGGAGTATCCAGTAAATCCATGTCTCAAATGCTGCTCATCTTTGCATAGTCAAAGCTTTCAATGTCCAACCTTCCATACTATGTAATAATATCAACTACCTCATAGCATTTTATAAACTGAACTCTGTTATCTTGTGTGAACTCTGCATTACTACAAACATTCTTCAGTTGTATACAAGCTTGATGTGTTTAATAAACAAATTTGATCATTTCTGAGTTCCACATTCATTGAGTTCCTTCGTTTATCACAGCTCCAACACTTAAAAATACACTACCTTTAAAAAAATAAAAATAAAATATAAAAAAAAATTGAAGCACCTAGGTTGGGAAGAGGAAATGAAATGGGACTTCACAGGTTGGTAGGGTGTGTGATTGTTATTTCAGTCATTACAATATCCATTAAAATTCACAAAGGATTTGGTAGTACGAGCCCACTTATCGGTATGATGTTGCACCCCTCTTTCAGATGCATGCAGTGATTCAGTTGGAAAGGGTGTTAAAAGCTGTTGTATCCTTTCCTGAGCCAAGTTGGCCCACAACTGCTGTAATGGTCCTTGATGCCCTAGAAACCGGCACTGGGACAGAATTGACATCCAAGCTGGACCCACACATGTTCTATCAGGAACAGGTCTGAGTACCACAATACTGTTGCAGGTAACACATGAGGATGCCTGATGTCCCTGACGTACAGTTGTACTGTCAGAATTCCCTAAATCACTACAGGCCATGACCTAAAGTCTTACCTGATTGCTGTCCACACCATGATGCCAGTAGTAACATTGCTGTGACTCTCCGAAACATTGGCGAAATGAGACATTTCCCCTCTCACCAAAGATGGTCATCCAGTGTAGAACCACGATTCATTGCTGAATTCAGTATGACATCATTAATAGGGAGTCCATTGTTCAAAGTTATGACACAACTCCAAACACAGCCATTTGTATCTGTATTGCTTTAATGGAAGTATACACATTGGACGGCAGTTCACTAGTCTGACTGCAGCTCGTCTCAAAGACTTATTGTGCGGGATGACACAGAATGTTGCAAGGAGTCCATTACATCTTCTCAGGTAGCAGTTGCAGCTGTGAAAGGGTTATGGCATTTTTAATGTGGACGTCAACTGGAACCTTGATGAGAAGTTTGTTTGTACTTACCTTCCCATTGAGTTGAACATTGGGTGATTACCACATCCAAATGCCCCACAGTTCTAGATATTGCACAATTCGATCAGCGAGCCAAATGGAGACTTACGATGAAGCCTCTTCTAATCAAACACATGCCAATCCAATACATGAAATAACTTTAACTAGAGACAAAAATGAACCACAGAAGAATAAAGTTCTTGTTTGGCCATATCTAGGTATTATTTCCCACAAAATTACTCGATCTCTCAAGAGTACAAAATTATACATCAGTTACAGAACCACTAACAATCTACAATGATTTTTGAGGCACATACCATGTCAATCAGAACTGTTTTTGTAATCAGGAATCTACAAAGTTAACAGTGAAGAATGCCCAAAATTTTATATTGGACAAGCAGGAAGAAAAATTAGTACACAATTTAAAGGATACATGACAATAAGTGACAATAACCCATCCACATTTACTGCGCACTTAAAAGACACCGACCACAAAATACCTAATATAGATGGATCACTTCAAACATTACATAAGTTACAGAAAGGAAAAGTGGATGTAATGGAAGAAATTGATATTTGCATCCATCTAAATGATCAGTCAGACAGAGTTTTAAATGAGCAAAAAGACCTGAGAAATGGGCAATTCGTAGACAAGTTCCTACCAGTTCTATGGCAAAGCATTATGGAATCTAGAAGGTAAAAGTATCGCTACACTCATTAATAAATATGACTGTAATGTGAAACATCACGCAACTATAAAGCAGTTTTTACTCGACTCTTGTAGTTCTCAGTACTGTTTCATTAGAGTACTGTGATAGATTTCATATATAAAATCTTTGTACCAACTATTGAAAAATGAAGTGCTCCCACAATAACACAACAAATATTTACATGTTATTTTAAAGAAATTAAATACAGTCATATTTACACCAATATAGATGACAATTAAACATAACTGAGAGCAAAAGCATATGCATATCCAGTGACCTTGCTGGCCAAGATAGAGTTTGGCAAGCATGAAGACAAACAGTAGAATTCTTGCCATGTGCAAGCAAATGTTATCTTGGATAAATGTAAAACCAAAGCCGAGGATGGCTTGCCATGAAGGGCAACAAAATCGGGATCATCGATGTACTGCCCTGCTGTAAGAGTGCCACCAACGACAACCAGAGTGGTCCTGCCGTGTTTAGAAATGGCACCCCAGGCCGTTACTGTTGGTGGTTGGGCAGTGGGGTGCGAGTCAAGTTGGTTCCTCACCACTGTTTGGGGCCTCTTAGACACATTTTCACTGGTCATTGGGACACATTTTGAAGCTGGACATATCTCTGAAGACAATTCTATTCCAGTTAATGAGATTCCAGGCAGAAGACTTGTCTTGAGACACCCCCGACAGTGGGAGGATACCAATCTGTCTGTCACCTGACAACCAGGAGTGTTGGTCTGGAGTGCTATTTCTTTACATAGCAGGTCCCCTTTGGTTGTTATCCTCGGCACTCTTACAGCACGGTACACTCTGTTTTGTTCCCCTACGTGGCAAACCATCTTGGGCTTACATTTCAGCAAAATAATGTCCATCTGCACATGGTGAAAGTTTTTCTGCTTTCTTTGTTTGCTAAACCCCCAGCAAGGTCACTGGATCGCTCCCCAATTGAGAACATTTGGAGCATTATGGGCAGGCCCCAACAGTTATCTTGGGATTTTGACAATCTAAGATGCCAATCGGACAGAATTCGGTGCAATAACACTCAGGAGGATGTGCAAAAACCCTATCAATTCCAATCTGAATGACTGCTTGCTTTATGGTCAGAAGTGGACCATTGCATTATTGACATTCTCAATTTGTGATGCTCTTTCTCTTAAATCAATTATATAATTTCTCCAAAATTGTAATCATTTGTATATTTGTACATGTGTGTCATATCTACCGATTTCTGTCCCCTTTGGATAAATCCTTTGTGGCATGTTTTTTTAAAGATTGCATTTTACCATCTGCTATACACTTTTCATGCAACAAAACCACATTTGTCTGTAACCAGTTGATTTGAGGGCTGATGATTGCATTGTAGAGTGTCCTATACATACCACCACCACCACCACCACCTTCTTCTTCTTCTTCTTCTTCTTCTTCTTCTTCTTCTTCATCTTCTTCTTCTTCTACCCTCGTCCACATACTTCACTGGAGATTGTCCAGTCACAGTCACCACTTGCAAATATCAGTTCAGGGAGAGCAGATACCAAACATTTAAATACTGAGTCATTCAGTATAATTTATTATACTGAAACTGGTTCCTTCCACAAAAGAATACACCACATACTTCTTTTCCTGCTGCCGTAAGAGTAGCGATTCCCATTTCAAATTCTGACCCCAAATAAGTGTGACTACTAATCACGACAGCAATGAGCCACAACTTGTGCTCCACATCTCAGAAACCAGAGATCACAGTAAGGCAAAAATACATTACAATGTTGATGTATTGGTATCCACTCTTCCCTACTGATGCTCCTAACAACTTCATGTTAGTTTGCTTCGCCGACAACTCTTATTATAAAACCTTTTGTAGATACTATCATTGTACCATTCCCTACTATAAATCAGTCTCTATTTGCATTCCATGGCTAGTCTTGACACTACAAAAAATACACACTCAATAGCAACATCAACAGTAACTCCCACCCATCTTGAAATCTCACACCTGTTGTTTTCACTCCTGTTGCTTCCAGTTCTCTTATTTTACTGTCAGACCAAAAAAGGAAAAAAGTCTCTTACCTTTGTCTCAATACTGATAGTTGATTGTCTTTTGTTTGGGATGGCTAAGTCTTACTAAAAACTCACTTTTGTAATGCTACTCATGGTCCTGCCTCATTAAATAGGCAGCACAATTCCTGTTCTTCTCCATCTTGGCACAAGCTGGGTAATGCTTGCACTTGGTTGTATTTGTTCTCCAGTGCCTGTGGAAACTTCTTAGCTTCACTCTCCGTCTAAACACATTCAAATTCCAGTTATCTCACCTGATATCAGTGTTGATTTGAATAAACCATCCTCGATCAGTGGCACTCTTCCTCTGTTAAGATTCTCACTGCTGTTGTGTCTTAGTGAGAAATTGTTGTTGCTCTTGACATATTAGTTTTGTGTACACTGGTCACTCACGTGCATGACTCTTCTCTTTCTTCCATGTGATATCTTTATAAACTCCTCAAACTCTGCTGGCAGTTTACTTTTCAGGATACACAAAATATTGGTCTCCTGCACTGGGAAATAATACTCTGGTGTCCAAAATTAAATCAACAAATGGAAATTTTCAAAGCTGCATTTATTTTGCCTCAACACTATAACAGATTATAGTGAAGTAGAAATGATGTAAATAATACTGAATGTAAACAACTGCAATATGCATAATGATAGACAAAAATGTTCTTAATTTTTTCCAACTTTATGGATTTGCGCACACACTCTGACAACTGGTTAATGTGATCAGTATGGGCTGTGTCCACCTCTGGTATGATGGGCCATGCTGTGAATAATGTCATCAATGTTGTGTTGAGGCAATAATGCCTATTCTTCCTGCAGAGCTACTCACAAGTCTAGGAGAGTGGATGGTAAATGCTGACTTGAGGGCATCCCAGGCAGTTCCATGGGATCCAGATCAGAAGAGTGGGCAGGCCACGCCATGTGTGCCATATCGTACATTTCCAAGAAAACATTAGCCACTCATGCTCTAGGAGTCCAAGTATCGTCATCCATTAGTACAAAATCTGGGCCCACAGCATCCCCCAACAACCGCACTTGAGGTCCCAAGATGTGACATCAGTTAAAACTCCCTGATTCACCTGTACATTTTCATGAAGAGGTGTTCGAATGGTCAATGTAATCCCTGCTCACACCGTTAGGCATCCTCCTCAATATTGGTTTCTTTCAAAAATGTTTGAGTTCCAAAATTATGTTCCATGTGCCCTCCAGATGTGAGTCCGCCATTAATACCTCTCCAGACCAAAATGGGACTCGTCTCTATGACCGTCCAGGTGGCATATTGATGATTTCACTCTATATGTTCCCTTTTGTGTGAAGACATCGCAGAGCTATGCGTATGGTAAGTTTTCAACAATGAAGGCCACTCTGCTGAAGCATTTGTACGCCGTATGCCTCGTTACAGCACATCCAGTGGATGCTGCTGCAATGTTGGATGCCAGTTGCCGTGCAGTGAAGGAGGTACCATTGTGCCTTTACAGCAAACTAATTGTCCGCTGTTTCTGATGTCACACGTGGTCGGCCCTGCCCTAGTCTTTGGGATATAGTTTTGATCTCTACAAACAGTCACCACATTCAAGAAACAGTAGAACGATTCACATTAAACCATCAGACCACATGAGTTTGCAACTGTCCTGCTTCTATTTTTCCTGTGGCCCACCATCGTAGAGTCTGGTAGGCATCTTCTCTGTGCCATACTGCACCATCTATAAATGTATACACAGTGATTGTGGATGTGAGTTGATGTGGCAGACACTACCCTGTTTGATAGGGGCAATGTCAACATCGTTGGCGTGATTCTCCATTGACCGGAATGCCATCTTCTGTGCAGAATGCGATTGTATGAACATATGTTGACGGTTTGCATGATTATTTCAGAATTAGACACTGGACAGGGAAATAGCAGTTTGTTACTTTAATTTTGGACACCAGTGTGTTTTATTGTGTTCAAATATTTCTCACAGTTGTAATACTGTCCATCTTAAGGATTGGAGGAGTGGTTGGGAAGATAACCATTAATATTATATATCATGTACAAACACATTCTCACATTTGTATATTGCGTGCTAAATAACAGTAACAATTTCTCAGAATATTTGAATAAGCTATCATCCAGGAAATTGAATGTGTCTGGATTCAGTACGTCTTTCCTCAGCCTGATCTGCAACCAGGTGACCAGTACTAAGCCAAAACTGCTTCCTTAGCATTTTTGTATGACACACAGGGTTGTGACACTTGTTTTTCCCATAGCACTGCATCTGCTTGCATGTACCCAGCCACAGATGTAAATTTTTTATCTTTGTTTCAGTAAACTGTGTATACTCACTGAAACAGTCTAACAAACACCATAGTGGCGAATTAAATCAGTAAACTGTATGTTGTGACATACTATTGTTGTCACATAATAGTCATAGTGTTTGCAAACACGATTTATGCTACTCATTTTGTATGCCACGATGGTTCAAGTACAGTGAATTCTATCTACAAGGATTAGAGATTTCATCATTTAGTTAAATGCTAATTCTTGCTCATTGCAATATTCTAAATTTGCAACTTGTTCTGCTATTTAGTTTGCTGTGATTATAGTTTGCATTCCTTTATCTCTCAGTGAACATTTCAACCATTCTTAGCGTGCAAAATTAACAGTGAGAGTAAATCTTTACAAAATTAAAACTAACCCAGTTTGTACAGTTAAATGTAATAAAATGATCCAGTAACACCATATTAATGTCTAGTCTTGATTGCAACAGTGTTTAAATACTACTAATTTTCAAAGCACAATTTTGGCTTGTTACTCTCCTGAAACTCCCTTATCCCTTGGTTTTTTGTAACTACCCCATTTTATATTCCCATCTTCCATTTCCCTCCCCTCTTCCACCACCTTCCTCCATACCCCTCCTACAGCTCTCTTCACTACCCCTCGTATATCTCCGTCTTCTTCCTCCACCAACCCTCTCTCACCCAAGCCCTCTCTCTCTTCCTCTTTTTTCACCCCACATTGCTCCTCACTCCTTTTGCTTCCTCCTTTTTTTGCTGCTCCCTTTTTTTAACCCTCCTCTTTTCTCTTCCCTTGTTCCTCTCTCCTCTTTTCTCACTTGGCTTTCCTCCTCACTTTACCACTACCCCTTCCCCCATCCCCTTCTCTCCCAGTACTGAGAAACATGTAAATTTATTTGATGTATAAGACATTGATTTAATCTATTTGTACTTTGTAATATAAACATGAACTAAGTACATTACTGAGCTTTTCACATTTGCATTACTTATTTCAGAATTGGGACCATCTGTTGCATGTAATGGAGCACTTACATCTGCAACCACGAACAACTCATGGAACTGATTTCTCACGGGTACATATGTGGGCAATTAATGGGTGGACCAAATTCTATCGACAGTCAATAATTTTTTCATCAGTCAATTTACCAGAGATAACTTCTCTTCTTAATCATCATTGTCGGAACTATGGTGGTCGTGTATTTGTTGAAAATCCGGCTACTACAGGTGCAGTGTCTGGTGTGGTTGTGCAAGTTCCTCAGGCAAGTATTAAGTCCTAGATTACTAAATGTTAACATAATCTAGTTTACTAAGTGTTCACATAAATGCTTATACAGTGGTTTTACTGTGTGTCATAAATCAGAAATGCACAGGCCACATGTGGTCCGCCATTGATAGTAGCCTGCCACTCACCATTCGTTCGTGTAATTTTTTTGATTGTATTTGCTCATCTTTCGTTCTCTCCCAAAATGGAGAGAGTGGGTGGTTGTAGAGCTTAGTTCCATTGACCCCAGTCTAGCTGGCAGTGGTGCTGGGGGAACCCAATTTGGAATAATAATTTGTCTCACAGCACAATATTTTTGAACTTGCAGCCCATACATAGTCACAGTAAGAGGTTTGCAGACAGCAGTCTTAACAAGTGTACACCCCTGGCTTAAATGAAAAAGGAAAAGGTTGCAAAAGATTGTTGAGGTACATTTTCATGAGCTCCATAAAATACAGGACAAAAGACCAAAATACAACCAAGGAACTATAATGGATCAAATTTTGATATCAAATATAAGAAAACTGACTTGGAGGAGGAAAAAGGGAAGAAAAGAAAGATTTCCCTGTACAGCTTGTCTATCTTTCTCATTCTTCTGCTGTATTCACTGTTTACAGGAACTATTCCTATTGACATAGAGTGGTGAGTTACTTGTTGCTCTCTCGTTACTTCCTTTGTCTTCATTTTTGTTTCATGTTCTTCTAAGAGAGGGTGGCTCTCTTTGAAATTGAGTTTTGTTATAAGGCCATCAAAGATGTTATGATGATTGAACAGTCTGGAGTTAGACATATCAGGATTTGTCAAAGTGTGCCATAAAGTAAGTAAATTTCAAGGTTTTGAAATCATTCAGGTTTTGAAGCATACCAAGTTCACACTATCATCTGTTCCTGTGATTAAAATTGCAGTAAATGTAGAAGACAGACATCACGTACTGAAGCATCATTGCTTTATGAGAGTTTCCCAATGCTTTTCCTAACAGTTGCAAGGGAGGAAGAAACTAAGCAACATACACTGAAGGAAAAAAATGCAAAACCCAAAAATAATTAGAGTAATGAAATTTTGAGAACAGATCTGTCTAGGTGTGCTTGTCCGAAAGCTGTGCCTGTCTGCAACTTAACTTGGCTTTTAAGGTAAACAGCAATCTGTTTTTCCTACATTGTTAACATATTAACTAATTAACATTGCAAGATTACAGGTTAATGTAATTGCAAGATAAGCCATTGCAAATTTGAAATGCTGGTACATTAATAACTGGTGTAACTGCCATAATGCTGAATGCAAACATGCAAATGTGCATGTATTGTGTTGGACAGGTGCAGGCTGTCAGTTTATGGGCTGGAGTTCCAATCCTGTTCCATGTGTTCAGTCGGTTCAAGGATGGTTAAATCATTTGTGGATGATGTTGGAGTTGTCATTCAATGATATACCATATGTGCTTTACAGGAGACAGATCTGATGATGGAGCAGACCAATGCAATATGTCAACGTTCTGTAGAGCATTTTGGGTTACAACAGCAATGAGTGAGTGTTATCCTATGAAAAACACCCCCTGGAATGTCTTTAATGAATGGCAGCACAATATATTGAATTACCGGATGACGTACAAATTTGCAGTAAGGTGCATGAGATGACCATGAGAATGCTCCCGCTGTCATATGAAATCGCAGCCCAGACCGAAACTCTAGGTGTAGGTATATTGTGTCTATCATGCAGACAAGTCCATTGCAGACACTCAAGTGGCCTCCTCCTAACCAACACAGTGGCATCACTGACACTGATGCAGGACCAGCTTTCATCAGAAAATATAACAGACTTCCTCCCTGCCCTCAAATGAGCTTTTGCTTGCCACCAGTGAAGTCGCTAATGGCAGTGGTTTGAGGACAGAGGAATGCACGTTACGGGCGTCTGGCTAGGAGCTATACTCTAAGTACCTAATTTGTAACAGTTTGTTGTTCACAGCGGTGCCAGCTGTTGCTCAAATTACTGCTAGAGATGCAGTACAATGTGCCAGAACTACACACCGAACTCGATGGTCTCTCCTCTCAGTAGTGCGATGTGGCTGTCCAGAGCCCAGTCTTCTTATGACCATACATTCCCATGGCCACAGTTGCCTGCATTCCTGTACAGTGGCTACTTTCCTGCCAAGCCAGTCAGCAGAATTGCAGATGTAGCCCTATTACACAATCTTATTCAAGTTCAGTGAAGTGTTGATAATGGCGTTTTTGTCAACTTAAAGATATTCTTGACTAACATCAACTCACCACAACCAGTCTCAAAGCTAACCAATGTTCGTGACTGTTACAGTGTGTGTTTAAAGCAAACCTGATTTGCATCCTCATAGTATCTCTACTAGTGCCACTCTTATGTGACAGGTGCGAAATTTGAATAGACGTCATCTTAAACATGCAGAAACACACCTACCAACTGTCATTTATGTCGCTCATCTCATTCTTAGTGTTGCAATTTTTTTCTGCCTGTGTATTTATAGCTACACAGTGATCACTATTGCTATTGGATAAGAAAAACTTCAATAAAAAAAATGCAAAGAGCTCCATATTGCCAAATCACAACCACATTATCTGATAAATTGAACAGATGCACTTCCAATAATTTTCCTGTTTTAACTACCTATAGCCCCCCACAATAACAGAATTAGGCCAAAGGCACAGTCACTACCTTCATCAGAAACTATCTGACAAACCTGGCATTGCCTAGGTATTCATTTTGCCAATTTTCTGTTAGAAACAAAAACAAAAAATGAACTGTGTCTGTATTGAAGTATTGAAAAAATTTCATTTCCATGTATTTGTAAACACATCTGTGAAATTATGAAACACTTATTCAAAAATATGTGCATAATATACATGTGTATAAACACAGTATCCCAGACAGTTTCTGTATGCTTTACATGTCTACCGTGTGAGTTTGTATTTTTTTTATTGTTATAGTATTAATCAATACAAAGATTAATTAACAACAACATCTTGTTGTATTCCTGTTATCCTCTACCAAGCCTCTTTATCCAGCGCATCTTCCTTGTTGATACTGCGATGTTCCAATACTCCATTTATGTGGTCTGTCCAAGAATATCGTGGTCTTCCGCGCGTACGTCTGCAGGGTGGTTTCCATTCATAAACCTTCTTTGACCACTGATGATCTGGCATTCTCATCAAATGTCCCCATCCATTTTAATTGTTTTCTTTCAATTCGATCTGTCACTGTATCATTTGCCTTCATCCTAGCTCTTACTTCATCATTAGTTTTCCTTTCGATTCTTGATATTCTGACACTCCTATGCAAATACTCCATTTCCACAGCTATTAGTCTTATTTTGAGATCCGCATTTAAGATCCATTAAGTTTGTAAACATCTTTACAGAGTCTCTTCTTAACTCTGTAGTTAGCTGTTGTTTTTGTCTACATTTGTTTGCACTTCGAAGTTGAAAGCTGTCAAAAGTGTCATCAGGAGTCAGGTATTTCCTTAGTTGATTCGGGTGTAAGAGTGTTTTAGTAGTAAAGCATAAATGTATGAAAACTTCATGCATGAAGCAGCATTTCTTCACTTATCTCGGTGTTTATGAAGTCTCATCTCCTGATCGTTTCGTGTATCCTTTTATGTACAGAATGCTTGCATTTCATTTAATCTGCACTTGTTCGTAAGTAATAACACACAAATTTTGATTGTTATCTTTGGTCTGTACATTGTTAAGTACCATGATAATTAAAATCTTTTTTTATTACATTTTCTCATTGGTTCTGATTCTATTTTGCAAATTCAATCTTGTCTCGTATAGATTACATGTGTCCCTCTTCTTTTTCATTTTTATAGATATTTTATTTCAGATCTTTCTCCCCATTTATTACCTCTTGTCTTAAATTAGAAACATACAGTTTTTAGACGTGTTCTCGGACTCCCGTTAGTTTAGTCTCCATTCACTGTGTCACTTTATGTTGTTTTATTTCGCTTACTCTATTCCTCATTCTTTTAGATATTCATGATGAACAGTTTTATCCTTAGATGTTCCAGCCCAGTTCTCAGTTATTCTAAACCTCAGTACTTCAGATCACCATGACTAGTACCCATACTGATAAATTGCGAACAGACCTCCAGTCTTCAATTACATGCAGTTTCTTGAAAATTATGAAATTATGGGAAGCAGGACATTAAATAACAACAAATACTTAGCAAATTTGCTCGGTCATTTTTTTTATCTACATCTACATGATTACTCTGCAAATCACATCTAAGTGCTTGGCAGAGGGTTCATTGAACCACAATCATACTATCTCCCTACCATTCCACTCCCGAACAGCGTGTGGGAAAAACAAACACCTAAACCTTTCTGTTTGAGCTCTGATTTCTCTTATTTTATTTTGATGATCATTCCTACGTATGTAGGTTGGGCTCAACAAAATATTTTCACATTCGGAAGAGAAAATTAGTGACTGAAATTTCGTAAATAGATCTCGCCGCAATGAAAAACGTCTTTGCTTTAATGACTTCCATCCCAACTTACATATCATATCTGCCACACTCTCTCCACTATTACGTGATAATACAAAACGAGCTGCCCTTTTTTGCACCCTTTCGATGTCCTCCGTCAATCCCACCTGGTAAGGATTCCACACCGCGCAGCAATATTCTAACAGAGGACAAACGAGTTTAGTGTAAGCTGTCTCTTTAGTGGACTTGTTGCATCTTATAAGTGTCCTGCCAATGAAATGCAACCTTTGGCTCGCCTTCCCCACAATATTATCTATGTGGTCTTTCCAACTAAAGTTGTTTGTAATTTTTACACCTAGGTACTTAGTTGAATTGACAGCCTTGAGTATTGTACTATTTATCGAGTAATCGAATTCCAACAGATTTCTTTTGGAACTCGTATGGATCACCTTACACTTTTCGTCATTTAGCGTCAACTGCCACCTGCCACACCATACAGCAATCTATTCTAAATCACTTTGCAACTGATGATACTGGTCTTTGGATGACCTTACTAGATGGTAAATTACAGCATCATCTGTGAACAACCTAAGAGAACTGCTCAGATTGTCACCCAGGTCATTTATATAGATCAGGAACAGTAGAGGTCCCAGGACGATTCCCTGGGAACACCTGATATCACTTCAGTTTCACTCGATGACTTGCCGTCTATTACTACGAACTGCGACCTTTCTGACAGGAAATCATGAATCCTGTCGCACAACTGAGACAATACCCCATAGTCCCACAGCTTGATTAGAAGTCACTTATGAGGAACGGTGCCAAAAGCTTTCCGGAAATTTAGAAATACGGAATCAGCTTGAGATCCCCTGTCGTGCAAATAAAGAGCTAGCTGCGTTGCACAAGAACGATGTTTTCTGAAACCATGCTGATGACGTATCTATAGATCATTCCCTTCAAGGTGATTCATAATGTTTGAATACAGTATATGCTCCAAAACCCTACTGCAAACCGACGTCAATGATATAGGTCCATAGTTCGATGGATTACTCCTACTACCTTTCTTAAACACTGGTGCGACCTGCACAATTTTCCAATCTGTAGGTACAGATCTATCGGTGAGCGAGCGGTTGTTTATGATTGCTAAGTAGGGAGCTATTGTATCAGTGTAATCTGAAAGGAACCTAATCAGTATAGAATCTGGACCTGAAGACCTGCCCATATCAAGCGATTTGAGTTGCTTCGCAACCCCTAAGGTGTCTACTTCTAAGAAACTCATGCTAGCAGCTGTTCGTGTTTCAAATTCTGGAATATTCCATTCACCTTCCTTGGTGAAGGAATTTTGGAAAACTGTGTTCGATAACTCCGCTTTAGCAGCACAGTTGTCGGTAACAGTACCATCGGCACTGCGCAGCAAAGGTATTGATTGCATCTTTCCACTTGTGTACTTTACATATGACCAGAATTTCTTTGGATTTTCTACCAAATTTCGAGACAATGTTTCGTTGTGGAACCTATTAAAGGCATCTCGCATTGAAGACCGTGCCAAATTTCGCACGTCTGTAAGTTTTAGCCAATCTTCGGGATTTCGCATTCTTCTGAACTTCGCATGCTTTTTCCGTTGCCTCTGCAACAGCGTTCGGACCTGTTTTCTGTACCATGGCGGATCAGTTCGATCTCTTACCAATTTATGAGGTATGAATCTCTCAATTGCTGTTGCTACTATATCTTTGAATTTGAGCCACATCTCGTCTACATTTTCATAGTCAGTTCGGGAGGAATGAAGATTGTCTCTTAGGAAGGCTTCTAGTGACACTTTATCTGCTTTTTTAAATAAAATTATTTTGCGTTTGTTTCTGGTGGATTTGGAAGAAACAGTATTGAGCCTAGCTACAACGACCCTGTATCAGTCATGATACTCCTTATTAGCTCTGGATTGTTTGTGGCTAAGAGGTCAAGTGTGTTTTCACAACCATTTACAATTCGCGTAGGTTCGTGGACTAACTGCTCGAAATAATTTTCGTAGAAAGCATTTAGGACAATCTCGGAAGATGTTTTCTGCCTACCACTGGTTTTGAACAAGTATTTTTGCTAACATATCGAGGGAAGGTTGAAGTCCCCACCAAATATAATCGTATGAGTGGGGTATTTATTGCTTACAAGACTCAAATTTTCTCTGAACTGTTCAGCAACTATGTCATCAGAGTCTGGGGGTCTAAATATGTTCAAATGAATGGTGTGTTAGCTCCTGCAGCAAAACTGTGACCATGTCTTTCCCCATCCTTCTTCAGATGTGCTTATATTCTTTCATAATGTAGTATATGTGTAAAATTAAAAAACTGCACTCTACCTGTATTTTGAAATGTGCTTTTATTGAACTTTTTCTCATCTGTATTGTGTTATATTACAGGTGTTTAATAAATTTGATGCCAGTAGTCCACTTGATGCAATTGATGAAAGATTTAGCCATTTTGTGAAAAAAATATTGCCGCAGTACAAGGACAGCATAATGAATCACACCCTAATATATATACCATCTTATTTTGATTTTGTAAAGGTCAGAAATTTTTTCAAAGCAGAAGACATCAATTTTGTCCAGCTATGTGAATATTCAAAGGTAAAGTGAGAGCTTTACATACATTTCACTACATCATTCTTTTAAATGTTGTTATTTTCTTTTTGCATTTGATCAGAACATTGTAGAAAATGCTACTTTCAGAGTACTTTGATATACAATTTCTATTGCACGTTTCTTTTGTATTTCTTTATTTGTATTCATAATATTACTATTAATGACTATATGAAGAGAAGCAAATTCTTAGAAATTTTCAAATTATGTTTGTTTCTGAAAAAATACCACAGATTACATTATAGTTAGGATATAGTGTGTTCAGAATGAAATTCTTGGCATTGATCTAACATAATGAAAAGTTAGCCTTTGCAAGTTGTTGTTGTCATCGTCGTCGTCGTCGTCATCCTCCTCCTCCTACTCCTCCTGCTGCTTCTTCTCCTTCTCCAATTATTTCTTTTGAGGTGCGAATTTCTTGTGTGTTTAAAATAGTCTGCTCCTATGGTTTTATGACTTACTTGTTTTAGATGTGATTTAATTTGCCTCAATTGTTTTGCTTTGTAATTACAAATTTGTAAGGTAATTACCTGTTTACCATTGGTTTTTGATGGCAGTCTGTTGACTGCTTCCCACAGAAATGCATTTTACCTAGTTTATTTGGTGCTTATATTAGCCAACAATGTTGAAATAATATTGATCATTTTAAGAACCACAGCTGACAAGTTTTAATGCTCTAGTGATTAATGAAAACCACTAAATCTGTCATACAGTGTTGCTTGTAACAGTTCTTGCATGTCTGTCTGTCGTCACTAGCAGCTTAGCTAGTAGCTATAATGTATCACTTTTGCAGTGGACTCCTTTCTGAAGCTGAAAATGAAGTATTGGCTGCTCACAGACACTGAAGCTATTTTCTTTATTGGGAAAAGCTGAAATGTGACCTACAGATACTAGCCTGGGAGAAGGTATCACACTATGCCTCATGGAACTGTACATATGAAAGGAAAGAAATGTCATACCAGACAACTTAACTCACTTATCTCAAGCTAACAAAAGAGCTGAAAAGGAGGAATACAAGTATTGTTGGCACTTTGAACAGAAGTAGAAGGGACGTTTTCTGTGAAAAAAGGACAAGTTGTGCTTCATTCAAGTGTAATTTGCATGGTTGACGACATTACTCTAACATGTCACCAAGGGAAGACTAAGAAAAATGTGCAGTCTTAGTTCTGTCCACTCCAGTGTAACACCCGATGAGGGCTGCAGAAAAGAAAACTCCATAAAAGTTAGTTTTTATAATAATATCAATTCGCTGTAGGTATGTTGGATCAAATGTCGACCAAATATAAACTAACAATATTGTGAAAAGGAAAGTTGTTACTTACCATATGATGGAGATGCTGAGTTGCAGATAGGCACAAAAAAAAAAGATTGTCACAAATAAGTTTTCAGCCAGCAAGGCCTTCGTCAAATATAGATATCTCTCTCTCTCTCTCTCTCTCTCTCTCTCTCTCTCTCTCTCTCTCTCTCTCTCACACACACACACACACACACACACACACACACACACACACACACACACACACACACACCTACATATCTACATGACTATTTTATTATATATAGATTCTAAGACTTACCAAGCGGGAAAGCGCCGGCAGACAGGCACATGAACAAAACACACAAACACACACACAGAATTACGAGCTTTCGCAACTGGCAGTTGCTTCGTCAGGAAGGAAGGAAGGAAGGAGAGGGAAAAATGAAAGGATGTGGGTTTTAAGGGAGAGGGTAAGGAGTCATTCCAATCCCGGAAGCGGAAAGACTTCCCTTAGGGAAAAAAAGGACAGGTGTACACTCACACACACACACACACACACACACACACACACACACACACACACATATCCATCCGCACATACACAGACACAAGCAGACATATTTAAAGGCAATTTCCGGAGTTCTGACAGGTTGGTGTTAGTGGGAAGTATCCAGATAACTCGGACGGTGTAACACTGTGCCAAGATGTGCTGGCCGTGCACCAAGGCATGTTTAGCCACAGGGTGATCCTCATTACCAACAAACACTGTCTGCCTGTGTCCATTCATGCGAATGGACTGTTTGTTGCTGGTCATTCTCACATATTTTTTCCATGTGGAAGTTTCTTTCTGTTTTAATGACTATTTTATTATATTAAAAACAAAGATTCCAAGACTTACCAAGCGGGAAAGCGCCGGCAGACAGGTACATGAACAAAACACACAAACACACACACAGAATTACGAGCTTTCGCTTTTATTATGTAAATAAAATAGAAAGAAACTTCCACATGGGAAAAATATATTAAAAACAAAGATTCCAAGACTTACCAAGCGGGAAAGCGCTGGTAGACAGGCACAATAAAATAACACACAAACACACACACAAAATTTCTAGCTTTCGCAACCAACGGTTGCTTCTCGAGGAAAGAGGAAAGGAGAGGGAAAGTCGAAAGCATGTGGGTTTTAAGGAAGAGGGTAAGGAGTCATTCCAATCCCGGTAGCGGAAAGACTTACCGTACGGGGGGAAAAAAGGACAGGTATACGCGCACGCGCACGCGCACACACACACACACACACACACACACACACACACACACACACACACACACACACACACACATCCATCCGTACGTACACAGACACAAGCAAACATTGGTAAAGGCAAAGAGTTCGGGCAGAGATGTCAGTCAAGGCAGAAGTACAGAGGCAAAGAAGTTGTTGAAAGACAGGTGAGGTATGAGCGGCGGTAACTTGAAATTAGCAGAGGTTGAGGCCTGGCGGATATTGAGAAGAGAGGATATACTGAAGGGCAAGTTCCCATTTCCGGAGTTCTGACAGGTTGGTGTTAGTGGGAAGTATCCAGATAACTCGGACGGTGTAACACTGTGCCAAGATGTGCTGGCCGTGCACCAAGGCATGTTTAGCCACAGGGTGATCCTCATTACCAACAAACACTGTCTGCCTGTGTCCATTCATGCGAATGGACTGTTTGTTGCTGGTCATTCTCACATAGAAAGCGTGACAGTGTAGGCAGGTCAGTTGGTAAATCACATGGGTGCTTTCACACGTGGCTCTGCCTTTGATCGTGTACACCTTCCGGGTTACAGGACTGGAGTAGGTGGTGGTGGTGGGGGGGTGCATAGGACAGATTTTGCACCAGGGGCGGTTACAAGGGTAGGAGCCAGAGGGTAGGGAAGGTGGTTTGGGGATTTCATAGGGATGAACCAAGAGGTTACAAAGGTTAGGTGGACAGTGGAAAGACATTCTTGGTGGAGTGGGGAGGATTTCGTGAAGGATGGATCTCATTTCGGGGCACGATTTTAGGAAGTCATATCCCTGCTGGAGAGCCACATTCAGAGTCAGATCCAGTCCCGGGAAGTATCCTGTCACAAGTGGGACACTTTTGGGGTTCTTCTGTGAGAGGTTCTGAGTTTGAGGGGTTGAGGAAGTGGCTCTGGTTATTTGCTTCTGTACCAGGTCGGAGGGGTAGTTGCGGAATGCGAAAGCTGTTTTCAGGTTGTTGGTGTAATGGTTCAGGGATTCAGGACTGGAGCAGATTCGTTTGCCATGAAGGCCTAGGCTGTAGGGAATGGACCGTTTGATATGGAATGAGTGGCAGCTGTCATAATGGAGGTACTGTTGCTTATTGGTGGGTTTGATGTGGACGGATGTGTGAAGCTGGCCATTGGACAGATGGAGGTCAACGTCAAGGAAAGTGGCATGGGATTTGGAGTAGGACCAGGTGAATCTGATGGAACCAAAGGAGTTGAGATTGGAGAGGAAATTCTGGAGTCTTTCTTCACTGTGAGTCCAGATCATAAAGGTGTCATCAATAAATCTGTACCAAACTTTGGGTTGGCAGGCTTGAGTAACCAAGAAGGCTTCCTCAAAGCGACCCATAAATAGGTTGGCATACGAGGGGGTCATCCTGGTACCCATGGCTGTTCCCTTTAATTGTTGGTATGTCTGGCCTTCAAAAGTGAAGAAGTTGTGGGTCAGGATGAAGCTGGCTAAGGTGATGAGGAAAGAGGTTTTAGGTAGGGTGGCAGGTGATCGGCGTGAAAGGAAGTGCTCCATTGCAGCGAGGCCCTGGACATGTGGGATATTTGTGTATAGGGAAGTAGCATCAATGGTTACAAGGATGGTTTCCGGGGGTAACAGACTGGGTAAGGATTCCAGGCGTTCGAGAAAGTGGTTGGTGTCTTTGATGAAGGATGGGAGACTGCATGTAATGGGTTGAAGGTGTTCATCTACGTAGGCAGAGATACGTTCTGTGGGGGCTTGGTAACCAGCTACAATGGGGCGGCCGGGATGTTTGGGTTTGCGAATTTTAGGAAGTAGGTAGAGGGTAGGAGTGCGAGGTGGCGGTGGGCTCAGGAGTTTGATGGAGTCAGGTGAAAGGTTTTGTAGGAGGCCTAAGGTTCTGAGGATTCCTTGAAGCTCTGCCTGGACATCAGGAATGGGATTACCTTGGCAAACTTTGTATGTAGAGTTGTCTGAAAGCTGACGCAGTCCCTCAGCCACATACTCCCGACGATAAAGTACCACGGTCGTGGAACCCTTATCAGCCGGAAGAATAATGATGGATCGGTCAGCTTTCAGATCATGGATAGCCTAGGCTTCAGCTGTGGTGATGTTGGGAGTAGGATTAAGGTTTTTCAAGAAAGATTGAGAGGCAAGGCTGGAAGTAAGAAATTCCTGGAAGGGTTGGAGAGGGTGATTTTCAGGAAGAGGAGGTGGGTCCCGCTGTGATGGATCTTCCCACCACCACCTACTCCAGTCCTTTAACCCGGAAGGTTTACACGATCAAAGACAGAACCACGTATGAAAGCACCCACGTGATTTACCAACTGACCTGCCTACACTGTGACACTTTCTATGTGGGAATGACTAGCAACAAACTGTCCATTCGCATGAATGAACACAGGCAGTGTTTGTTGGTAATGAGGATCACCCTGTGGCTAAACATGCCTTGGTGCACGGCCAGCACATCTTGGCACAGTGTTACACCGTCCGAGTTATCTGGATACTTCCCACTAACACCAACCCGTCAGAACTCCGGAGATGGGAACTTGCCCTTCAGTATATCCTCTCTTCTCGTTATCTGCCAGACCTCAACCTCCGCTAATTTCAAGTTACCACCGCTCATACCTCACCTGCCTTTCAACAACTTTTTTGCCTCTGTACTTCCGCCTCGACTGACATCTCTGCCTGAACTCTTTGCCTTTACCAATGTCTGCTTGTGTCTGTGTATGTGCGGATGGATATGTGTGTGTGTGTTTGCGAGTGTACACCTGTCCTTTTTTCCCCCCTACGGTAAGTCTTTCCGCTCCCGGGATTGGAATGACTCCTTACCCTCTCCCTTAAAACCCACATCCTTTCGTCTTTCCCTCTCCTTCCCTCTTTCCTGAAGAAGCAACCGTTGGTTGCGAAAGCTGGAAATTTTGTGTGTGTGTTTGTGTGTTATTTTATTGTGCCTGTCTACCGGCACTTTCCCACTTGGTAAGTCTTGGAATCTTTGTTTTTAATATATTTTTCCCATGTGGAAGTTTCTTTCTATTTTATTTACATCATTAATTTGAACCCAACAATTACGTTTGTTATTGTCTCTGTTGCATTTCTAAATCTTTTCTATCATCTTACTTTCTCTTTTTGTTTGTACAAGTAGTTTCACTTTGTATTCATCTTCCCTTTTTCCATAATTACCATACATTTTTTCCTGCCTAATTATACTCAATAATACGTCATTTACTTCCAAACCATAACCTAAAAACTTTAACGCTTTCAACATTTTCCGCTGCTATAAAATCTACTGTTCCAAGTTTACAAACATTTCGTGTAAACTCGTGAATACTGTTACACAGCTTCAGTTCCTTTCACCCATTAAACAACCATCTCAGCTATTTCCAACAACTTTCGTTTTATTTCCATTCCCGCTTTTCCCTCATAACCGATCATTTTTTACAGCTTCCCACAGGTTCAAACGTTATTATTTCTTCGTCAAACATTTGTTAGCCTCATTTTCATAATCTGCCAGTACATAACCAGACCTTTGAATACATTTACACACAGTTTTTTCAAAATTTTCCTGAATTTCCCCACCCTTTAAGGTGTTTTGGAGACAACACAACTACCTAACCTTTGCACCCATTGTTGTTCACCAACCTAAGTTCAGCACAGCATCAACATAGCTCATCTCAAACCAACACTTTTTCAACTTTTTTCACACTTTTATCTCTCCCTATGTGTATATCTATTTATTTTCACTTTAACCTCATGTTACCCTTTCCACCTTCTAACACCATGTCAACCTCACAACATCTCTACAACGACCCCATTAAATTTTATTTACATTCCCTCCGCAAACGTTCCTTCACCCTAGCCAGATTACGCTCCCATATTTTATTTACTCAGGCTTGTCTGACATTTGGCATTACTCCCAAAGGCCTCGCACTTAAAGTTCCCATCTCTGGCTGCAATCCTTCTTTCCATCAGTCCTTATACCAGTTCCAAACAGCACAATCCATAGCCCTCACCTGCCTAATCCTTCACCTATACATCGAGTCAGCCAATGAACACACCCGTCAACTCCTATCCCAAATCAAAGTCCTCAATCTTTCCTCTCCCACATCCACAGCGGCTGTTCATAGCATCCTCCTACAGGCCAACCGCAAATTAGAACAGCATGTCACCCTCCACCTCAAAAAACTATCCAATCTCCTGGTTTCCCACCCCCGGAAAGGCAACTTACTCACCTTCCACAACCTTTCCAACAAACCTCAACCTCCTCTCATTGCACACAGACCCAGTCTCTTCCATATACTCAATCTCCCACTTCCAGCTCCACTCCCCCCAACAAATCAAAATTCTAGTCAACACAATCTGGAACCACAACACCCCAATTCAGTAGTTAACCTTTCCCCCAAACCTCTCTCCAATCCGAAACCTCTGTCCTATCCAAGGGCCTCACCTTGAGCCCCACTCCCAGGTTCAACCAAACTGCCCTTGTCAAAGATTTACTGTCCTACACTCGTAGTCTCTGCTGGAAATATCACTTTGCCACGAAGAAAAATAATCCTGATCCCACTCCTAATGATCCAACTCCCCAACACACTATCCAAATTGAACCCTGCCTGGAACAGTTCCGTCCTCCATCACAATGCGAACCACCTCCTCTTCCTCAAAATCACCCTCTCCAAAGCTTCCAGGAATTTCTCACTTCCAGCCTTGCCTCTCAATCTTTCTTGAAAAACCTTAATCCTACTCCCAACATCACCACAGCCGAAGCCCAGGCTATCCATGATCTGAAAGCTGACCGATCCATCATCATTCTTCCGGCTGACAAGGGTTCCACGACCGTGGTACTTGATCGTCGGGAGTATGTGGCTGAGGGACTGCGTCAGCTTTCAGACAACTCTACATACAAAGTTTGCCAAGGTAATCCCATTCCTGATGTCCAGGCAGAGCTTCAAGGAATCCTCAGAACCTTAGGCCTCCTACAAAACCTTTCACCCGACTCCATCAAACTTCTGACCCCACCGCCACCTCGCACTCCTACCCTCTACCTACTTCCTAAAATTCGCAAACCCAAACATCCCGGCCGCCCCATTGTAGCTGGTTACCAAGCCCCCACAGAACGTATCTCTGCCTACGTAGATGAACACCTTCAACCCATTACATGCAGTCTCCCATCCTTCATCAAAGACACCAACCACTTTCTCGAACGCCTGGAATCCTTACCCAGTCTGTTACCCCCGGAAACCATCCTTGTAACCATTGATGCTACTTCCCTATACACAAATATCCCGCACCTCCAAGGCCTCACTCCAATGGAGCACTTCCTTTCACGCCGATCACCTGCCACCCTGCTTAAAACCTCTTTCCTCATCACCTTAGCCAGGTTCATCCTGACCCACAACTTCTTCACTTTTGAAGGCCAGACATACCAACAATTAAAGGGAACAGCCATGGGTACCAGGATGACCCCCTCGTATGCCAACCTATTTATGGGTCGCTTTGAGGAAGCCTTCTTGGTTACCCAAGCCTGCCAACCCAAAGTTTGGTACAGATTTATTGATGACATCTTCATGATCTGGACTCACTTCCCGGGACTGGATCAGACTCTGAATGTGGCTCTCCAGCAGGAATACGACTTCCTAAAATCGTGCCCCGAAATGAGATCCATCCTTCATGAAATCCTCCCCACTCTACCAAGAGTGTCTTTCCGCCGTCCACTTAACCTTCGTAACCTCTTGGTTCATCCCTATGAAATCCCCAAACCACCTTCCCTACCCTCTGCCTCCTACCCTTGTAACCACCCCCGGTGCAAAACCTGTCCTATGCACCCTCCCACCACCACCTACTCCAGTCCTGTAACCCGGAAGGTGTACACGATCAAAGGCAGAGCCACGTGTGAAAGCAACCACGTGATTTACCAACTGACCTGCCTACACTGTGACGCTTTCTATGTGGGAATGACCAGCAACAAACTGTCCATTCGCATGAATGGACACAGGCAGACAGTGTTTGTTTTTAATGAGGATCACCCTGTGGCTAAACGTGCCTTGGTGCACGGCCAGCACATCTTGGCACAGTGTTACACCGTCCGAGTTATCTGGATACTTCCCACTAACACCAACCTGTCAGAACTCCGGAGATGGGAACTTGCCCTTCAGTATATCCTCTCTTCTCAATATCCGCCAGGCCTCAACCTCTGCTAATTTCAAGTTGCCGCCGCTCATACCTCACCTGTCTTTCAACAACTTCTTTGCCTCTGTACTTCTGCCTTGACTGACATCTCTGCCCGAACTCTTTGCCTTTACAAATGTCTGCTTGTGTCTGTGTATGTGCGGATGGATATGTGTGTGTGTGCGCGAGTGTACACCTGTCCTTTTTTCCCCCCGTACGGTAAGTCTTTGCGCTCCCGGGATTGGAATGACTCCTTACCCTCTCCCTTAAAACCCACATCGTTTCGTCTTTCCCTCTCCTTCCCTCTTTCCTGAAGAAGCAACCATTGGTTACGAAAGCTAGAAATTTTGTGTGTGTGTTTGTGTGTTATTTTATTGTGCCTGTCTACCGGCGCTTTCCCGCTTGGTAAGTCTTGGAATCTTTGTTTTTAATATATATGACTATTTTATTATGATGATGGTTTCTTTCTATATAGGTTGGTGCCAACAAAATGTTCTCTCATTCACAAGAGAAAGTTGATGATTGGAATTTCGTGAGCAGAGCCTGCCACAATGAGAAACGCCTTCATTTGAGTGATGTCCTATATCACATCTGTGACTTTGCCCCCCCCCCCCCCCCCCCTCCACTATTTCTCAAAAATACAAATTGTTATGCCCTTCTTTAAACTTTCTCAATGTACTCCATTAATACTATCTGGCAAGAATCCCACACTGCACAGCAATATTCCAAAAGAGGGCAAACAAGTGTATTTTAATCAGTCACTTTAGTAGAAATGTTGCATCTTCTATATGTTCTGTCAGTAAAATTCAGTCTTTGGTTCATCTTCCCCACAACATTTTCTTTCCAATTTAAGTTGTTCATGATTGTAATTCCTAAGTATTTATTTGAATTTACAGTCTTTAGGTTGTATTAATTTATCATTCAATGAAGTTTAATAGAGATAAATTGATTTATATGTAAGAAATTTGCATGCAGTTCATGTATAAGCAAAAGGGTATGAAAAAAGTGCAGTTGACATCGTCTGAATATACACACGTCTCCATATAAGTGTTTCCTTATTTGTTACAGGGTAAAAGTATAATTGGTAAATAGTTAAACAGTTCAATCATAACATTTGTTGTCTATTGTTTTATGATATAAAATTTCCAAAATATAGGCAGTTGTTTGCACCTGCAAGACAGTGTCACTTATTTTTGTATGGTGTCACATAAAAATAAAATTTAGCTGGTTCAAATAAAAATGTTCCCACATAATTATTATACTTGAGAAAATGATTAAAACCAATAATGTTAAAGGACATATGCAAAATATCATCGCATTTTGTAAAACAAGACTATGATGAAGCAGAAGAAGGAGCTTAAAATTCAATAAAAACCTCCATTGGTCATTCTAGGATATAGTTCAAAGATGGGCGTTCTAGCATTAAACCACTAATCACTTTGTCATTTAGGTGTGATTATAATTTACTAACAGTTTGTGTGTGATTATCATCACCTTTTTGCATTATGGTGCTAGCCGTTTCCTATCCATTGTGGATAAACATTGCTCCAAAGTTATCCATCCAAATTAAGATTTCTTATATTTGCATCTGTGTTGCTATAGGATGTTTCCTAATACACTACTTACCCACCTTTCGTTTAGTTGTTGTCTCCTTTCTTGTGTTCTGGAATTCAAGAAAGTGCTTATGTGATCCACTTGTGACCATTCCCTTGAATATGTGTCTTTCCCATCTCAATTTAATTTTAATTACAGTCATATTAATATCTTTGACTACCATTTGTCCCTTAATGCTTTTGTTTGTTTTCTGTCTGTCCTAGTAATTGCCGTTATTATTTTCCCCATTGCCCAGTAAGTAACTCACTGTTATTAAATAGTTTCTGCATTGGAAGTTGATGCCTCACCACAATGTCAATATGAGCAATACACATTGAATGCTTAGTTGCAGAAACTATTTAGTTTACCAAAAGCACACAGTAGGCCAGTTTTTGTTTTGTGTTCATTCTTTTCCTGTCCATCCTGTCATTGTAGTCAATTAGCTTAGATTAAAAGACTCATTTACTGGTTCTATGTGTTTATTGTTAATGTTTACTTCATTTGGTCTGTGTGTTATACGTATTTAAACTCACGAAACCAGATTCTCAGGTCCACTGCTAAACCACCTCTACAAATCTTTAACTTAATATGCATTTGTGACAAACAGTACAGTGTCATTATCAAATCAGTTATGATATAAATATATTACACTACCATACATTTAGGTTTTTTTTTCCAAGTTTAGGAACCTGAAAAGTTCCTCTGGAGCACATTAGAATAGTTTTGATGACATGGAATCTCATTGCCTGAATTACAGTTTATAGGCAAGCAGTGTTTTACTATATTGAAAAGTCTAATGGAAGCTATAGCATAGGCATGTAAATATGCTCTGTACTATTAACAGGTTGATTGAATGCCGTGGTTTTAAGGCCTTTTAATATAAATTTTGTTGAAATTGAGGCAAAGGCTTTCTCAAAAACATCCTAGCAGAAATTGCAATCTATACATATTGCTCCTTTCTGTAACATTTTCATAAAACAAAATTTTACGGAGGTCATCTGTAGAAATAGTTCCTTTATACATTGGATGTTTGTTGTGTCCTTATCCTTACTTTTCATTAAAACTAAATGTGACACTGAATAATATGAGGATTGTAAATAAACTAGTGGCAACAGTGGTAGGACTCACTGTTTAATGAGCTAAGTGCAGTTCATTATATTTTGTCAATGTAATCATCTGCAAAGTCTGTTATTATTTACCAAATGTTGGGGAGCCATTGAGGACTGTTGGCAAAGGGTTCTCTGTTGATGACAGTGAATGAAAACCCTGTTGCACGGACTACAAATGCCATGTCCGAAAATCGGTGGCCTTGGAGGGATTCCTTCAATGTCAGAAGCAGGTCAAAGTCATGAGGATGGAAGGTGTTCCCAGACTTCCCAGTGCCACCATTGGATTAAGAGCTTGACATTGTTTGTGACATGACAAAATCTGTTGCCTTGTGACATGATAGGGTGGTTGTCTCACAATAAACATGATATTTGCACCACATACCCAGACACTTATGTTGCTCCAGAAATTGGCAATGGTATTCTCTGTTGATGGTTTGTCCATCACGCATAGCATGTATGACAATAACACAAACAGGATAAGCTTCACTCAACTGATCTCCTGTCAAAATTTTTGTGAACATGACAAACCTGGGTGACGCCACTCATTCGACTGACACTTTTAATTCGGACTCAGTGTTTCATCAGTGGCATCAATATGCTGCATAAATGTGACTCCTTCATTGTGGTATCCATCCATGTGGATGCCACCCAGTGCATACTAGTGCTATTTATTTATGTTGGTGACATGATAAGGAATCTAACAGGATGCAATTTTCCTCATGTCAACACTTCATTATACCCAGGCCGGTGAAACATGTCACTTGACAGCTCGCATGCGGATGGCTATACTGCAGTTACGAGGTTGCAATAGCTGCCACCGTACACGCCCACAACTCTGAAGTACGTTGCATAAATGTAAGCTACAATGAACTTTTATACGTAAGTGCAGCAAAGTATGTTTTTCTAACAATGGAGAAGACGATGACGGAAACTAAGCATTTGATAGTTTTTGAAACCGGGAAATAAAAACAGCCGAAGTTAATGACAATATCTATGAAAAGTCGTTCCAAATTGTTACCATAATAGCTGCACGTAAAACGTAATATAATAATATAACCCTAAGCATACCAAAGAACAAAGTGAAACATGCATAGCCTACCTACCCGATTGCAGAGAGAGAGAGAATTAATTTTGTATACATTTACACTCACTAATTGACAATGTCAGTGGCGCCGTTCCATCCAGTTCTCTTTCAGTATCATCAGAATTGGCACCAAAACTGTTGTCTTCTCCTTCTTCTTCTTCTTCATCGTCATCATCATCAAGAGAAATCATTAATTGTTCATTTTCATTTATAACACCATCTATAGTCTGTGCTTCTCTTACAAGTTTAGCAACATGGTCTACTTTTTTCCTCCATGAGGTAGCGTCTACAGTAACAAAACCTTCCTGTAGCAGCCTTTCCACTTCTGTTATAGTAAAGGTCTTGTTGTTACTTCTAATGTACGCCTTCAATTTACTCCAAACCAATTAAGTGGATTAAAATGGCAGTGATAAGGTATAGTCTAATTACCAAGTGACCCTATTCACTTCCAATTTCATCTACAACGTATTTAGGCGTCACACGCTTATTTTGTTTTACAAGCAAGTATAACCGCAGCTTCGTCATGCTCATGTCCGCAGCAATGTCTCTCACCTGTAACCATTGCATGACAGTTTATTTATGGTCACTAGTGTTGGGAGTTTTATGTAAAATCACAAATGATACAGTGCACTGTCCATCACAAACACTGTCGGAACACCAAACCAAATGAACAAATTTTTAAACCACTGTAGAAACCGTGAGCGGTCCATGTCCTCATGATAGTAACTGGTTGTTTCCGATCTAAAAACTAAAAGTCCTTGAGGCACAACACTGTTTGAAGATCCTTCATGGGCCACAATTAATCGGGATCCTCTTCCTGTTGGCTGATGACCGCTGCTATTCAGAATATCATCTGTTCAGCATTTCTCAACCGATTCTCCATCGTTGACCCAGATTTCATCTAACCATATGACTGAGTGTGCCCTTTCCTACAGTTTTGTGTAAGAAAATGGTACAAGCTGTAGTGACATGAGCTTTTTCAAGTAACAGTTTTTGTACATCTACCTTTTTAAAACAGAAGCCCATACTTTTTAATATCATATTTAGTGACATTTTCCCCCCTGAAAAAAGTTAACTTTCTTGTAAAGAAATTAGCAACTTCCCTACTGTGGGATATTCTTTCCTTTTTATAATAGCTGTATATGTGCCGATGAATTACATCATTGCATCAGACTGGAGAGAATCTATATCTGTAACAGGACAAGGCTGCTAACACCCCCCCCCCCTCCTCCCCCCGAGTACTTAAAAACACACTGTTTCTCCCATATGGGCTTTCTTCCGCACTGTTTACTTCACTGTCAAAGTCTTGAAGTAGCACCCCTTTCCTTATAACTGTTCTTTCACTGAGTCCTGGAGTTTTCGAGGTGCGCTCTAAAACTTTATCGGCAGGAATCAAAGCATGCCCATTAACAGAAACAAATTCTTTTTCTTGCTCGTAAAATTAACGTGTCCTCCATAGCAATTCCAAAGCCTGACTATTTAATGGCACTCCACAGCGCAACGGATTGTTGCTTGGTGAATAACATAGTTTTGGTGACATTGTTTAACAAACAAAAACTGTAGTCGATGCAGTAACACAACAGCAGGCATTCGCGAACGAACATACGATGTTTACACGGAAGCCGGCAACATGGTAGAATCGACGCTGGAATTGGCTTTTGTTCAGGGCTGTTATTGGCTCAGAAGACGCGACACCTCACTTGATTGTTAGTTATATTACCATCTCTACAGCTCTTGGGGAGTGACCTTGAAGTGACATGTTTCAGTGGCCCAGGTATAGTATGTGCCACACCATTTGATGACTCCTCTACAGATATATGGATAATTCCCAGACAGTCCATCAATGGTCTGTGGACGTGATGACACTCAGAGTGTCAATCTGATCTTGAGGAATGGATGGCTGACCTATGCAGTTTCATTCTAAGCTGCACAAAATGCCGTGACCCATCATGTAACCATTGTGTACACTGATGCATTATAACCACAGGCTTCACGTAAACTCCAATAATATTCTGTTGCAGTTTTGACAAGGGCTTCATCAATTTTAATCAATGAACATTTATCACCTTTTTATAACATGCTGTAGAGCAGTGAAATCAACACTCTTCACTTCAGTGTTACACTACAACAACACACTCAACATGACAGACCCCAAATGCTCGCTACACATCGCCAACAGCATCACCTGATCCCTACCAGTTCCTATTTACGCACCCCTATCTCCTCTGAGCTGACAATGTTGCCACTTCTTTGTTTACAGACCTTGTATAATGAAAAGTCCTCAATGGAAAACAAGCAGTATAATGACAAAAGGTAATTCACCAAATTGAAGACAGTTAACAGGTGTTACACACATGAAACTTTATAGCTAAGCTTTTGTACTTGTTTCCTCCTTCAGAGAATCCTTTCAACGACATACACTTACAATTACTATTTACTTGTTCTGCATTGATTCTCTCTCTCTCTCTCTCTCTCACTCTCTCACTCTCTCACCCACACACACACACACACACACACACACACACACCTCATATGGTAGTTGCAAGGCTGAGAGTGTTACTAGCCTTCGGACAAAGAGCTAGAGAATACATATAAATCTGCATGGTTGATTATATTTTGCCGGCACTACAATTCAGCTGGGTTGTGGCATTATCTTGATTGTAGTCGGTGAGGGGAGAAAGGAGATGTAGAGTAGGAAGAAAAATTGGACTTGTATGCATCACACAATGACATGGAAGACTGGAGTGGCAAGGTTAATAGAAAAGAGGAGACGACTGTAAAGAGGGGGGTGCGAGTTCAGGATGAGTGAAGTTGGATCATGGCATAGGGGTAGAGGTGAAAAGTTGTTAGTGGAGATGGAAGCCAGGAGGATTATGGGATCAAAGGATATGTTGCAAGGACACGTATACAAAAGTATTATGAAAAGTGCAAGAAGATGGTACTGAGTTGCAGGCAGGTGCAGTTAATAGATTAGTAAACATCTGAGGTTTTGGCCAAAATGCCTTCTGTGGAAATAGAAAGCCCAAAGACTTTCACACAGGCTTAAGACACATGCGCAGTTTGACTGTGGGCTGGAACTGCAGCCATTAGAGGTGGATGGTGGGGGTGAGGAGGAGGCATGGGAAGAGAATGGGGGGGGGGGGGGGGGGGGGTAAAGCAGGGTAGAAGTGGGAGGTGATGTGCTGCCTGTGAGAGTATACAGAGACATGATGGTTACAGGATAGGGTTGCTAGGTGCAGAGTTGTAACACTGTGCTGTGGGCGGGGGGTAGGGATGGTGGGGGTGGGGGATGGAGAGCAGATATGACCCCCTGTCCTCTACCTTCGCTAGTCCCAGCTCTCCACCTAACAAACAACTTCTCTGTTTCCACTCCCGCACTATACCTGCCTTCGTTTGCCAACGCACCCACCTCTGCTTCCATCCTGTCCGCACCGTGTCCCTGAATGCTCTCGCAAGCAGCATACCACCTTCCCTCACTCTTGCCCTGTTATCTCTGCCCCTCCCTGCCCTGTACCACCTCTGTACCCCCACCACCCAACTTGGATTGCTGTGATTGCAGTCCGCAGTCAGGCCACTGTGGCCCCGAATCATGCCATGTACATGTGCAAGTGGTGCCTATGTAAATGTGTGTGTGCTTTCTGTTTTCGAAGAAGGCCTTTGGGCCAAAAGCTTACATGTGTAGTAGTCTTTTCGTTTTGTGTGATACTCAGCACCTCCTCTCTCTCTCTCTCTCTCTCTCTCTCTCTCTCTCTCTCTCTCTCTCTTTGTGCCTGCGTGTGTGCATGCATGCGTGTATGGGATGGAAATGTGGGTGCGCATTATTGTATGGGCATGTGGGTGCGCATTGGTGTGAGCGTGTGTGTATATACGCACACTCTCTGTTGTTGTTATTACAATGTAATTTTTGCTACAAAAAATTTTACAGTAGTTCTTTTTTTGTAACAACAGAAAATTATTACCGTTTTAGGAAGGAAAAATGGCTAGAGCAAGGGATATGTTTTTCCATTCAAGCGCTCATTTTTTGCTGTACAGTGAAAGGTTGCACTTCTTCCGACGTCTTCATATTAAAGGAATTCGCCACATAATATTTTATCAGTTGCCAACATTTCCTCATTTTTACACAGAAATGTGCAATTTGATGCAGGTAAGAAAAGTTTTTTCCACTTTTATTGTATATGTTGTGCATTAAATAATCGGTAGGCAAGTATATATTTATGCTGCCTCTCTCACTCTCTTCCCCAAAAATGTATCTAAATTCATCCAGAATGAGATTTTCACTCTGCAGCGGAGTGTGCGCTGATATGAAACTTCCTGGCAGATTAAAACTATGCGCCCGACCGAGACTCGAACTCGGGACCTTTGCCTTTCGCGGGCAAGTGCTCTACCAACTGAGCTACCGAAGCACGACTCACGCCCGGTACTCACAGCTTTACTTCTGCCAGTATCCGTCTCCTACCTTCCAAACTTTACAGAAGCTCTTCTGCGAAACATGCAGAACTAGCTCTCCAAAGCTTTGGAAGGTAGGAGACGGATACTGGCAGAAGTAAAGCTGTGAGTACCGGGCGTGAGTCGTGCTTCGGTAGCTCAGTTGGTAGAGCACTTGCCCGCGAAAGGCAAAGGTCCCGAGTTCGAGTCTCGGTCGGGCGCATAGTTTTAATCTGCCAGGAAGTTTCATATCAGCGCACACTCCGCTGCAGAGTGAAAATCTCATTCTGGAAACATCCCCCAGGCTGTGGCTAAGCCATGTCTCCACAGTATCCTTTCTTTCAGGAGAGCTAGTTCTGCATGTTTCGCAGAAGAGCTTCTGTAAAGTTTGGAAGGTAGGAGACGGATACTGGCAGAAGTAAAGCTGTGAGTACCGGGCGTGAGTCGTGCTTCGGTAGCTCAGTTGGTAGAGCACTTGCCCGCGAAAGGCAAAGGTCCCGAGTTCGAGTCTCGGTCGGGCGCATAGTTTTAATCTGCCAGGAAGTTTCATATCAGCGCACACTCCGCTGCAGAGTGAAAATCTCATTCTGGAAACATCCCCCAGGCTGTGGCTAAGCCATGTCTCCACAGTATACTTTCTTTCAGGAGTGCTAGTTCTGCATGTTTCGCAGAAGAGCTTCTGTAAAGTTTGGAAGGTAGGAGACGGATACTGGCAGAAGTAAAGCTGTGAGTACCGGGCGTGAGTCGTGCTTCGGTAGCTCAGTTGGTAGAGCACTTGCCCGCGAAAGGCAAAGGTCCCGAGTTTGAGTCTCGGTCCAGCACACAGTATTAATCTGCCAGGAAGTTTCATATCAGCGCACACTCCGCTGCAGAGTGAAAATCTCTTTCTTTATGATATGGAGATATTAATACAATTGGGAATCCATTCTTATATGATTATTAGAGAGTTTGATGACAGTTATATATTTGCAAGTTTGACATTGAATTCGTATGTGAATTTAATATGCAAGAATTGAACTTCATTGTGACATAATTTACTTAACAAATAAAACAACTATTTGTGCTCTTGTGTGATTGTCATTCTATTAGTGAATGTGGATAACTCTGTTAAATACTTCCTTAACACTTTGTTCTTGTTGACAGGAAGCAAACCAAAATAAAGATGGTGGAAATGAAAGTAATATGACTGTAACTGCTCTATATTCAAAATATGATGCTCAGAGGTTATCACCAATTGTCGGTTTTGACAGGGCAGTAAGAATGATTTCATCGCAGAAAAATGTTCAGATGCTGTTGACAGGAGAGTAAAGGTCTATTCTGTAAATGACAGTGCATGTTGCCAATGCACTTTTTCTCATTTTGCATATTTCATCATCATCATCATCATCATCATCATCAACAACAACAACAACAACAACAACAACAACAATAACAGCAACTACAACAGTGACAAACTCAGTGGTACAAGAGTTACAAATATAAGAATTAACCTTTCTGTGTACATATTTAAAATAATGTAATTTTGATAAGCTATTTTTATGTTGCTCTGAGAAATGGTGAATAAAGTGAAATAAAGGAGACTCTTTCATAATAATTTTGTATTGGTAAAAGTGTATTTTCCACTTGATGTTGTTAAAGAATTATTTATTTAACTAATATTTGTTTCTCAGTTTTCTCTGGATGGAAAAATGACCTTTATTACCCATTATTAAAGATGTTGGTGGCTCAGAAAGGAGTCAATACGCAGCAACAAAAATTTTTAATGACTTGCCCAATAACATGAAATGACTTAATAGATAGCACAGCAAGCTTTAAGTTTAACGTAAAATCATTTCCTTTGGGCCACTCCTTCTATTCCATGGACGAATTTCTATTTAAAATCTGGTAGCCTGTGGAAAAAAGAATTAATCATATATACATATCCTCTAAGCTAACTTATCCCTCATCATTTCAATAAAAGAATAGTTACATGATCTGTGGAACATCTAACTCACTAAGTGTAACATGCAGGGATATCTGAGAATGTCTAAGGCAAAGGGCAGTTCATGATGACATCATCACACAAGTAAGACGATCATATGGTGAAATCAAGAGCTGTATGGGGGTCCAACATCAAATTGGTTTGAGAAGAGCACCAGAGACCACCAAAGAAGTTGTCTTTTGCCATTCCTCTACATCATCATAATGCATGGAGTTTTAGAAGCAGTCAAAAGAAAGGACCCAGTAACTAACGCTGTAGAGAAATGAAATACGAATCAAAATAGAATTCAGCAACACCAAGATCGTTGGTTTGCTGTTGAGTATAAACTCTTCAACAGTCAATATAAGACAGGTCAGCTTCGGTGTGAAAAACTGCACATGTGCACAATGTGCTGCTTGTGTGTGGTCTGAGGCTTGGCTTGCTTTGCAATGTCTTGGCTTTGCTCAGTCCTCCTTGGAACAGCATAACATTTCATTTAGCAGTGCAGTGTAACACTGTTTCTTCCATGATTTGGTGTGGTATTTTTTGGTTAGGCACAACTTTCTTCAGTTCCACACAATCGTGGAGTCAATGCTGTTTATCCTTCATTGTTTATTCTTGGTAAGAAAATAAGTGCACAGGTCCAGGGGTTGTTTGCACAAAGAGAGGTAATCTAGTGTTTAACTGTCCCAACTTCAACAAAATGCGATGGAAAGCACAGAAGAGGAGGATGAGAATTCTCAGTACCAATTATACAGTTGCATAGTTGGCAGGTGCCACAAAAAGAGCAAAAAATGATGGCGATCAAGACAATTTGTAAAGGATTTATTTTTCTGTATATCAAGAAGCACTTTGCACTAAATTTTGACAGTCATGAAGCATAAAATTAAGTTGGTGGCATGAATAGTAAATTTTTTGAAGTCACACATTATTACACTGTCGGTTGCAATGGTTTTTGATGAAATTGAACAAAGAGTATGGAAATTTTTTACATTATTGCAAAGAATGTTGGTTAAGATAAGAGTCATGCCTGGATTTTTTTTCTTCCACCTGCTACTGTTGAATTTCTGAAGGAAAAATGAAGGCAGGAATGAAAATTAGAAAATCTGAAATGGTTTGCAGATCTTGTGTTTTAAATGGACTTGACTGCACAGTACATCCAATAAGATGTTGCAAGGCGAGAAACAACTTATTTCTGATGTGGGGATGCATTTAAAAAGCAAATGACATTTCTGACAAAAACAGTGTCCATTTCTCTGAGCTCACTGGTGTTACAGAAAACATGAATTTTGGAGCACACATTATTGTGTTGAAATAATTACAGGAATAGTTGCAGCTCTAAATGTTTTGAGTACACTGCGTACCTTACATCTGCTTTTGAGCTGTTTTCAAGACAGTATGCTGTTTCAGTTGAAAGCTCCCTGTGCATATGCAGATGGATCTGATCACTCAACAGTGCAATTCCGGTTTAAAAGACAAATTCTTTTACATTAGAACAGTCCATTAGCTCTATGTTGTTTTCCTTAGTAAGAGCTTCCACATCTCCATAATGGGACTGCAAATGGGATATGTTTTGATCAATAAATGTAGGTGAAAGACTTTTTTTCAATTACAAAACTAATTAAGCAACAATTACATGGCAACCTGAGTGACAAAAATATAAGAAATTGTTTGCATATATCTGTATGTTGATTTTTTTCCCCAATAAAATAAAAGTAGTGCTACATATGATAACATAGTTTTACATACCTTTAGGTCTAAAAATCATTTTTGTGTCACGTCAGACACTTGCTGTACCCACTGTACCATATGTAAGGATACATTGCAGCCAGAACACTGGCAATCAGTAGGAATTCCTCTCATTAGGCCTGTAACAAAATAATATTTTATAAGTAATTTTCAGTACATTTTCTATCATTAAGTTTGAACAAAATGGTGACAAATTGTAACAAATGTTCTTCTTATTAGAAGAACAAATACGCCGGGAAAATTTCAGAAGTCACATGTAACAAATGTCATTTTCTTCTCTCGCAATTCGAGACAGAAGCTTGCACAGAAAATGCACTTTTGAAGATATTGCAGAATGGCTACATATACCGATAGAGAATTCGATTTAGAATGCTAACATAAAATTCCAATTAAAATCATATATACTATTCTGAGGTTGTTTTCCACCAGTGTGGAGGGAAAAGCATACCTCCAGTCAGCAATCCTCGGACCAAACAGCAATCCCTTCATATCCAAAAGGAGATCCTCCTCCATCGTCTTCATGGTCATGGGGGTCTTAGGTATCTCATTGGCGGCTTCTGTCATCCACTGCTCTGCTCATTTGATATGCTTTTCTTCCATTTTTGTGCAGACGTTGCAACAGGCTTGTCCGGTCTCAGGTTCCATATATTCATAATTTCGATAATGCTCGTTGTCCACCACAGTGACAGCAATGTTGACATTTTTTCTCCGCTGTGAAAGGTTTTCAGAGACTTTTTCTCACAAATCGCCTTGCAACTCAATAACAAAGTTTCTGGTGAACATTGGATGAACACTACAATGAAGTAGACATCCCAGGGAACGTTTAAGCAAATAACTGATTTTTATTTTATTTTTGAAAAGGACTTTCAGTTCAATACCCAGACTGTTTCTAATTCATATGTTGTAGTTATATTTGCTGTTGTCTTTGAACAAAGAAAAGTTATTACAAACAAAAGTCAACAAGGAAAAATGTATTGTGATGAGGCTGTGAGAGTCCCCATCTTTTGAAACATGTACCTGTAAGAATGTCTTTGATGGACACCACTCATTATTCTGATCACCTTTTTTTTCCAAGAGGTAGTGCAAATATTGCTGAGCTAAATCTTTTTAAGCTGAAAAATGTGGGCTGACCAATTACATTTGATATCTATATAAGAACCCAGGAATTTTGTATATGAACTCTCATATAATAGGCCTTATCCGAATTGAGTGAGAGACCATTTGAAGAAAACTTCATTTGCAGTTTGTTCAAGATTGTTATCCTGCAATTCATCAATGAAATTGTAGTACCATCTGCAAAAAGAGAAAACTTACTGTTTTTATCAGTACAAAGAGGGAGGTCATTAATGAAATTAAGAAATAGTGGTGGACCTAACACAGAGCCTTATGGCTCACTACAAATTAATAGGCCCCATTCTGATGAGGCTGATACTCTGGATGTGCCATTCAGTGTTACAGCCTGCTTTGGGACATTTAGGTATGACTGAAGCAACGTACCAACAGCATCACTTCAATAATAATATTTTGATGGTTTACACAGTTAAAGGCTTTCAAGAGAGAATTTTTTTTAATAGCTTCCAAAACTTGATAGTTAAAAGAGGAAACAGCTTATTCAGTATGAAGAGCAGCACAAAACCCAGATTACTTTTGTTGAGAAAATGTTTGTAGTTGAGAAGCTTGACAATCAGTGTATGCACAGACTTTTCAAGAATTTTTGGAAAGATAATTGAAATGGAGGCTGGATAATATTTTGAGACATCACTTTTATCACCTTTTTAAAAGAGAGGTATCATTACAGCCAGTTTTAGACCAACAGTGACAATTTCTTCTTGCAGAAATGTGTTGAATATGATGCATAAGACTCTACTTGTAAATACACACATCGAAAAAAATGTTTTGCATCACCCAGGTTCCCAGAACTTCTGAAGATGGACGTTGACTGTGGGTATTTTATCACAGACACGGTTCCCTTGACTGTTCAGAGATATCACTAAACCCACCCAAAGATGTAAACAACCATCCATGAGCAGCGCCTATTAGACGAAGAGGGTCCAACAGCCTGTCAGTTCCAGTCATTCCACCAGGAAGGAGGTACACGGCTCGTATTATCTGTAGTTCAACCATGTCTAGACAGTCATTACCACGGTTTGATCACGTCTGTATTGTTACTTTTTGCCAGGGAGGACTCTCAACAAGGGAAGTGTCGAGGAATCTTGGAGTGAACGAAAGCGATGTTGTTCGGACATGGAGGAGATAGAGAGAGACAGGAACTGTCAATGACATGCCTCACTTATGCCGCCCAAGGGCTACTACTGCAGTGTATGACCACTGCCATCTTTGCAAACACGACACCATGCAATGTGGTCCAGATGGGCCCAACAATGTGTCAAATGGATTGCTCAGGATTGGTGTCACATTCTCTTCATCGATGAGTGTCACATATGCCTTCAACCAGGCAATTGTCGGAGATGTTTGGAGGCAACCCAGTCAGGTTGAGTGCCTTTGAGACACTGTCCAGCAAGTGCAGCATTGTGGAGGTTCCCTGCTGCTTTGGGGTAGCATTATGTGGGACAGACATATGCCTCTGGTGGTTGTGGAAGGCGCCATAACAGCTGGACGTTACGTGAATGCCATCCTCCAACTGTTGGTGCAACCATATCGGCAGCATATTGATGGACTACAATTCGCACCTCCATTGTGCACATCTTGTGAATGACTTCCTTCATGATAACGACATCGCTCGACTAGATTGGCCAGCATGTTCTCCAGACATGAACCCCATCAAACATGCCTGGGATAGATTGAAAAGGGCTGTTTACGGACGACGTGACCCACCAGCCACTCTGAGGTATCTACATTGAATCGCAGTTGAGGAGTGGGACAATCAGGACCAACAGTGCCTTGATGAACTTGTGGATAGTATGCAACGATGAATACAGACATGTACCAATGCAAAAGGACATGCTACTGGGTATTAAAGGTATCGGTGTGTACAGCAGTCTGGACCACCTCCTCTGAAGGTCTCGCTGTATGGTGGTACAACATGCAATGTGTGGTTTTCATGAGCAATAAAAATGGCGGATGTGATGTTTATGTTGATCTCTGTTCCAATTTTTTGTACAGGTTCTAGAACCGAGGTGATCCAGTACTTTTTTTGATGAGTGTACATAATGAAATTTCAACATTTTACTAGAAATATTGGCTGTATTAACAGAATTTTTATTTTTTGATGGCCTAATTGTTCTTTCAATCTCATTCATTGCAACATGAGGTAAGGATATCTTTGAGGTTCTGATGCTAATAACTATCTGTAGAAGAGGCATTGGTTTGTCCATAGATCCTTTATTACCTGCCACCTCTGCTGCTCTCAGAAAATGTTTGTTCAAGATTTTCACAACCTTTTCATGTTCCTTTTCAGTATTTTCACCTTGTCTAATTTCAGGGTGCATCACGTTCCCTAGTCTTCTGCCAGTTTCCATCTTTATCATTTTCCAGATGATTTGTGTTTTCTGATGTCTCAGTTTCAGATTTTTGGTCTATACTTTTAGACTTATTTATTTACTTTACAGACTTCTGCAAGATCATATTGAATTTACACAACAGATTATTAATATTACATACTTCTCGAATTGGAAAACTTTACTTGACTCAGTGAATTACTCCAAATTATGACACAATATGATATTGTGAAGTGAAGGAATGAAAGTATTGTATACTGCATTTTTTTTTTTTTCTTTTTATGTCACCTAAATTTCATAGGCAGATTTTCTAATACTAGATTTTATTTGTCGTTTAACAAAGTGTTTGCATTTTCTGCAAACAAAATGACCTTAGCATCTTTTAATCTTACTGTAGGAAGGTCTTTAACATACACAAGAAACATTAAGGACAGTGAGATGGATTCATGTAGCATAAACGTAAAGTTGTACTCTGCCTGAAAGGTTTGAACATGATAGTGCTTGACTAGGCATGGTTCTATTGGAGATGGAAAGCTGTTGCATTTCAGTGACATCTGAAGTGACACCCAGTCAACTGTTTAGGTCTCTAGCGTAAAGACTGACCATAATAGAATGTGGCATTTTTCACACTGACGAAAATTGCCAGACCTGAAAGACAATATTGCAGTGTCTGTATTATTCTGAATTATGATGCATTGTGGCAACTACAGGTGTTCTGAAACATGTCACATAAATGCTAGGGTTGACCAAAAATGGCACCTCCAAGCATGATGTGGTATTTAAATCAGCTTATGGTAATAACATTTGTAATTAGTTTCCATTCAGATGAAGACTGGTGCTGTGATACATGACTCTTTTGCACTGTTACACTCTATGTCCTTTTGCATAAATGTAACTTAATATGTTTCACAGAACTTCCTGTGACACCATAATATTCTCATTTACTAAAAAGGACATTGTGGTTTTCTGTCAGACATCTTTGTCAGACCACAGACTATACCAGTAGCCTGTAAGTCTTTACCTAATTACACTGAAGCACCAAAGAAACTGATACAGGCATGCATATTCAAATACTGAGAAATGTAAACGTCAGAATATGGTGCTACGATCGGCAACGCCTATATAAGACAGCACGTGTCTGATGCAGTTGTTAGATTGGTTACTGCTGCTACAAAGGCAGGTTATCAAGATTGAAGTGAGTTTGAATGTGGTGATACAGTCAGCGCACGAATGATGAGACACAGCATCTCCAAGGTAGCAATGAAGTGGGAATTTTCCTGTATGACCATTTCACAAGTGTATTGTGAATATGTGGAATTCAGTAAAACATCAGATCTCTGACATTGCTCAAGCTGGAAAAAGATCAATGATGACTGAATCGAATTGTTCAAAGTGACAGAAGTGCAATCCTTCTGAAAATTGCTGCAGTTTTCAATGCTGGGGCATCAGCAAGTGTCAGTACATGAACCATTCAACAAAAGATCATCAATATGGACTTTCGGAGCCAAAGATCCACTCATGTACCCTCGATGATGGCACGACACAAAGTTCTATGCCTTGCCTGGACCTGTCAACACCGACATTGGACTGTTGATGACTGGAAACATGTTGCCCGGTCGGACAAGTTGTATTTCAAATTGTATTGAGCGTAAGGACGTGTACAGGATGGAGACAGCCTCATGAATCCACGGACCCTGCATGTCAGCAGGGTACTGTTCAATCTCGTGGAGGCTCTGTAATGGCGAGGGGCGTGTGCAGTTGCTGTGATATGGAACCCATGATACTCTTTAACAGGTGACACGTACGTAAGTATCGTGTCTGATCACTTGCATCCATCCATGTCCATTGTGCATAACGACGGACTTGGGCAATTCCAGCAGGACATTGTGACAGCCCACATGTCCAGAACTGCTACAGAGTGGCTTCAGGAACACTCTTCTGACCAAACTCCCCAGATGTGAACACTATTGAGCAAATCTTGGATGCCTCGCAGTGTGCTGTTCAGAAGAGATCTCCACCCCGTCATACTCTAATGGATTTGTGGATGACCTTTAGGATTCCTTGTGTTAGTTCCCTCCAGCACTACTTTGGGCCTATGTCAAGTCCATGCCACGTCGTGTTGGATTACTTCTGCATGCTCGCGTGGGCGCTACACAATATTAGGTAGGTGTACGAGTTTCTTTGGCTCTTCAGCATATGTTCATGAACTCATGAGAACACTATTTAATTGACTTTGTTGATATTTGATTATAAGTACTGTATTTTTTTTCTTTTAAGGAATTTGTGATAGTCATTACTTCCTTTATTGAAGTGTGGAGATGATAAGCACATCATTGAACTTATTTGTAAGTGCTTGTTTCAAGTATTCCATGACTGTATTTACTGACCCTCACAGCCCAGTCTATCAGTGCTTGTTGAAGAGCTTGGTGACACAGACATTTGTTACCAAATATCACCTGGTCTTAAAGCTATCTGATCCTCATCATCTCTAGTATCTGACAATCGTTCCTTAGCCATGACTTCTCCTTGTAGTTGAAGATATACAAACAAATCTGCACCATGGACACGGCATCCACATTTGCCAACCAATGTTTGGGTTATCTAGCAGAGGGCTCAGTAACTCGCGTGAGCTGACATGTCTGCTGAGGCTCTTGCCCATGCTCTTGCTGAGCAGTTAAGATATGGTGTGGTGTGTAGTAATGGAAAGGTGCATGTACAGTGTTGTCACGACAGGAGAGGACTGAAATAGTGGATGGCCAGCTTTGACAGTGGTGCTGCCTAATAGCGAAAATGGAGAGTCGGCACCAACAATGTCTTCACATTTCAATCTGCAGTTAAAGGAATGTTATCTTTTTACACAAAGAGATGGGATCGCAAAATGCCTGGGGAGGTCGTTGAAACTCTTTATATAAAAATGGAATCAACAATTTGCCTGTACATACTAAAGTACGCCATTAAAGACGCTGCCACTTTATTTGCCAATTCTAATTGATACCAAGCTTGTGTTCACCTCAAATAATGTTATTGTCGATGAGAAGTTGAAACGTAATCTTCCTTTCTCTTCAGTCGCAACACTGTTCTCTTTGAACAGGTAAGTACCACCAGTCACAAGGAAGACTGCACCTTAATAAACTTGTGAACATTGTGTATGTGCTGCGTATTATGATAGGTCTTTATTTTTGTTATGGATGAATTGTGCAGAGTTTTAAAATATTCATTGTTTCTGTGGTAAATAATTTTATAAGCTCACCCATCCCTTCACTAAGAAATCATTAATCAAATGTGTCCCTCACACTTCTTTCTCATGTGTTGCTGCCACATTTTCTTGATTTACTTTACTCCCTCAAAGTATTGTTCATGTAGTAAGTTTACACCAGTTTCTTCTTTGATGCTGGCTTTCATAAACCTGTCACCCATCTAATGTGAGCTCACTCCCTGTTTCAGAATAAATGACGGTTTACGAGTTTCACAAAATACAGCCGATAAATTTTATCAGCCACAATGAAGATGGCATCTCAATAATCTTGTGAACATCATGTATGTTCCAGATAAGTATGTCCATATAGAACAAATCACCAAGTTAACACACTTTGAGATACTCTTTTTATTCCATGGTATGTTACACCATCCTTAAATTAAGGAGTCACATAGGAACAAAAATCATACTCAATCTTTTTTTACATGAAACAAAGGAACTGTGATTCTCTTTTATATCTGCTCCATGGCCCCACAGAATACTTTGAGGTGTATTCAAAATGTATAATGCATTCCAGGTTGGAATATCAACGTGGTCCGAGCTGCAGGAAATGGTGGTCATGTGTGCATGAGGTGTGCTTGCTTGTGTGAATGGATGTTTGTGTGAAAGCTAAAAATGTAACAGCTTTTTTTGTTGTGCCTGTCTGCGACTCAACATGTTACCTTGTAAAAAGTCTTCTTTTCTGCATAAACTAGTGAACAATGAGAGGCTTTTTTTGATCATGTGTAGTCATAGGTTTTTTCCTGCCAGGGAAAAATGTGTCAGTCTTTGGCAGTTGGCCCATGGCTGAGGACATGTAGTGAGTGCTTTTTTTAATTCCAATAAGTCGCAAAGTGATAGAACAAATTGTGCAGTGATATTGCATAAAGCTGTGCCTAGGCTTGATGGTACACAAGTGGAAAGTGTTCCCAAAATTCAATAGGCTTTAAGGGATGATGCTATGAGCAACTTATGGAGAAAAAAGTGGTGCAACCACTCAAAGATGGCTGCACTTTGGTGGTCAGTGAACAGCATGCAGCAAAATCTTCAAAAGCTGAAATGACAGTGTCGCTGAGCAAATGGAGACTTTGGTCATAGACGAGCATTGTTCCACAAAATGATAACTTGCAAATGATATAAGGGTAAACACTGGATTGGTACATTCAATTTTAACCAATAAATTTTCATATGAAAAGAGTGTTTGTGGAATTCGAACTGAAACTGCTGACAATGGAAAATAAACACTGACATCTGCAAATCAAACAGGGCACGTTGGACAACATGTACAATAACCACAACTTTCTGAACATCATGATCACAGGCGATGAGCTGTGGGTTTTGGGTACAGCTATGGGTAGGCCTTGCGCCTACCCATTTTGCAACGCACCCCAGTTATGCAGGCAGTCTGTTTCCCTGCAGAAGATACTTGGGGGCTGCAGTAGCAAACTCGACAGTGACTAAAGTGCTGTCAGAGTTCGCTGGCACCACAGACCTCTCTCTTATGCCAGCCATGTGACAGGAAGCAAAGCTGAATCCTGGCATCGAGGGCCATATTTATGGTGACACATAGATCCAGGCAGCTCATGTTGTGTGAGCTTCCTGGTGCCAAATGCTTGTTGCATTTACACTATCAGGTGCCCAGTCCATGACCATCACTATGCTGCAATCACTGTCTGAGTCAGCCACATTACCATGGATCATGTGGCCTGGGTACTCTGCAGAAGACACGGTCCAGATAGGAAGACTTGAGTCTTGATTTCATAATATTTATGTGATTACCAGTAGTTGGGCTTCACCAGATGTAGAACATTCTTCTTTGAAACTTAGGCTCTAAATGTTCCCTAGCAGATTGTGTTGTCAGACTTGGAATTTCTGTCATACTTTGTCATTCTCCTAAATGTGTTTGTGAACGCTGAACATACTAAGTTATTTTTATAAGCAACTCAAGGTCTTGTACCTGTCAGTGTTTATCTGAAGTGTATTAAGAACTTGCGATCAGAGTTGTTTTCCTTTAGACCCAAAGCATAGTATAGCACTTTACTTTCATAATTACCAGACAGTTGAACTACTTTTATCTTCTGCTCCTGACTTTGTTTGAGGTTTTCCTTTTCTGAGAAATTCAGAACTATAATATTTTGTTTTCTCCTTCCAGGCTTGAAAGACTGTTTGCATTTAACCAAACGAATTTAGTTTGTTTCATGATTCCCAAAATTTGTCATTAATAAGTTGAATATTCAAATAAACTTTGTTCATTTGTTTATACCTGGGCTGTTTATTAATGTATCACCTATGGCAGGTATTTCAGGAACAACTCACAAACTAAGATGCTGTCATCATAGTGGAAGCACTCAACATTCTTGACGTTAAAAAAAAATAACCAGATTCGTACCAGTATCAAGGTCATATTGACCATTCTCTTTGGCTCCCAGGGGTCATTTGTCACCTTCATGAGGCTGTGCTGGGCAAATAACTGTGTCTGTGGACAGCAGAAACTTGGCAGCTCTATCATGATAACACATTCACCTGTTTTGTGCACCTGATCCAGACATTCCTTGCCAAACATGACATTCCTGAGGTTAGTCAGGCTCTGTGCTCCCACGGCATGGCTCTGTGTGATTGCCAAATGCAATGTCCTAGCTGACCACCATTTAAAATACATGTTTTCAATAAAGGTAGGAGAACTGGGGGAAGTGAGAGCATTACCCAGGAGACTACTTTGAAGGGAATTATGAATCTGTACCTCAAAATCAATAATGAATGTGTGCCAAGTGAAAGGTCCGATACTTGTAGAACATACACCATGCTCTATCACCTTCTGTTGGGGCATTTTTGGCTATCTACTCAAAGCTATGAGGCGTCACGTGGCCACTTGGGGACACTTCAGTTGTGACACACAACAGCATTGCTATGTAAACAGGTTAATAACACTTTCCGGTTCAGCAAGTGTTTTATAATTTACAAGCCTCATCACTACTCAAATTCTTGGTTTTGTTAATACTTATGAGGTTGATCGCTGAAATTAATTTCATCAAAATTCTGACCCTTGGGAACCTTGTTTATTCATATTTAATAATGGGGAGTTTCATCTTTGGTTGACGAGTGTTGTACATTGACAGCTCTCATAAAGATAAGTGTTTAATTAAGCAATAACAGTTAATTAAGGCAATATTAAATCATAAATAAGTAAATTAATACCTATTGTAAGCTATCAATTGAAGGTTTCACATTTTTTTTGCATACTTTCTAGAAAAAGAAAACATTTCATACGCACAAATTTTGTACTAGGATTTATTTATGTTGTCGTATACTGCAAGTTACTTGAAAAGCAAAGTTTGTGTTGTTAGTGTATTCTTACATGCTATTTATTTGATTCTCTAGTAAGCAGTGAAGTGAAACGTTCTGAAATAAGTGAAAAGTTTATATAGTGTAGGCTCACTTCTTTGTTTACTTTCTATTTTATAATGTAAACAGTGCAGGTTCAATCATTTTTGTTTCCCTGAAAGTTTTGTATTAGTGTCAGAACTTTAGGCCTGAACTTTCTATGAAATTTAATATATTGATTGAGTAGTCTCAGAAGTTATTCTTGTTTTAACTTGCCATAGGATTGTTAGTTCCGGGGTGTGAGGTGAGAGCTGTTGCAGTTTCTTTCATTTGAGTGACTGTAGCGGCATGGGAATTGGGGAAAAAAACAAGGCTCACTGGTTGTGTAGGATTTGCTGTAGAGATCAGAAGGTAGTGGAACAGGAGGAGAAGCTCGCTGCCCTTCAGCTGGAACTATAGAAATGAAACAAGATCTGGAGAGGTTAAGGGGGGAGAAGGGAAAAGAAAGGTGAGAAGTGATAACAAGTCATAAAAGAAATAGGAATAGGATTTTCTCAGACAGTTTTGTTGTCAATGTGGGAAACAGGTTTGATCTGTTGTCACATTTGGAAACTGATCAGCCACAAGTAGATTTAGAAGTAGATAGGACACAACAAACTTTCAAAGAGTGTTTGAAAAGTAAGAAGTCAGAAAAAAAGTTGTGAAAAAGAAGAAAATTTTGTCGTTACGTAGTTCTCATTGTGACGAAGGAAGCTGGGATAATTTTAATTCCCCTCTTGTTTTGCCATCTGCCTCCTTAAAATTAATTTTTTTTAATTTTTGACTAATTACTATTTACATATGCGAATATAATTTGCATTTTCATAAAAGAGAGAGGATGGCCCTCAGTCTTAAAGAATATACCACCAGATCTACTTTTGTGCTTAGTTTTATGTATGTAATTGAGTTTCTAATTTATTTTGACTATTCTTGGTTAGTTTCTTTTGTTATAGGGTGAAATCAGTAATTCGTAAATTAAATTCTTTTGTTGACTTATAAACAAATATGAATTCTGTACTAATTGTAAACATTTGGAGGAACAACTAATAGTATTCCTCAAGTATATATTTGACTCTATTCAAAAACATGTTAGCAAAGCTCATCCATAATTAATTCCCAAATAATTAACAGGTTCGTCAAAAGTATTGTTTGCCTAGCTATATGTGTTAATTTCATCATAAAAAAATAATTCAGCCTAACCCTTGTACTAGAAGAAACTGTTAAAAGAAAGAATTTCTCACTGTATTAATTTAATTTAATGAGTGATGTTTTAATTGTAATTTATATAACTTAAACACTGAACAATGTGTTGTTTTATTACATATTATTGTGAGGATATATAAGGGCCCAATTTTTGGTACCAAGACAGTCAGTCCATGGCCCAGTCTCAGGCAAGGAACCTGTATTGGTTATATCAACAACAATGCAGCCACTTAACTGTGAAATAAGTGTTACACCAATAGGTCATGTGTTAAAGCAACGGCAGTGTCTTCTTCAGTTTATTTGAAAGACTGTGCACTGTGTGGTTAGGCTTTTACTGCTCGTAGATGTTCAACAGTAAACTATTGTAGCAGTCTGTGGATGTTTACATGCAAACTATTAATGAGACTTATTGTAAGTTAAACAATAGAACACTGGCCATATAACTGTGTATTATTGGGGGGGGGGGGGGGGGTTGTGAACAGTGAAAGTAAAGAACTGTGAAAACGCAACTATGCACCTGTCGGCTAAGTTATTTACAGTAGTCAGTATCAAAATTACAAACCCCATTTTTCAGCCAGTGTATCAATGCAGTATGTCGACACCATGGACAATCAATGAAGAAACAAATCAGGTGAACATCACAACACGGTAGAGGTGTTGGCCAACTGTTGCAATATGAACTAGGGTCACATTACCAGGTCACAAGTCTGATTCAGGTGATAGAAGATGAAGGTTCACTTTGCAAAGACTTCACAAAGGAAGACACCATAGTAATAGTGGGTGGGGCAGGCAAGAGCATAGAGAGGAACCCTAAATATTCAATTGAGAGCGACATGATAAAGATAGCTTCAGCAATGAGACATACTGGTGTTGGACTTGTGTCTGTTCTGAGGCCCCATGTCCGGACTCATTTAAACTCTTCTGTTAGGAGAGTTAATTTAGAGGTGAAACGGCTGCTTGGATCAGGTGTGGGATCTCATATAGGCGGTTCCTGTTGACTCTATCAGCAGCTGGGACTATACTAGGCATGGCCCTCATCTCAACAGGAAAGGGAAGGGAAAACTGTCTGGGTTACTAGCAAATAACTTAAGGGGGACACTGTCACAAGTGGGAAAGTACCAGTGGTTACAAGTGACAGACCAGAGGTTTTTTAGGGTAGGGAGGGCATAAACAAAAGATGTTCAGAGACAGGCGGAAAATGACATTCACATTGATAAAACAGTACGCCAGAAAGCAAATTTTAATGTCCATAGTTTATGCAGACAGCCTCTGATTGAAACTAGAGATACTCAAAAATTGGGAAAATTAGGTTTATCCAGTTGAAGTTCAGCCAGTGCACAAAATCAGTTATCCCTATTGCATCAGCATAGCTGAGGACTGAGGGATAAGCTTAATGAGTTGCTTATTTGTGTTGAAGAATTAGGCTTGAGCAAACCAGCTGATATAATCTGCCTCTGTGAACATCATGTGCTCACTGGTATAGATATGTAAAATGTTGCAGGATTTGAGTTAGCTTCTTATTTCTGGAGGAGTAGGAGTTGCCACACTTGTCAGAAACTGTTTTGATTTAAAGAATATTGATATTAATAAGTTTTGCCCAGAGCAGCACTTAGAAGCTTCTGCAACAGAAGTAGTATTTCATGATAAGTCCTTTACAATAGTAGGTATATACAGATCACCTTTAGGAAATTTTAACCTGTTTAAAAACATCTGGAAGCTCTCTTGCCCCATCTCACAGTAAAAAACAAGGAAATAGTGGTTGCAGGTGATTTTTATGTAGATTTATTGAAACCTCTGTCAGTGAACAATCATTTGAGTCAGTAACACTACCATTCAATTTAGTTCCTACTGTGAACTTTGAGCAACTAGGATATGTAAAATGCATTGAGACTACTATTGATAATATCTTTGTAAAAAAATATAGGGAAAAAAGTCATATCACAAAAACAATAGTAAATGGGCTATCTGATCACGACATGGAACATCCTGTGTTAAATGATGAAACATTTCAGAACACAAAAAAAATCTATTAAATCTGAGTGTAGGATGGTAATAAATAAGTCAGAGATTGAGAAATTCAGGAAATTGCTCGGAGACATAAACTGGATAGATGTCTACAATACTTCTGACTCAAATGGAAAATACAAAACATTCATTAATAAAGTTACTTCCACATTTGAAAATTGTTTTGCCCTAAAGGTAACTCAAATCACACAGAAGTCGAAAAATAAGCCATTGACTACACAAGCAATAAAGGTATTGTGGGTCAAAAAGGAGACTGTATCTACTATCTAGGAATAGCTCTTATGTTAGCATTTTAATGCATTACAAAGAATATTGCAAAATACTGAAGCAAGTAATTCAGAAATTGGAGCGGCTTTATTATGAGAGAAAGATAATTATATCCGGCAATGAAGTAAAAACTGTATGGGATATAGTGAAGACAGGGACAGGTGGGACCGAAAAGGAAGAGGAATAGATAGCTCTAAAAACAAATGAGATCTTGATAACAAGAGCATGTAGTGTTGCAAATCACTTAAACAAGTACTACATTTCTGTTTCTGACAGCTTGGGGTTATCAGGTTCGGTGAAAAGTGCAATGCAGTATCTGAGACCAGTCTTTAAAAATAACTTCAGTAAAATAGAAATGACACGTCTCCCAAAGAAGTAGCATCCATCATAAAATTTTTAAAATCCAAGTATTCTGGTGGGCATGATAATATTTCAGAGAAGTTAATCAAAGAGTGCTCATGCGAGTTATTTGCTTAATCAATCTCTTATTAGTGGAACATCTCCAGACCGTCTAAAATATGCTGAAGTTAAGCCTCTTTACAAGGAGGGGGATAAAGAGATAACATCAAACTATCAAACAGTTTCACTTTTGCCGGCTTTCTCAAAAATATTTGAAAAGGTTGTGTTCAAGCATCTCCACAAGCATCTGACTGCAAATAATATATTGTCCAAGTCACAGTTTGGATTTCTTAACGGTTTTGATATAGAGAAAGCTATTTACACTTAACAGTGAGAATTTGCTTAATGCATTAGATAACAAATTAGAGGCTACTTGCATTTTCTATGACCTGTCAAAAGCATATGACTGTGTGAACCACACCATTCTCGTAAGTAAATTAGAATATTATGGTGTTGCCATCAGTGCTGCGAAATGGTTTGAGTATTATCTAACTAACAGGAACCAAAGAGTGTCATTGCAAAACACCTGTGCAGTAAGCAGTCAGCCTTCAGCTGACTGGGAATTGAAACATTCCACGTGGGAAAAATATATCTAAAAACAAAGATGATGTAACTTACCAAACAAAAGCGCTGGCAGGTCAATAGACACACAAACATACACACAAAATTCAAGCTTTCGCAACCAACGGTTGCTTCTTCAGGAAAGAGGGAAGGAGAGGGAAAGACGAAAGGGTGTGGGGTTTAAGGGAGAGGGTAAGGAGTCATTCCAATCCCAGAAGAGGAAAGACTTACCTTAGAGGGAAAAAAGGACACGTGTACACACACACACACACACACACACACACACACACACACACACACACACACACACACATCCATCCGCACATACACAGACACAAGCCATGTGCAGATCCTGGATGACCCTGCTTACAGGAAGATGACGACGGATCCAACCAATCGGATACAGCGCAAGATGATTGAACTTCTTCGAAGTACCTTTACAGAAGAGACAGCGAAGAAACATCGTCCGCGTGCTGCTGCATCACCATGACTCTACGGACTTCCAAAGGTACACAAGATTGGCACTCCTCTGAGACCGATAGTGAGCACTATAGGAGCGCCAATATACCAGCTTGCCAAACACTTGACTGCAGTATTGAGCCCATTGGTTGGCAAATGTGAGCACCACATCAAAAACACGGCTCAGTTTGTGGAACGTTTGGGGAAACTCAAGTTGGCCAGCTCAGATCTTATGGTCAGTTTCGATGTTGTATCACTTTTCCCGAGAGTTCCACTCAAGGATTTGCTGGATCTTATTGAGAAGAAATTTGGGCCCACATTCACGAAAGTATTTAACTTTGTGCTCACGTCAACATATTTTCTTTTTGACGGACATTACTACGAACAGACAGACGGCGTACCTATGGGTAGCCCTCTGTCACCTGTGGTGGCCAACATGTACATGGAAGAATTTGAGGAGAAAGCGTTACAATCAGCACCACTAAAACCAACTGTCTTCTGCAGATATGTTGACGACACTTTCGTCATTTGGCCTCACGGGGAAGAGATGCTCCAACTGTTCTTACAACATCTGAACTCTATCCACCCCCAAATTCAGTTCACCATGGAGGTGTAGAGAAACGGGCAGCTACCATTCTTGGATGTTCTGATACGGAAAAAGCCTGATGGAACACTAGGACACAGCGTCTACCGGAAGACAACACACACGGATCTATATCTTCACGCCCCCAGCTGTCATCACCTGTCACAAAGAGAAGGAGTACTAAATACATTGATTCACAGAGCACGTGTGATCTCCGACGAAGAAAACTTAAAACTGGAACTAGATCACCTCAAGGATGTGTTCCAGAAGAACAGCTATAGTGACCGCCAAATTCGACGCGCCTTCAAGCAGAAGACCACACCACAGCCGACACCTGATGATGATCCACAGAAAGCAACAGCCTACATACCATATGTGGGCAACATATCTGGGAAAATAGGCAGGATTCTAGGACGCCATAACATCAAATGTGTCTACCGCATGCCGCCAAAGATCAAGTCCCTTGTAGGGACAGTGAAGGATGATTTAGGATTCCAGAAATCTGGTGTTTATTTCATACCGTGCGAGTGTGGGAAAGCATATGTGGGGCAAACCATTCACACCATCAAGGAAAGGTGTACTGAACACAAACGGCACACCGATCTCCAACAGCCTACAAAATCTGCGATCGCAGAACATTGCCTCGAGACAAATCACCGTATGGAATACGAGAACACAGAAGTACTGCACAACACTTGCCGCTTTTGGGACTGTGTATACAAGGAAGCAATTGAAATCCGGCTGCACGAGAACCTTATTAACAAGGACAATGGATTTCAACTCAGCCAAGCGTGGAATCCAGCAATGAAAATTCTGCAGGAGCAGCGAAAATGGGGCACCACACCTGCCGAAGGCGGCACGCGTACTGACGCCCATCAGTCATCTCGTCAGTGCAAGCTACCCCCACCTCCGCGACCTGCACATTCCTCAGTCCATACGTGGAGTCAGTGGAGGGGAGTGGCGACAGGTATATATACCACATCACCCGCCGGCCTTGGACGTCAGTCAACAGGAGTAACCTGATGATGATGGCACGTTACGCCATCGAAAATTCGTTCAACAACGACCAGTCAACCCAGCTGCATGCCCGAGAGACCTTCAAGCATCTCATTTGCCGGGAAAACCTATGAACACACAACCTGAAAATAGCTTTCACATCCCGCAACTACCCTCCCAACCTGGTACAGAAGCAAATAACCAGAGCCACTTCCTCATCCCCTCAAACCCAGAACCTCCCACAGATGAACCACAAAAGGGTACCACTTGTGACAGGATACTTTCCGCGGCTGGATCAGACTCTGAATGTGGCTCTCCAGCAGGGATACGACTTCCTCAAATCCTGCCCTGAAATGAGATCCATCCCACATGAAATCCTCCCCACTCCACCAAGAGTGTCTTTCCGCTGTCCACCTAACCTTTGTAACCTCTTAGTTCATCCCTATAAAATCTCCAAACCACCTTCCCTACCCTCTGGCTCCTACCCTTGTAACTGCCCCCGGTGTAAAACCTGTCCCATGCACCCTCTCACCACAACTTACTCCAGTCCTGTAACCCGGAAGGTGTACACGATCAAAGGCAGAACCACATTTGAAAGCACCCACGTGATTTACCAACTGACCTGCCTACACTGTGAAGCTTTCTATGTGGGAATGACCAGCAACAAACTGTCCACTCGCATGAATGGACACAGGCAGACAGTGTTTGTTGGTAATGAGGATCATCCTGTGGCTAAACATGCCTTGGTGCACGGCCAGCACATCTTGGCACAGTGTTACACCGTTCGGGTCATCTGGATACTTCCCACTAACACCAACATGTCAGAACTCCAGAGATTGGAACTTGCCCTTCAAATATATCCTCTCTTCTCGTTATCCGCCAGGCCTCAACCTCCGCTAATTTCAAGTTGCCGCCACTCATACCTCACCCGTCTTTTAACAACATCTTTGCCTCTGTACTTCCACCTCGACTGACATCTCTGCCCAAACTCTTTGCCTTTACAAATGTCTGCTTGTGTCTGTGTATGTGCGGATGGATATATGTGTGTGTGTGCAAGTGTATACCTGTCCTTTTTTCCCTCCTACGGTAAGTCTTCCCGCTCCTGTGATTGGAATGACTCCTTACCCTCTCTCTTAAAACCCAAATCCTTTCGTCTTTCCCTCTCCTTCCCTCTTTCCTGAAGAAGCAACCATTGGTTGCGAAAGCTTGAATTTTGAGTGTATGTTTGTATATCTATCGACCTGCCAGCGCTTTTGTTTGGTAAGTCACATCAACTTTATTTTTAGATATATTTTTCCCACGTGGAATGTTTCCCTCTGTTACATATAACATAGAAAATAGAACATAGAAATATAATATAGAAAATAGAAAAAAAGAAAAAAGAGAAAAGAAAAGAAACAAGAAAAAAAGAAAAAAAACATAGAAAATAGAAAATAGAAAAATATATTGTAATAGTGCAATAAATTAGTTACATTCAATCTTGCTTTAGGAGCAGTAGCAGTTTTGGAATATTTTTGCTTCATATCTGTTGTACATTATATGGTTTGCAAATTACTGACGCTACAGATCAGTTTGCATGAAGTTAAATTTATTTATGAAAATACAAAGTACAGTCACATACTCCTTTACCTTTAACCCAAATGAATACAGACTCATTTACAGATATTTTCCTCTTATTACGAGTATACAAAGACAATGCAGAGGACGACATATAAGCAGATTTACCAAAGTCTTTATTTGCAAGTTCTGCCATATGGTAGTTGTGATAGGCTATAATGTCTCTATCAACAAAACTTTCAAGTCCTGGCACATTAGGAACTCCTGTACCTCCAAGTATAATGGCTACAGTGAGCCCATGTGAGAAAGTATCATTAATGTCAATACTAAAATTAAGTCTATAGCCACAAAAAACTCAAGGTCCGTCGACAAGTGCAGTAGCAGAAACACCCTTAACTGGTATGCGGTTCTTCTTGTCTCCAGCAGTTGTGTCGAACTCGATGTTCTCAATCGTTTTATAAACTGTCTGCTTAGAACGGCGACGAAATCTCTTTTTATTCAATGTGGAGACCATTGTACATTTGCATGTCACTGTTTGTATTGGAGGTTTTAAAGGCTGATGTACTTACTGAATGGACGTGAAGTTCGTCTTTTTGACCTGATGTTCATGTACACACTAATGTGTGTGTGTGTGTGTGTGTGTGTGTGTGTGTGTGTGTGTGTAAGTCTTTTTGTTGTGCCTATCTGCAACTCAGCATTTCTGCTATATGGTGAGTAGCAACAATATTTTTCAATATTTTCATTGAACTAATTAATTTATTTCTGAACTAACAAGGTGTTACACTAAAATATGGTATAATTTGAACATTACAGAATTACAAAAAAAGAAAGAAAATCATAGTAAGAAGTATTCTAATTGCATTGTAATGAAGTCCCATGTGCAACAACATATAAGCTTTTGAAGAAAGAGTTCATTAACAACAGTCAAATTTCAGTTCGTGTCCATGTATACTATTGTTTGGTGACAGTTGTTTGGGATATTGGCAGTATCACTCTCCTCTGTTTTTATTTATTAGAACCTAGTAAATATGTAATGGATTTTCATTGGCATTATTCAAGCAGTATTACATTGAAAATCCATTTATTTTCTTGTTGAGCTTAACAGAAAGTGGTAATGCGGAAAATTAATGTTCTATAAAACTACACATCAATATTTCAGTTGCCAGTGAACACGTATTCATCCTTAAATTTGATGAACTCAGAAAGGATCAAAGTTACCTTAACTAAAGTGGTCCTTTTTTTTATGGGTTGTTATTGTAAAAATCACTCCATTCGGGGTCCTCGTATTATGGAGCATGGTAACAATGTGAGGCATTATTAATTGTTTACTTCCTTGGTCCCAAAGTATGATGTTTAACTCTGTCATGCAGATGATGGGTAGGGTGAGTAATTGTGTTGTGCAGGTGACCACTTGAGCATTGTTGTAATGTGTTGTGTTTGTGTTATACCAATCAATTTGGAAAAGAAAGGAAGAGAGAAAAAAGAGAAATTCTTGTATCCCTAAAGTAGTTTATTTTTATTGTTATAGTATAAAACATTATACATTTTTTAACAGTCTCTTCAATAGATACTCTAGACGAGATGAAATCCTTTGTCATCCATAGAACTTAAAGTTTTGATTTCAGTCTACGTAGCTCTCTTCTCAAGATCTTTCCTGTGCTTGTTTTTGGTATTTCATTAACAAATTCAACTCCTCCTCGCAATTGCTTGTGTGAAGATACCTGTTCTGTTAAGGAGAGAAAAGAAAAAGAGAAACATGTTGAAAAGTATCAAAACACCAGAAAGTCATGTGTTGTTTGATGATACAAGACATAGCTAAAAACTGCAACAAGAATAAACAACACTAATCTTTATAATAAAGATGCTTTTTTCATTAGAATGTAATACATGTGGTGCAGTATCAAGCAGTGGTGTTCATTGCATGGATACTGCAGTTGCAAGCTGCAGCAAATGTTGCCATGGTACAATTGTCATCCAGAATTTTCTAAGCATGTCAGTTATTCAACTAGTTCATTGGAGTCCATATGTTGTAGACAATTTTCTGTGAGTTTATTGTGCTATTTTTGCGCATGGAATTCCTACTGAAAGTCAAGCACCAGATAAAGTGTGGTATGAGAGATACGGTCAAAAGGGAAATAAATTTCCAGAAAAATTTGAAGTGATGAAGGTCATGCAAGCACTCAAAACAATAAGAGTGGATTTTCTCTCATCAGCCTAATTTGAATGCTCACATGTAGTGTAATATCTTAATCACTGTATTGACTTACTTGCAACATAATCAATAATTTCCTGTTCTGTTACTGGAGCTTGTTGAACTATAAAAGCTTTTGGTAGTTCACCAGCAATTTTGTCAGGTACACCAATGACAGCCACTTCATATACTGCTGGATGATTCACAATGATTCCTTCAAGCTCTGCAGGGGCCACCTGTTAAAATTTTTTTAAATTTAGTTACAATACTTTCTGTAGCTTCTGTGAAGCAGGCGTAGTAGCTGCATCATATATTTGGGGTCTGCTTTATTTAAACTAGTGCAAAATTATGTTTTTAAATGATAGACATTTTCCCATTTACACAAATGACCCTAACATCTGGCATGTTTCATAAATGAAGCAGTAAAATAGTAAGAAGATATTGTGTATAGTAATTCCAGGCTTACTAATATTTTCATTTAATTTTTGTACATTGATAAAATAGGGGATTGTGGTATTATTTACTATTTCCTAATGGGATTCACTTTATCTCATAGTAACAGCACATATATTGAATATACAGTGCTTATCTGAAATGAGTGCAGAAAATAAGAGGGCTGGTAGCAACCGAAGCCTGTATCCCTTAGTGTACAGCAATAGTCATCATTGAACAGCTTCACACGGCACCTAGAGGTTAGACACACAAAATATCATCTGAGCCTTCATGATAACAGGTCTGCAGGGCAATGATTTCAATTTATTTGTGACACTGAGGTAAAAGTGACATAATGTTGATGTTTTATGACCTGTATTTGCAGACACTCTAGTCAGCATAGTTGTAGATATTCCAGGTGGGACAACACTATGCATTTTCTGCCCTTTACTGGGATGTGAACATGTTACTTTGACTGTGCAAATGCCTGTTTGATATGTGTTTCAGAGAAGGCAGCAACTGTGCACACTGCGGAGTCTGGTTCCCCTTGTGTCAGTTTCTTATCAAATGGGAACCCTCTTGTGTTTATTACTGTGTGGAGTGGACAGGACATGGAGTGTTAGTCTTGGGAGGTAAAAGCAGACATGCACTGTGGTTATGGGTTGGCAGATGGAAATGCTCATGCTGCCCAACATTTGTATGTTCAGCGGTTTTGAAGTCATCGAGTGCCACATCCACACAAATTTACTGCCATCTACACGTCCCTTTAAGGGAAAGGTTCACTTGCGGTACATTATCCACTGGCACAATCTCATAATGGCACATGTGTGTTTAAGACCTACTTTGAAAGCCAGTGTATTCATTTTGTGTTACAGGGGCAAAGGCCAGATGGATGCGGTTGTCAACACACAGTGTGTACAACAGGGCTTGAAGAAAAAGAGTTGGAAAACACAGCCTCAGCAAGCTCATGATACATTGCGTGGGAAATGGGTGGAAGCCATTCCACAATTTGGTGTGTGTAGCATGAATGTGATTTGCACTCCTGTCACCTTCAGAAGATTCACACCCTTAACCCAGATTATTTTCCTCCTCGAACTGAATTCTGACAGTGGTTTTTGCAAAGGTGTACTGTCAACCAGACTTTCCAAACCATGTACTTTTTATGAATGAGGTATTCTTTACATGAGAAGGTATGTTTAACAGCCAAAATCAACATGTGTGGGTATGGGAAAATTTGCACACTCTCTTTGTTCATGGTCATCAAGGTCGCTTCACTGTCAATGTTTGGGCTGGCTTGGTAGGCAATAACCTGGTCAGTCTATACAAGCTCCCCTGGCAACTGATTGCAAACAGATACTTAATCTTTAATCTTTTTACGAGAAACTTTGCCAGAATTGTTGGAATATGTTCAACTCAATGTGCAACAGTGAATTTGGTACCAACACAATGGTGCACCTGTGTGCTTTGCACATGAAGTGTGGATTCATTTGTATGAAACCTTTGGTGAGAAACTGACAGGGCGCAGTGGGCTGGTGGCATGGCCAGCACGTTCTCCCGTCTTGATGCCCATTGATTTTTTCTTGTGGGGCCACCTGAAATCTGTTGTCTATGAAACACCCATTTAGATTATTGAAGAGCTGATAGTGCTCATTTTGGCAGCCTCCAATGCAATTTCCACTTTGGCAGGAGTGTTTGAAAGAGTGTGACAGTCACTTCAGCATCATTGCATGGTGTGCGTTCAAGCAAGAGGGCATAATTCTATAATTCTGAGCACTTTTTGTAACTGTCTTCAAACAAAAGTTACAAATCTTCACCCCGACTTCTCATTTATCTTGATGCCACAAATACATTGGAAATGTTGACCTGCAGACCTGCTACCATGATGGCTCTGATGGCATGCTGTGTGCCTACCCTCTTGGCAGTGTGTGACCCTGTTCAATGACACCTAGCACCATATGCTAAGGGATGCGGACATGGCTTGCTATATGAAATGTTCTCATTTTTTATAATCATTTCAAATACACCCTGTACACTGATGAGCCAAAACGTTATGACTATTGCCCACCATGAGACTGAATGCTGCTTGGTGGTGCTGTTGGAATGTGATGTAATAAGAAAATTGTATAAGTAGAACAATGATGAATGGGGAATCATTCTAGCGATGATAGGGGCAGCATATGGGATAATACACATTCATAAATGACTTTGACAAAGACCAAGTTGTTATGGCTTGGCACCTGGGAAGCTGTTTGGCTGTTCACATGCTGATGTTGTGAGTGTCTATGAAAAGCAGTTGAAGAATGACAAGCTATTTGACATCCATACCTCATCACAAAATGTCAAGGTTTGACTGCTCATGTAAAGTGATACAGGCAGTTATCTACGGCAGATTTGTTTACACATTATAATGCTGGTGCCAGTAAAAGTGTTTCAGAGCACACCATATAGTGCACATTGTGGAACGTGGTGTTCAGCAGCAATAATCCCTACTACATATTCTCATGGTGACCCAGTGACATCATCAATTATAATTGCAACATTGGACTGTGGAGCAATGAAATTGTGTAGCCTGGTCAGCTGAATCACTTTTCTTGTTACATCAGATCAATGTCTGTGTCGGGATTCTTTGTCATTCAGGTGAATGGCTGCTTGAAACGTGCACCACACTATGAGTGCACGCTGGTGGGGACAATATCACACTATGGCGGACATTCCCTTGGGCTCTGTGGGAGCTGCACTAGTAACTGAAAGCACCATCACAGCTGTGAATACATGAATATTATGACAGACTGCCTGCATCCCTTCATAATTTATGTCTTCCCTGATACCAATGGGATCATTCAGTGGAATAACTGTCCATGCCACAAGACCAGAAGTGTGCTACAGTGGTTTGAGGAGCACAATAGTGTATCTTCATTGCTGTATTGCCCAGCAAATTCACCTAATCTAAAGTCAACAGTACTCACCTAAACCTGACAGAATACTTCTGGGATTCAATTGGTCACCAACTCCATGTTCAAAAACCACCAACCCTTAGTTTACAGGAATTCTGTGACCAGGGTACGTCTGATGCATACTCCAGATACCTACCAAAGACTTGTCAAATCCATGTCACAGGAAATCTCTGCTTTATAGTTTTCAAAAGGAGAACCAACATGGTATTAAACAAATGAACATAATGTTTTGGCTCGTCAGGGTATGTGCATCATATCAAAATATATTCATGGATAGAAACTGAATCCTAGCTCATATGTGCTGTTGCCATATGTATTGTGGTGTTTGATTTGTGTCAATATAAGTGAGGAATCACCACCATATCTGTTATAGAGATGCATGTGCAGTTTCACATCCCTTTTAATTTACATGAAATTTGGAACTTTGAGAAAGGGGATCGTAATTGAAATAATGTGTTTAAATTTCCATGGTCTCCATCTGGATTACAAATAAAAGTAGAGCCTATGCATGAATAAATTTATCATACTAAGTTCTTCACGTTTCAGGTTTCAGAGTGTCTGTCATTATGTTCATGTAAAGGGAGAGCTTATGGACATATGGAACAAATATTGTGTTCAAAATTCAACATTTCTGTCTTACCTGAAATCCTTTGTATTTGATAAGTTCTTTGATGCGATCAACGATGAAGAAATACCCATCATTGTCATAGTAGCCAACATCTCCAGTATGTAACCAGCCATCACTATCTATGGTTGCAGCTGTTGCTTTTTCATCTCCAATATAGCCTTTCATTATAGATGAACCACGGCACAGGATTTCTCCTTGTTTATAAGGGCCTAGTGAGCGACCGGTTTCTGTGTCAATAACCTGAAATACCATGATCAGTTACAGAAAATTTTATTATTGTTATTATTATTATTATTATTATTATTATTATTATTATTATTATTACATCAGACATTAGTGACAATCTGTAACTTTTGTACTATTACAAAATTTTGTTGCGGTTGCGAATACATTTGACATCAGCTGCACTAGACATTGAAATCATATCCAGAAATTGGTTCTAGAAATATCTTACAGTTGTACTATCAGCACAAAAAAGTATGGGTATGAATTACATCAGTTCAGGAAAAAGTGAAAGGCAAAAAACATAAAAACAGAAGTTTCTATTACTGAAGGTACTCACCTAATCATTTACTGATGATCTTTTACGGCATTGTTGTGTTTCTACAGTCAAGTACTCTCACCAAATTAGTAACTGTGTTGAGATATGTACCTTAGTTGTTACAGTCCATTAGTATTGCATGATTGCATGCTAAATGACTATTTATGATCTGTTAAAATAGCACACAGTGCAGCTATTTACCATACCACAACATTTCAATAATGAAACTCTCAGTGGCCTATTTGAATATTTTTCTATTTTTTAAAATGCACTTGACCTTGTTGCAGTGCACACCAGTCACTCAAGAGGCAGCAGTATCTCGTACAGACACAAATGTAAATCAGATATGAGAAAAAGGTAAATCACAGACTCAGACCTAAAATACTTAAGAATGATATCCACATGCTTGCCAACTCTGCCAAGTTACCAGACAAAGTTCTATATACTAAATATTTTAAGAAAAGAATGCTAGGAATCAATGTAAGAACTGAGAGCTACCAAAAAATGTGAAGGGAAGCATCAACATATGAAGTCTTGCATTAATACTCTATTCAAAGGAAATTGGCGAAAAAAAATTGAAGCACCAATTAAAATATTTTTATATGTGTAATAATGGTAAGTATAAAGAATAGTGTTTCTTTTTATAAGAGTATAGTGTTGGGCAAGTGACATTTTCTCAAAATTATTTCTTGTGTCATTTTCTAAATTACCATAACTTTGCTTAAGAACTTTCAAATTAAATAATTTTCAATTCAGCTTATTACTAATAACAGAGGATTGACTCATACAACAAATTAAAACTCTCATACATAAAAAGCTGTGATCTCCTGTGCCTGATATGCAAAACACATTCATTTGCAGAAAGTCTCTCTTTGCATAAATTTTTAAGGAAAAAGTTAAAGATGGAAATAACTGTTAAGTTTTTGAAAAAATAGATCATAACTAAATTACATTTTTTCATTGATTTAATGTAATCTTTAAGGCAATTTTTAAATTAAGTATGAAAGAAAAGTTTTATTGAAAATTAATTTAATTTAATTAACATATTTCTTATATAACATACTTGCTCCAAAAATAGTACTTAATTTTCTTCAAAATATTTCCTGAAATTTAAGTAGGTGGTTACGTCGGGAATCAAGTATGGGATTTATGTGCTATGGAGATGTTAATGAGCCTTAAATGCATTGAATGTGAGCCTTCTATTGGCTGTAATCGGTACCCAATGCTATGAATGGCAAATTTCTTTGTGGGAGGGATTGTACAATAATAACACACAAGAATTTTTATATCATTCATTACATATCTATACTATATGATCAAAAGTATCCAGACATCCTTATGTAATGTGGAATTGACCATTAGAAGCTCACTGAATTTGAATGTGGACTAGTTGTTGGATGTCACCCAAGTAACAACCTTATGAAGGACATTTCAGCTGTTTTGGAGTTGCCCAGGTTAACTGTTGGTGATGTGATTGTGAAGTGGAAACACAAAGGAACAATCACAGCTAATCAAACACCATGCAAACCTCAAGTACTGGCACACAGGGACTGTAAAACATTCTGGAAGGCCGCTGTAAAAAATTGTATGTAATCAGTGGAAGGAATCACTCATGAGTTCCAAAAGGCTACCAGCTGTCATAATGATTGTGCACAGGGGGTTTAAAAGAATGAGCTCCAATGACCAAGCAGTCCTCATAAGCCACACATTTCTGTAGTCAGTTCTACATAACACTTGAGATAGTGTAAAGAGTGACACTACTGGACAGTGGATGACTGGAAATGAGTTATTTGAAGTGATGAATCACACTTTTGATCAGATAGTGTATGTGAAAGTAAATAATATCAATTCTGACTTACTTTTATAAAGTATTATTTTAGATATTTTACTTTTTCTGCTAACTTTAATGGTGCTGCTAACAGTGTCCAATTGGCAGAACATGCTTGTTTGTACATTAAAACATTGTCCTAAAAGTCATTTGTGAAGATATTAATTATTTTCCAAGCTATAGTGGAAAATTTAATTTTCTGATATAAAACCCGAAAGAGTGTTAGAAACCTGACCTTTAAAATTGGAATACAACTTAAATTTTCAAGCACCAATCTTAGTTGGAGAATGCGTAAAGCTGAGACAACTTTTATTATTGTATAAGTAATATTTTGGTGTCCAGTTCATTTTAATCATACTCCATTGAAGTTAAAGGCTATGACCCAGTACCTATTTTACTTGTATGCTAGCAAAATGTATTGAGGCCAAGGGTTGGTATTTCTCTAGCTTCAGTGACTCATTGCCCACTGGCAAGAATCAAATATGTTACTTTAGAAAAATTGCAATTGGGAAGGCCCTAAGCAATTAAATTAAGAACTAGATACTTTAGTAGCCATTAGCCTTGCTTCCAGCAAGCTACAGATAGGTGATTCCATATGCCATCTGTGCCATGGATTGCCATTAAGAATGCTCAATGAACTTGCACTGCTTCTACAATTATGATAGGTAGGCTGTGAGAGAGGCTTTATTGCCTTGGGTAATGGTGTAAGTAAATTTTCATGTCATGAATGAATGTGTAAAAATTTTCAGAGAAATGTAGCTGAACCATATACTGGGAAGAATGTACCACTTGCATAACATAGAATGTTGTAAGTAGTGCACATCATTTCCCCCACATTTAAACCACCAGGTGAAGAGCATAACAGTGTTGTTTCTACAGCATTTTAAGCGAAAACTTCACATGATACAGGTTGAAAGATATAGTGGTAGATTTGTATCGATCAACTAGATGGGAATGTTGTGCAGTGGTCAACATTGTTGAAATTGTTACTATGAAGGGATTTCCAAAAATTCTCAACATTAGCTGTACAACAGCTTTCTTCATTAGGCAACACAATCAGTTTCATGCAATTATAGGTGCATCTTCAGGTGATAATCTGTATTGAATACAAAAAATGTTTTTGTTAAATGCTGTTAATACTTTGTGTATAATAGTAAGAAAATGGATCAAGTTTTTAGTCACAACTTGTCACTTCATAAGGCTAGAGAGAATGTACGATGTCCTAACATTCAAGTTGTAAGCCAGTTAATTGCTTAATCTCTTAAAAGGTTGATCACTGAATGGGCTAAACTTAGAATTTATACACCATAAGGTAAATGTTGAAAGTGGTAAAAATCTTGCTCCAATAAAGTATCTATGGAACAAGAGTGAATCACTGCATATTAGAAACAGTGGAAATGGTTGCTCAAGCTCCAATAAAATACCTAAGGAATGAGAGCAGACCATTACAAATCAAAATATATAGGGCAGCAACAGTGGTAACGACACCATTTAGGAAAGACGTCACTCACCAAAGCAGTGTTACAATAGACCCATGGTAGAAAAGTTGATTTCTTATTAACTGTACTTCTAAAGTACAATCCACATTAAAGGAGGAGTGCAGTTAGCATATAATAGATATCCAATGAGTGGATAAAACCATTGTTCATGTACATCACCTACAGACAAGCATGAACCAAAAAATGTTTTAAACCACTGTAGCTCAGCATAAATAGGGAGAAAATGGGGCAGCAAGCAAGCACTTGTTAACACAGAAGAACTGTTAATAATTTTTTTTGAAAAATTGCCTATAAAACTGTGCTAAGACAATAGCAAAGGAACTATGAAAGTTTAAAGTGGTCATCCAGTGACATGTTCTTGCACCAGGCTACTGAGAGTCCTTCTTATATGGTATCCATTACAGTGGGCTATAGTGACAGTTGCACAGTAGAAGAGGTCATAGAGAGGTACTAATACAAACTGAATTTGGACCAGGCAGGTGTGGCATGAAGGGAAACAAGGCATGTGCAAGATATGAAGAGGTATGGAAAACAGAATGTTATTCACTCGATAAACATCTGAAAAATTGGGACTCATTTACCAGATTTAACAATAAATATAAATTATGTTGTAATAGTATGTGGTACATGAGAAGCACTTTGGTGCTTAAATAAATGAATTTGGAAGTATAAATAGCATGAATAAAACATATTTAAAAATATATTTTTTTTTAATTATTTGATGCTTCTATATTAAGCAGACTGTAAAACGATAATACCCATCCAGCATGTAAGTTGTGAAGGTGGTCAGTTGGGGAAGTTCAGTTTGGTTATTCCAGGCGTGGATGGGCAACTGCTTCAAATATCTCATAATCTGTACTTTTTCTAAAATGTTTAATGTGTTTCCTTTGTTTTCCATAAATGATATTTTAAAATTATTCTACATATGAGAAACTGGGTATCCTGCTTCATGCTAATGCAAACTAATGGCAGATTTAGAGTTGGCCAAACTAAAATGCTCCTTTGAAACATAACATTAAAACCATGCCCCATTTGTCCCAATACTTATGTGGACAATTGTTGCAAGTAATGGCTAAAATTCAAATGTTCTTTATGTTTGTAACTGGCCCCTATGTTATCAAAGATAAGAAAAGCTGAACATTATTTTTCCCCTTAAGTTGATTTTTCATCCACTCTGATAATTTACTGAAATGTGAAATTCTGTGGTAGATTAGTTAATGTTGCCTTGATCGGCTGGTAACATAGTTGTAGATGAAGCAGTGCTTCCTAGTGAAGTGGCAGGATGGGTAGATTTTGTCTGTTTTAGAATTTCCCTATTAATTTTGTTCACCAGTCAATTGGAGAAACAAGGAACTAAATTATCATAGAATTCCATATTAAGAGCAGATGGGCAAACAACTTAAGAGGAAAGATATTGTTCTGGCTTTTTTTAATTTCCTAAACTGTAGGTGCCAGATAAAACATAAGGAACATTCAAATTTTAATCACTATAGGGGACAAGAGTCTTGTAAATTACTTGTGATGATTGTGTGCATAAGTACGAATGTTTCAAAATGAATATACAGGTTTTAAGGCTTTGTAGTGTTTATTACATTCTACTTACTGTTGTAAAGAATACATCAAATGAAATAGTAACTCAAACGGCTTTCCTGACAAGTGTTCAATGTGAGAACCATTCATCACACATTGAGTCAGCAGGTAAGTTCTTCCCAAACCTTGATAAGTGTCTCTGGTGTAATTGTTGCAACTATGCTGTTTCTAAAATTGGGTGGATCAGCTTGTAGCAAGGCCCTTATACATGATCCTTTATGATCCCCAAAAGGTAAAAATGGAGTCACATCATGCGAGGATCATGCAAAACAAGCTCTGTCATTCAGCTCCATGCATCTAATCATGCAGTATGGTGCAATGCCATTTAACCAGTTGTGTACTGATTTATGCCAGTGAGGCAGGACACCAGCTAGCTGCCAAATAAAGTTCTGCAGTTCATCATTTCCAATTGAGGAAAGAGCCATAGTTCCAGTGCATCAAGATAAGAAACACCATTTACAGTTGCTTCACCAAGGAAGAAAGACCTATAAACTTTCTAACAGGATATGCCACATTAAACATTCAATTTAATGGAGGCTCACTCTTCAGTCCTGAGACTGGTTTAACGCAGCTCTCCATGCTACTCTATCCTGTGCAAGCTTCTTCATCTCCCAGTACCTACTACAGCCCACATCCTTCTGAATCTGCTTAGTGTATTCATCTCTTGGTCTCCCTCTACGATTTTTACCTTCCATGCTGCCCTCCAGTACTAAATTGGTGATCCCTTGATGCCTCAGAACATGTCCTATCAACCGATCCCTTCTTCTAGCCAAATTGTGCCATAAACTTCCCTTCTCCCCAATTCTATTCAGTACCTCCTCATTAGTTATGTGCTGAAGGTGGTATGATCCAGAAAATCTACATCATCATGCAGCAACATTTTGCTTGCAAAGTTGGCACACATCCACTGTCTACAGGCTTTAGAGCTTGCAACAGCAACAGACGATAAGGAACGCAAAGTTGGCACACAACCACTGTCTATAGGCTTTGGAGCTTGCAACAGCAACAGATGATAAGGAATAACTGTAAGTATCTCCTTAAAAGTCCCCACACAGATGTCACTGGAATTGATAATTCACAACTATCTTTCCAAACTGTTTCCTGAGGGCTACTCTTGAAAGTCTCCCTCATTCAACACATTCTTAAGTCACTCTTGGTCATTCCATACTCTTCCCTTTGCACACAGGTATTCAGACAAAACTGTTTGAGTCACTCTTTCATTAGATGTATTATTTATAGTTGTAAGTTAAATGCTAAATGGAAGAACCCTGGAGATACTAAAAGGTATCAGATAGATTATATAATGGTAAGACAGAGATTTAGGATCCAGGTTTTAAATTGTAAGAAATTTCCAGGGGCAGATGTGGACTCTGACCACAATCTGTTGTTGATGAACTGTAGGTTAAAACTGAAGAAACTGCAAAAAGGTGGGAATTTAAGGAGATGGGACCTGGATAATCTGAAAGAACCAGAGGTTGTACAGAGTTTCAGGGAGAGCATAATGGAACAATTGGCAGGAATGGGGGAAAGAAATGTAGTAGAAGAAGAATGGGTAGCTTTGAGGTATGAAGTAGTGAAGGCAGCAGAGAATCAAATAGGTAAAAAGACGAGGGCTAGTAGAAAACCTTGGGTAACAGAAGAAATATTGAATTTAATTGATGAAAGGAGAAAATATAAAAATGCAGTAAATGAAGCAGGCAAAAAGGAATACAAATGTCTCAAAAATGAGATCGACAGGAAGTGCAAAATGTCTAAGCAGGGATGGCTAGAGGACAAAAGTAAGGATGTAGAGGCTTATCTCACTAGGGGTAAGATAGATACTGCCTACAGGAAAATTAAAGAGACCTTTGGAGAAAGGAGAACCACTGGCATGAATATCAAGAGCTCAGATGGAAACCCAGTTCTAAGCAAAGAAGGGAAAGCAGAAAGGTGGAAGGAGTATATAGAGGGCCTATACAAGGGCAATGTACTTGAGGACAATATTATGGAAATGGAAGAGGATGTAGATGAAGATGAAATGGGAGATATGATATTGCGTGAAGAGTTTGACAGAGCACTGATAGACCTGAGTCGAAACAAGGCCCCCGGAGTAGACAACATTCCATTAGAACTACTGACAACCTTGGGAGAGCCAGTCCTGACAAAACTCTATCATCTGGTGAGCAAGATGTATGAGACAGGCGAAATACCCTCTAGACTTCAAGAAGAATATAATAATCCCAATCCCAAAGAAAGCAGGTGTTGACAGATGTGAAAATTACTGAAATATCAGTTTAATAAGTCACAGCTGCAAAATACTAACGCGAATTCTTTACAGATAAATGGAAAAACTGATGGAAGCCGATTTCAGGGAAGATCAGTTTGGATTCTGTAGAAATGTTGGAACACGTGAGGCAAGAAAGATTAAGGAAAGGCAAACCTATGTTTCTAGCATTTATAGACTTAGAGAAAGCTTTTGACAATGTTGATTCAAATACTCTCTTTCAAATTCTGAAGGTGGCAGGGGTAAAATACAGAGAGCGAAAGACTATTTACAATTTGTACAGAAAGCAGATGGCAGTTATAAGAGTCGAGGGGTATGAAAGGGAAGCAGTGATTGGGAAGGGAGTGAGACAGGGTTGTAGCCTATCCCCGATGTTATTCAATCTGTATATTCAGCAAGCAATAAAGGAAACAAAAGAAAAGTTCAGAGTAGGTATTAAAATCCATGGAGAAGAAATAAAAACTTTGAGGTTCGCTGATCACATTGTAATTCTGTCAGAGACAGCAAAGGACTTTGAAGAGCAGTTGAATGGAACGGACAGTGTCTTGAAAGGAGGGTATAAGATGAACATCAACAAATGCAAAACGAGGATAATGGAATGTAGTCGAATTAAGTCGGGCGATGCTGAGGGAATTAGATTAGGAAATGACACACTTAAAGTAGTAAAGGAGTTTTGCTATTTGGGGAGCAAAATAACGGATGATGGTCAAAGTAGAGAGGATATAAAATGTAGACTGGCAATGGCAAGGAAAGCGTTTCTTAAGAACAGAAATTTGTTAACATCGAGTATTGATTTAAGTGTCAGGAAGTCGTTTCTCAAAGTATTTGTATGGAGTGTAGCCATGTATGGAAGTGAAACGTGGACGATAAATAACTTAGACAAGAAGCTTTCGAAATGTGGTGCTACAGAAGAATGCTGAAGATTAGATGGGTTGATCACATAACTAATGAGGAAGTATTGAATAGAATTGGGGAGAAGAGGAGCTTGTGGCACAACTTGACAAGAAGAACGGATCGGTTGGTAGGACATGTTATGAGGCACCAAGGGATCACCAATTTAGTATTAGAGGGCAGCGTGGAGGGTAAAAATCGTAGAGGGAGACCAAGAGATGACTACACTAAGCAGATTCAGAAGGATGTAGGTTGCAGTAGATACTGGGAGATGAAGAAGCTTGCACAGGATAGAGTAGCATGGAGAGCTGCATCAAACCAGTCTCAGGATTGAAGACAACAACAACAAGTTAAATGCAATAAATTCTACAAAACTGTAAAACCTGTATATTCGTTTGGAAGCACCCTGTATATTGCACAAATTGGATGTTGTTTTGATGTACATTTTAAAGAGCGTTTAAGGTTGACCAACTCTAAGTCTGCCATTATTTCACATTAGTGCAAAACAGGACACTCAACTTCTAGTATGGGGAATAATTTTGAAATATTATTTCTAAAAAAAGGAGGCACCTGAAACTTTTTAGAAGAAGTTCATATGAGATATTTGAAGCAGTCATCTATCCACACCTGGAACAACCAAACTGTGCTGAAACACTGAAACCTTTTGGCTAATTTTCCCCAATAGACCACCTTCACAGCTTGTGCACTGAATGTGTATTGCTGTTTCACAGCCTCCTTAGTAGGGAAGCATCAAATAATTTTTTAAAAATATTTTAAATATATTTTATTCATGCTTTTTATACTTCCAAATTGATTTATTTAACCACCTCAGTGCTTTTCATCCACCACTTTCTATTACTACATGTCTTACATTTATTATTAAATCCTGTAATAAGATTACCAATTTTCAGATGTTTACTGAGTAAATGACATTTTGTTTACCATGCCCTATGCATCTTGTAGATGCTTCATCTTCCTTCGAGCCATGCCTGTCTCATCCACATTCAGCTCGTGTTACTACCTCTCTGTGACCTCTTCTACTGTGCGACTGTCACATCAGCCCACTGCAATAGATGCCATAGAGGAAGGACTCTTAATACGATGGTGCAAGAACCTATCACCAGATGACCACTTTAAACTTTTGTAGTTCCTTCCCCATTGCCTCAGTACCGTTTTATAGGTACTTTTTCAAAAACTTTATCTTATCAGTTCTTCCCTCTTAAAAAGTGGTCACGCTCCCCCATTTTCTCCCTATTTATACTTGACTACCGTTGGTTAAAAACGTATTTTGGTTAATGTTTATCTGTAGGCAATCTACATGAACTATGATTTTATCCATCTGGCAGAGATCTAGTATGCTTTAACTGCACTCCTCATTTAATGTGGACTGCACTATAGACCTACAGGATGTTTAATAAGGTGTCAACTTTTTAAATCTTGATTCTATTGTATTGGAGCTTTGGTGAGTGACATCTTGCACTACATGTAGCCTGTTACAACTGTTTCTGCCCTATATGTTTTAATTTGCAGTCATCCGCTCTCATTTCCTACATATTTTACTAGAGTATGTGCATCCATTACCACTGTTTCTGCCCTGTATGTTCTAATTTGTAGGGATTTGCTCTTGTTCCCTAGATGCTTTATTGGAACATGAGTTTTGATGATTTTGACATTTATCTTATGGTGTATTAATTCCCAGTTTAGCCATCCAATGATCAACATTTTAAGAGGTTACACACTTAATCAGTTTGCTGCAACATTGTACAATCTGACTATCCTTGTGAAATGAAAAAGTGTGACTAAAAACCTGTTCTTCTTTCTCACTATTACATGCCATTTATTAACGGCATTTTATAAAATCATTTTTTGTGTTCAGTACAGATTATCACATGAATATGCACATATAAGAGTGTGAAACCAGTTATGTTGTTTATTAAGGGTACCTGTAAACAGCTAATGCACCTTGAATTTTCATTCATTCTCAAAGAATTTTTAAATCAGAATGTATACACAGACAAGAAAAAATGATTCCCAGATTTTTCGGTTAAAAATACACTTTTCCTGTGTGAAAATACATGTTTCTCATGTTAAGTGATAGAATACTTTCCCTTGGAGCTATAAAACTTATCAGTCCTTAGTATTATACACCTGCGTAGAACTTACCGTTACTTTATCAAGTGTAACGTAGCAAATAAAACATATTTTGGAAAGATCTTTGACATGCTGCAACATGTACACTGCGTATTTTTGCACATTCTTACAATTCATTCAACTTTCCAAAGCACAAATATTTTTGTGAATGTAGCTGCTTTTGTATCAAAAGTGAATCTGTTTAAGACTTTTGCTGTTTGTGTCTCCAGTGTAGCTACAGTACTGAGAGTGGTTCATTCTGTGTTAGAAAACAGTTTTATTACATCTGACATTTTATTGTCATTTGACTGAAAATCCAGTGAAGAAAACTTTGCATTGTTGAATAGTAGACGAAGTCTTTCTGCAAAAGGTCAGTTCTTCTACTGTTTACTAGCCACTTGAAGTTCTTAAAGGAAAACAAAATTCTTCATTATACAGGGTGTCACAAAAAGGTACGGCCAAACTTTCAGGAAACATTCCTCACACACAAAGAAAGAAAATATGTTATGTGGACATGTGTCCGGAAACGCTTACTTTCCATGTTAGAGCTCATTTTATTACTTCTCTTCAAATCACATTAATCATGGAATGGAAACACACAGCAACAGAACATACCAGCTTGACTTCAAACACTTTGTTACAGGAAATGCTCAAAATGTCCTCCATTAGTGTAGTGAGGATACATGCAGCCACCCTCCGTCACATGGAATCCCTGATGTGATGATGCAACCCTGGAGAATGGCATATTGTATTACAGCCATCCACAATATGAGCATGAAGAGTTTCTACATTTGGTACCAGGGTTGCGTAGACAAGAGCTTTCAAATGCCCCCATAAATGAAAGTAAAGAGGGTTGAGGTCAAGAGAGCATGGAGGCCATGGAATTGGTCCGCCTCTACCAATCCATCGGTCACTGAATCTGTTGTTGAGAAGTGTACGAACACTTTGACTGAAATGTGGAGGAGCTCCATCGTGCATGAACCACAAGTTGTGTCGTACTTGTAAAGGCACATGTTCTAGCAGCACGGGTAAAGTATCCCGTATGAAATCATGATAACGTGCTCCATTGAGCGTAGGTGGAAGAACATGGGGCCCAATCGAGACATCACCGACAGTGCCTGCCCAAACATTCACAGAAAATCTGTGTTGATGATGTGATTGCACAATTGCGTGTGGATTCTCATCAGCCCACACACGTTGATTGTGCAAATTTACAATTTCATCACGTTGGAATGAAGCCTCATCCGTAAAGAGAACATATGCACTGAAATGAGGATTAGCACATTGTTGGATGAACCGTTCACAGAAGTGTACCCGTGGAGGCCAATCAGGTGCTGATAGTGCCTGGGCATGCTGTACATGGTACAGAAACAACTGGTTCTCCCATAGCACTCTCCATACAGTGACATGGTCAACGTTACCTTGTACAGCAGCAACTTTTCTGACGCTGACATTAAGGTTTCAACTGCACAAAGAATTGCCTCGTCCATTGCAGGTGTCCTCGTCGTTCTAGGTCTTCCCCAGTCGCGAGTCATAGGCTGGAATGTTCCGTGCTCCCTAAAACGCCAATCAATTGCTTCGAACATCTTCCTGTTCGGATACCTTCATTCTGGAAACCTGACTCGATACAAACGTACTGTGCCACGGCTATTGCCCCGTGCTAGTCCATACATCAAAAGGGCATCTGCCAACTCCGTATTTGTAAACATTGCACTGACTGCAAAACCACGTTCGCGATGAACACTAACCTATTGATGCTACGTACTGATGCGCTTGATACTAGTACTGTAGAACAATGAATCGCAAGTTAACACAAGCACTGAAGTCAACATTACCTTTCTTCAATTGGGCCAACTGGCGGTGAATCGGGGAAGTACAGTACATACTGATGAAACTAAAATGAGCTCTAACATGGAAATTAAGCGTTTCCGGACACATGTCCACATAACATCTTTTCTTTATTTGGGTGTGAGGGATATTTTCTGAAAGCTTGGCCGTACCTTTTTGTAACACCCTGTATATTTGCAGGTTACAAGAGAATCCTAAATAAACTTTTCAGCAAAGTACCATTTCATACTTCCCATTGTCCTTGGGAAACTAAAGAAAAATAAATGTTGTGTTACTTCATAGTTGTTGTCAATTTTTATGTCAGTAGATATGCTCCCCATTGTAAAAACTATATTACAATCAATATAAATGATTCTATTCACATTCATCCAACATTATATTCAGAAATGTAGCTTTCTGGCCACGTGGAGTGCTGCTGCCCCATAGTACAACAAAAAATGAACAGCATTGTTGTGACTGTATATGTTTTGGGCTGTGATGCATAGTGTGTGTTCTAAATGGTACATTTTCTTTGCATCTTAATTTTATTATGGTTTTTTATTTTTTTTTATGTTTCATTGCCACAATATTATTCTGCGTTAGCGGGCTAAAGTAAAATTCTTTGTTAGAGTATTAGTTCTTACCACCAAAATTATAAAAATTTACCTGCAAATTAAAACAATGGAAAATTCCCAGAGCTAAATAGAAAATCCTGGATTTTCTCAGATTTCCTGATTGTCTTGAGACATATACACCCTGAAAATGATTTTTAAAGGATTTTTTTTAAGATTGTGTAGGAGAATTTTTTGAAATTTCTTCCCAGCAAAAATGTATAATCTAAGCTGTGGCTGCCCTAACTAAAAAATAATTGTTGAATTTAGTAGATCAGGTAAAAACACTGGGAAAAAAAGGAAGCTGGGGAATCAAAGGGCTTGGTGGATCTTGTAATGTGCCATCCAGAGGAAGTAAGAGACAGTTAACTAGATGCAACTGTAATGTATCTACACTTTAGTCCTTCATGAATGGTAGCTGCCACTGAAAGCCAGGTAATGGGAGGCATCTACAAAGAACAAAATTTGGCTTCAAGTTTGGATTCTGGATGATTCCTTCTAAAAGCCAATATACGCACTTCAGAACAACTAATTATATCATTTCCCTGAATTCTACTGATGCTGTAGGTATAGCTGAGCAACGCTGCTTCCTCAGCCTCCTACTTGTTACCAGATATGTCTACCACACATCAGCTAAAGCGAAACTGTACATTTAAACTAAATGCACTCAGATAACTCATCAGCCCCACCTGGGAAGCAGATCATAGGATTCACTTACACCTACATTAAGTCCTCCTGGACATCATATGTGTAAATGTAGCTGTGGAAGCATTGCACATTACAGACAAGCCGCATGAATAGTATACTAAAAGAGGAAGGCATCCTGCCATCAAAGACTGTATGCCAATTTCTTGTCAGCTGTGGAATAACAGTCCACAAAAGCCTAATTACTCAAGCTAACAAGCTGTGTTTAACTGAAAGCGACAATTACTCTTTATGAATTAACTGAGTGCTGGCAATCTAGTGAGAGTAAGATTATAAATTTTGAGTAATAAACTTTGGTTCCTTAAATGGACTGCATACAGATATCCCTGAACCTGAAAAATTGTCTGTATCTTGTGGTAGCAGATGATTAAGCAGCCACCAAGAGAGTCCTATGCTCTACCACAAAATTTCATCATGTGCTGACTACCTCCTCACTGACACCCTTCACACCACTTTTTCAGCAAAATGTCAGACTCGCTCACCATGGAATAGTGTATTGGCTGCTTGACCAGCTTGTCATAATGTTAATCATATAATTATGAACTAATGTTACAAGTGAGAGAGTCTTAACAGTGATGAACCAGCCAGAATATAAAGTAACTAATGAACAAAATGATTATTCCCTAAAAATGAACAATCATCAATGATATTCCTAAAGCTTTTATAATATTACAGGCCAAAAGTCTGAAAATATAAATAAACATATGTTAGTGTGTTCTGTAAGTGTATTATCACTGCATTAAAGTTACTATTCTAAGAATAATATTTACCTTTACTTCAATGCCAGGTGCCGCCACTCCTGATGAGCCCATCTTATTTTTACCAGGAGGAATTCTAGTAACCATAAGTGTGGCTTCTGTGAGTCCATAAGCTTGAGTAATTTCTTCAACACTGGGGAGGCGTTTCTTGAAAGCTTCCTGTAGGTCAGAGCCTAGAGGAGCAGCTCCACATCCCACACGTCGAACACTTGATAAGTCGTAGTTGGCTACACTTGGATGATATGAAATCAGTGCTACTATTGGTGGCACCAATGCAAGTGACTGAACCTGTGCAGCGTAATTGATATATGTGCAGCATAACTGATATTAGAGAATTAGGATACTCATTTACAAGCATTAAACACCATATACAACACATTCTACTCTACATATTATATAATGCAGTCTACATTGTTATGTCAATAGTGACAGGAATTCATAAATATTTTCTTTTTACACTAATTCAGTTCAAATGTAATTTAGTTGACTATTGTATTACATGCAGTCTTGCAAAATACCCTGTGTCTGCAAGAGCTTTCAAAATGGACAACAATTATTATCCGCATTACACACATCTAAGCTACAAACACTTTTTTTCTCAGTGACAAATTACCCTAAATATGATGCTGTAAGATATTAGTGAATGGAAATAGGAAAATTAAGTCAACTACAAAATGTGATACACATATAATGCAAAAATTGTAGAACTTAAAAATTAATATGATATTTGACATGTGACTTGTAGTTTGTGTTTTTATCAATAACACCTAATAAATTAGAATATTATATTTCAGTTATGGATTTACCATACTGCATTACTTCTGGTAGGCCACTTTGGCTAAATGGTCAGTCTTTGTGCAGTCAGGCCTCCAAAAGTTAGCAATGTCTTATACTTTCTTAGGCAACTCAGAAGAATAGTTCTTAACCAAACAGTAACATTAGTGTACTATGAAACAATTTACTCCTTTCATAATTACAGAATTGAAGTATAGGGCTGTGCAGTGAAAGTACATTTAAAAAGAATATTTTAGTTCCAGAAAAGAGCAATAAAATTTGTACATGGCCATAAAGAATCATGTTGTGGTGTTTGTGCAGAACAAATGCCTAACACTAGATATATTCCTTATACATATTTAAATTATTTACATTTTGAAGAGTCACCCAATGGAAGTTATGAAGAGCAGTGTTGTACATTATCATAATACTAGGATAAAAATGAAGTATTTCTAGAAAAGAACAACTTTAAAAATTGCACATGGAAGCCCACACATCAAAGGTGTGATGTGGTTTAACAAACTACCACACTCTTTATGGACCTGGGTGGAGAGTAATTTTCAACTCAAAATTAAAATCTTTCCTGAATTTTAAAGCAGTGATTGTGACATTAACCAGTATCAGATAAGCTGTAGAGTAATAAATGTATGAAACAGACATAAGATGCAGTAGCTGTAGTGTGAAACATAATTTGTAAGTGTAATTTGTCATATTTTTATTTCTGATACTTGGAAAAGCCATCATTGTGATGGGTCCATGCAAAGAAAATTTAAATAAATAAACAAACCTATCAATCAAGCATCTAAACTAAGCCTTAGCAGACACTGCTCAAATGATAATGGAACTGGCCTACAACTGGTTCACAGCCAACAGTTTAATTTTAATTTTATGATGGTTCATATTATGCAAGTTCAGATGAGCAGTAATGACTTGTCTGCACCAAGAGTAGAAATTAATGATTGCACACTGAATGAAGCACAGTGTGTAAAATTTCCTGCAGTCCAGCTGGATAAGTAGTTAAATTGGTGTTATGCCCTTAGTAACATCTCTCACTATGTTAGCCTAAAGACAAGGCTTATTTCACTTACTTATGCTCATTGTTGTCTCTTGGAATTATCTTCTGAGGCAGTGCACATGCAGTAAACAGAGTGCTTATTCAGCAGAAGTTGGCAGTAAGTATAATGTGTAAGGTAAATAAACTGTACACCTTACAAAAACCTTTTTAAGAATCTTGGTATTCTTACATTCACTTCCCAATATATTTATTCCTTAATGGTTTTTGTTGCTGACAATAAAAATCAGTTTCAGATGAACAGTGATTTACATACTCACAGTACTTGATACAAAATTAATTTTGATGTAGATTTTGCATCCTTATCTGAAGTTAAAATTGAGTTATGAGCTCTGGTGGGAACATATACAACAAGCTTCCACAATACATAACACAAGGAATTGGGAATCCATATCATTAGAAAAGAAAATTGAAAACATGTTTCATCAGCTATTTGTTGTAGAAATTATCAGAGTATCTTGACCAAGGAATTGAAAAGCTGTGCTAAATGCATGGCTAGCAGCAGTGTTCATGAAAAGCGGCATGACAAGTAATAGTGTATTTAAAATGGATTCAGTGTTTGCAGATGTAGATAAATATTTTCTTTGAAAATGCCATTGTAATCAAACAAATAATAAGCTATCAGTAGTAGCTATCTAGTTTGGAATATTTTTGATTCCTCCTGAAATGTGAAAACTGGTATGATGTATACAACAGTAATGATACCAATGAAAACTGTGATAAGGTTATGGCCCCATTTTAGTCTTTTAAAAATAGCTTTTCCCAAGAAAACACTACATTTAACTCTTTTCAAAAACAAACATTACTGCCTATTTCAAAAGATACAAACAAATACAAACATAAGTTGTTTTTAAAAAATATATAAAATGACAAACTACTCTCTAATTCCACGAGCAAAACTAAAGAAACCTGACAAATCATAAGAAGAGAAATGGTTGCTAGTTCACACACTAATATAAGCTGATTGTGAATAACAGTAAACTAACTGATCCTAGACAAATGACTAGCACTTTCAATCATTATTTCTCAAACATAGCACAGCAATTGAAAATTCGCATCTTGACAAACAACTATACTGTAAGGGAGTACAGTCAGATCAAAAAATTCATGCAAATACATTATTTATGTATCCAGTGACACCCCGAGGAATCAAAAATTATAAAAGGATTGTTTAATGAACAGCCAGTGGGTACTTATGAGATACCAGATGCTATCATCAGAGCTAGTGCAAAATATATTGTGGAACACAAGCAGACAGAGTAAGAGTGGCACATTTCCAAATAGTCTAAAAAGTGCAATAGTAACACCTCTGCATAAGAATTGTGCAAAATTTGAAGCTGCTAAGGATAGGCCAGTTTCAGTTTTGTCAGGATTCAACACATTCATGGAAAAATGTTTCTTAGGAGGTTAACAGCTTTTTTAAATAAAGAAAGACTGATAAATGACTCACAACATGGGTTCAGAGCTGGTGGAAAGTCAACCTAGTCTGCAATTTTTGTCTTTTTGAATGAAATACTAACAGCAGTGGATGAAAAGCAACAGGTATCTGGGATATTTCTTGATCTTTGTAAAGCCTTTGATGTTAATGATCATGACATTCTTTTCCATAACTTAAGTAATCATGAAATTAGAGGACAGTCTGAAAGGTGGATCCATTTGTATCTCAACAATCAACAATAGATTATGAAAATAAAATGAAAAGACACTGAAGACAAAAAATTCTAGTTTTTGCAGTAATGAGCAAAAATTCAAGTAGGAAGACCCAGAAGGTCAGTTCTGGGATCTGTTCTATTTATGCTGTGTGTAAATGACTTGGCTGATAAAATACACAATGGAACCACAAAACTCCTTGCAAATGGCACTAATATTCTGATTCAATCAAACAGTGAAGAAAATCTGTAGGAAACTGCAGTGTCAGTTATGCACAGTTTAGTACAGTGGCTCATCATTAATTCTGAAAAAACTGTTATAGTTAACTTTCACACCATACAAAACCACCATCCTGCAAACCCTGTTTTCATCAATGAAGGAAAAATATGTCTCAATTGTGAACATACAAAATTTTTAGGCGTACATATTAAGGAGTGGGAGAAGCATCTTAAAACTCTAAGTGAAAAACTGAACACACTTACATATACTGTTAGGATTCTCACTCAAAATATAAGCTGCTAATAGTTGGCAACAATGTACCATGGTAGTGTACAATCATTGCTGATGTACAGAATAATTTCTGGTGGGGAGTCTATAATTTTTTTAAAAAAAGTTAAAATACAGAAAAAGATTATCAGAGTGATAAAGGGAGCTAAGTGCAGGGATTCCTGTGGACCATTTTTAAAAGTCTGAAGATACTACCTCTGCCTTGTTTTGTACATATATGAAATACTATTTTTTTTACAATGTACCATGGTAGTGTACAGTCATTGCTGAAGTACAGAATAATTTTTGGATGGGATTCCACAATTTAAAAAAAAGGTTAAAATACAGAAAAAGAAAATCAGACATTTTCAAATATAACTATGATACAAATGCATATGAAAATAGACAGGAGCTGAAATTACACATTAACACAGTAAGTATAAACTTATGAAAAAGAAGACAGGTATCATACTGGAGTTATGTTGTATAATCAAATGCCCTCTTACTGAAAAATGCATAGCAACATTAAATATGTTTCAGGTAAATTTCAAATAGTTCTTGCTTGACCACTGCTTGCAATCTGTCTCTGAATTTCTGGAATATTATAATAAGTAAACCTCATTTAATAAATGTTGTTAATAATGTTTTGTGTCACTTCACTATAAGTTACTTTGTACTGATTATGTAGTCTTACATAATAACTACAGCTGTCATATGTAGAAGCAATGTAGTGTGTCAGTTTATATCATTGTACACTTTGATTGTGTTGACCTTGCAGTCCCAATGACTACTGTAATCATAGATTAATTATTTTTACCCTTTTCATATATCATATGTATAAACAATGTACTAAAATTATTCTTGGATCAAATAAAATAAATAATATAGGAGGCAGCAAATTTTTGTAAGTAGCAGCTTACTTTCTAGTTTACTTGATTAAATTTAACTGAGATAATCATGAACAGCACTAAGCAGCACAGTAATAGTTAATACAGTATACAGATTAAGATTCTATGTTTTCAATGTCTTCTGTTAATGTATACATTCACCTAGTCCATATGCATGAAGGTTTTGCTTCTAGATAGGATCTACGGAACTATGTGATACAATTATTTCATGAAAAATATGTTCCTCAATATCTTGCTAGACCTGAGCCCAATTTGTGGTGTTCTCTGGCACATGTAGGGCTGGGTTTAGAGAATGAAATAATGGAACACAGAAATGTTCTAATGGTTTCTTTATTGGAAGCGGACACAACTACAGTACATATAGTATAGTATAATGTATATAGTAGGATAGCTTACTAACTTAAGCTGTCCCAGAAAAAAACACTTCTTCTGTCCTTGTGGGCACTACTATTCATGTGCACCTGGATCTGGTGTGCATACCAAAGCAAAACTAAATACTAACTTGAAGGTGTCCATATCATTTAACATAATACATTTCAGCATATGCATATAAGTTGCTGTGGGTGACACACAGTGTGTGCTCACAGTTTGAGGTGTGGACACCATTTATCATACACAACATGTCAAAAGGCACTAAGCAGTCTACAACTTGTGAACACACCTGTGCAATCTACATAACTTAGACAAATATATCAGTTCACAGTTATAACCAGACTGGTCACATTCAATGTTATCATGACAACAAAACACTGATGTGCACTTGTAATACAAGGAGAGGTGGATGAAGCAACCATGGATGAATTCACTCTAAGCTTAATCACACACAACACAAACAATACAACTAAATACTTTGGATGAAATGGTGAGGGAAATGGTGCACTATACAAGAGGTCACAGTTACACACTAATACCATAATGTACATGAAACACAAAAGAAACTGGTAGGTAATAGCTGCTAACCAGGGACTGTACAACTGGTCCTTACTAGTGTAGCAATTTGGCCAAAAATTTTCTGTCAAAATGTCATCTTCTTGGATACACTGATAAGATAATGCATAATCTTTCTCACCTGTTATTCCTGTTAACCATTTACCTCCACTCTGGTAGTCTGAATCTATGGATTTTGCTAGTAATTATAACAATGCTGAACATTTTCAAACCCAATCAACCACATAATCAGACACCAATTGGCGTTCATCAGTTCGGCTTTACTCCACTCATCTTGTATGGCCCCATCCCCTTTCGTCTGCGGAAAGTTTACTTCTAGATGCGATGAGGATTCTCCTGATAGAGACATCGTGTACACTATGCAGGCATTCAAAAATCAACTTATGCTTCATTCAGAAATCAACTTAAAATGTGTTCAAAAATGTACAAAAATCATATGAATAATTGATAGACCAACGTGCGCTGGATGCTAGGTGCTTTGTGAAACAAGTTTATTTCCCACAAGAATACGAATTTGACACCCCCATTTTCCAGTAGCATCCAGCTGCTTGCTGCGACTGCTTGCACAACCAACAGCCACATTCCTGTAACCAGAAGTGGGAGAATCTACTACTCAAATGCGACTCATTACTGCTAAAATGAATCTAATGTAAACAGTTGTGACTTCACGCTCATCGGAGGCAATTTGTTGTTATGAAGCATATCTTAGTGTTCCTAAGGCCTCTGACATATTTTGCTGTTGACAGACACTTGCATGAGCACTGTGTCATTGTTGTATATGGTGCATTTCCTTTGCAATTTAAGTTATTTTTGTTTTTTTGTCTCAATTATGTTTTATTGTTGAAGTATTATTCTGAAGTATGGGGATATAGTAATATCCTTTGGTAGCGTATCTTTTCTTTTTAAGTTATTTTTGTTTTTTTGTCTCAATTATGTTTTATTGTTGAAGTATTATTCTGAAGTATGGGGATATAGTAATATCCTTTGGTAGCGTATCTTTTCTTACTAGTCAAAATTACAAAAATTTAACTGAAAACTAAAACAATGAAAAATTCTCAGAATTCTAAAAAATTCCCGGGTTTTTCCCGGTTTTCTCCTGGATGAAAAAATTTCCAGGTATTTCCTGGATCTCCCGGTTGTCCCAAGTCATATAAACCCTGGTCTTCCACCTTTAAGTTCTCAGGTTTTCAAATCTTGTCTGATGCAGTCCCCAACAATCAGTCTTTACTTCTCATCCAGTGCAGTGAGTCTCCCCTGAACTGTGGCTCTGTGTGACTTTCCTGAAATCTACCCCTTTTCCTAGACCTCTCCAGTCTTTTTTGATCACCTCTCTTCCTTCTACTTCAACCCTTCTGCTGGAAGAAGGAGCCCCTGGCTCCAAAAGTTTGCCAATTACAACCATCTTCTATGTGTGTGTTAGTTGCCACTTGGTGAGTAGATTTTTTATCTATTCCATTAAATTATTATATCTAACCTGAAGGTTATCCATAGTATAGTGTTACAGATCAAAAAACAAAAGGTCATGGGATCAAATCCCATTGGATGTTAATACTTTTTTTTATTTTTAAATCTTTATCAAAATGACTGATTATTATTATTTTCATTTAACTGGTTTCAATGTAATTTTTTAGCTTTAATATTTTGTCCATGATTTTACTCATCTTATTGGATTTCTATTTGCTTTTAATTTTTTTCCTATCATTGTTTTTTCATTTGGAATCTGCCTCTATCACCTATAACCTGTAAATGAGTTCTAACAAGTGCTGCTCATTGACTGGTATCGTATCAACTCACATAGAAAAAGTGAGATGTTACAGTTAACTTTTCATGCTGAAACTGAATTTTTTCTCTCTTAAGTTTGCTCGTACAGGTCAGCATTAATTTTCCATGAGCAAAGTGAACATAATTAATAGTTCTCCTGCAGTTTACTAATTGCCATATTCTCAGATACATTGCACATCAAGAGATTGTGGTTAGATTAGTACATGAGTACATTCAGGGCTACAAAATGCATTCAGTCATTGAACATTTAATATCAGCTGTGGATAGAGCATCTTGCATTCCCACCAAACCTGATGGCAGTATCTTTCAACATCACTTCGCATTACATGAACAGCATTTCAGCATTTCTGAAGTGATACACTGTGCTTGCATGTCACTTTTGACCAAGCGGCAGCTAATGTGGCAACACTGCAGTGTCAAGTGACAGACATCAACTATCAAGTAATTTTAAATAGATTATAGGAATAATTATATTGGCGGGAAGAATGTGGGACACGATATGCTGCACCAACAATTCACACTGTCATGTAGCAGTGTGTTGTGCAGGGAAAGACCATTGATACTGCGTGTTTCAGAAATCAGAACATGTACATTTTGGAAGGTGACAATAAAACACAACAAAGAAGAAAAAGAAAAGGACAGTCACTGAGTAAAGTAATGTGTTAGAGAATAGTAACAATGAAGAACAGCACTGGGCTGGGGCATGGAAGGAAAGCTATTAGGCAAAATCAATCAATGGAAAGTCTAAGATGGGATAATAACAATATTATGAAAATGACAGATTGCTATTCACCACATTGAGGAGGTGATGAGTTCCAGACAGATGCAGTGAAAAGACTGACAACACATTTAAGCTTTTGGACAAAAAAGTCATTCAATTCAGAAATAGAACAACACACACACACAAACACACACTAGAGCAGCATATACAATTTCACTTCAGAAAACTCTCCAACCTGTTCATCTCCTACTTTCAACTTGTACTACCACTGCCTGCCACCTCTATAAGTGCTTCCATCAAACCTCCCCTGCAGCCCCTCATAGCTGACAAACCCTGCCTTGCAGGCCTGCTACATCTACTATGCTGTCAGAAACTCACTCCCAACACCATCCAGAATCCAAACAAACCCAAAACACTACCATCAGCCTTTCCTCCAAAAGCCTCAGCACCACAGAGGAATCAGTCCTTTGTAAGAGCTGTATTTTTTACTCCACTCTTAAATTCAATAAAGCTGGACTTGTTAAAGAACTTCTCTACTTCTTCCATTCCCTATGATGGAAACACTTTTTTGCTGCTAACCTAACAATCAAACTCAATCCAAAGCCAATGTTGAATCTTACCTGACACATTTCACTCCTTCACCCAAACCTAATCATCCCCCAGTGCCCCTCAACCATCCCTGTTAACATTCCAGAATTGCTTAACCTCTCAACATGGAAACTAACTTCACATCTGCAGAAAGAATTGCATTCCACCACCTAAAAACTGATCTTGATCTTATAATCATACCTGCCAACAAATGTGGCACCAATACATTTTTTGAGCCTCAGGGATCACTTGGTTGAGGAACTATGTCAGCTGACAGATTTGTCCATCTATAAAACCTGCCACAGTGACCCCATTTTAGAAATCTAGCATGATCTCTAATACCTCCTCAAATCCTAAGGTCCATCCCAGAACCTGTCCTCTGAGTCTCTCTCTCTCTCTCTCTCTCTCTCTCTCTCTCTCTCTCTCTCTCTCTCTCCCTCCCTCCCTCCCTCCCTCCCTCCCTCCCTCCCTCCCTCCCTCCTCACCCTCGCCACTCCCTTCATTCCTACCATCTACATGCTTGCTAAAGTACATAAACACAACCGACCAGAATGCCCTGTTGTGGCCAGTCAACACTTACCTGTAACCTATCCCCCTTCAAAAATGACACCAATAATTTCCTCTAGCAGCTCTCCATAGTTCCTGTACCTTTATCACATGGCACTCTGCTCATCACTGTCAATGCAACCTCCCTCTACAATAACATCTCCAATGCCCATGGTATTTCCACTACTGAACACTTCCTTGCCCAACACCAAACTGACTCCAAATCCACAACTTTCTTCCTATATCCTCACCCACAATTATTTATACTCTGAAGGCATTGTCTACAAACAAATCCATGGTACAGCACTGGGCATCTACATGACTTGATCCTATGCCAACATATTCAGCAGCCATCTGAAAGAATCCTTCCTAATCACGCAGAATCCCAAACCCCTCATCTGGTTCACATTCACTGATGATATCATAGTTATCTGAACCCAGCATGATAACACCCTATCCACATTCCTCCTGAACCTCAATACCTTCTCCCCTGTTCACTTCACCTCAATCCAACAAGCCACCTCCACTTCAAGAATGGCCACATCAGTGTCTTTGTCTGCATCAAACCTATCAATCACCAACAATATTTCAGCTTTGAAGGCTGCTACCCAATCCATATCAAGAAGTCTCTTCCATACAGCCTAGCTGCTCATGGTCATTGCATCTGTAGTGATGAGCAGTCCCTCTCTTAGTAAGCAAATGGTCCCATTGAAGCCTTCACAGACCAAAATTAGCTTCCCATCCTTGTTCAGAAACAGATTTCATATGTAATGTCTCTCCAGTCACCTACCACCTCCCACAGTCACCCACTGTCTGGCCAAGAATGAGCACACCTCTCATGTCGAAGTACCATTCAGGACTGGATAAAATGAAACACATTCTCTGCCAGTTTCAGTCACCTCTCATCATGCCCTAACGCGAGAAATATTGGATGAACTATCCTCTCAACCCCAGCCACAGTGTTATTTCACCACCCACAAAACCTGCTCAAGATCCTTGTCCAACCCCACTGCACCCCTGCTCCCAACCCATTGCCTCACAGCTCATATCCCTGCAGTAGACCTAGATGCAAGACCTGTCCCATAATCCTTCCACTATCACCTGCTCCACTCCTGTTATAGGCTTCTTGTATCCCATCAAAGACAAGGCTATCTCTGAAAGCAGCCATGCAGTCTACAAACTAAGTTGCAACCATTGTGCTGCTTTCCACTTTACTATGACAACTAACAAGCTATCTGTCCATATGAATGGCCCCCAACAAACTGCAGCTAAGAGACAGCTGTGCCACCCAGTTGCTGAACACGTTATCCAGCATGCTACACTTCACTTCGGTGATAACTACACAGCTTGTGCTATCTGGATCCTTCCTATCAACATCAGCTTTTTTCGAATTGTACAAGTGAAAACTCTCCTTACAACATATCCTTTGTTTCCATAAACCCCAGGGCCTCAATCTTCGATAGTCCCTGTCCACTGCCTACTGACTCCAGCACTTCACATGCCCTCTATTCCATTAGTGTGCCTACTAACTGCTCCTCTTCTCTATGTCTCTGCTGTCCCATTGCCTCCTGCCCCCCCCCCCCCCCCCCCCTCCTCCAAGCACAACCTCTCAATATTGCACTAGCCCTGTCTTGTCCCCACCACATCCCTCCATGATCTCACAGGCAACACAACATCTTCCCCTATTGCTATGTAGCTATCCCTCCCACCCCAGCCAGTGACTCCTTACCCCCACCACCCACCCCAATTGGACTCATGTCAGATGCACTCACAATTAATCCTAAGCAGCTGAAGACAGTGATCATGTGAGTGTCATTCATGCTTTTGTGGATGTGTATGTTTTCTGTTTCTGAAGAATGAGTAAAAGCTTGAATGTCTAGCAGTCTTTTCATTGTGCCTGTCTGCAACTCAACACCTTCTCTACATAGTCAGCAGTGATCCATCTTCTTCTTTTTCTTGTGATTATGTCCAACATCAGTATTGGGTCAGCATGGTTATTAATGGAGTTGGCATGATTCTTACTATTATCACCCTGCTACCACCCAGGACAGAATCTATGCATAACAACTTTCAGTTGTTGTGTTATTCACATGAAAGTAGGTGAAAGTTTTATAAATGTTTATGAAGTTGTGTAACTAAGGAGGGACTTGGGAAACAGCCCTGTATTGACCTAATGAGATGCGGGAAACCACCTAAAAACCACATCCAGGCTGCCCGGAACACCGACCTCTGTTGTTAATCTGATGGGTAGATTTAATCTGGAGTAAGCACACCTCTTCATCCGAGTAGCAGCAGTTTAGCACACACAACTACCTGGGCTGGTGAGTCTCAATCTATCCTTTTCGTAATTTTGTTGCTATTCCATCCTGGAGTTTCCATTGTTTGTTATGGTCTTAAGTTACATGCATTTATATAAACCCTTCATGAACCTTCCATTAACTATCATCTCAGTCTTCTTGCCACTTAGAATTCAGCAAACATCTTCTTCAGTCCACCTACCATGTCCCACATATATCTGTCAAATTTTCATTGTATGATTAATTACATCTGCTATTTGTTTGCCCACCTGTCTCTCACAGTAATTCCCAACAAGCATCTCCCAACTGCTGGCTCAGCAACTCTCAACATTAAATATCCATGCCAGCTAATGAGTGAGGTGGCACAGTGGTTAACACACAGGACTTGCATTTGGGAGGATGATGGTTCAAACTCTTGTCTGCCCATCCTGATTGAGGTTTTCTACGATTTCCCTAAATGGCTTCAGGCAAATGGCAGAATAGTGCCTTTGAAAGGGCACAGCCAACTTTCTTCCCCATCTGTCCTTAATCCGATGGGACCAAGGACCTAGCTGTTTGGTCCCCTCTCCGAAATCAGCCAACCAACCATGCCTGACTGTCACAAGTCAATACACACAGCATACACTCTGATTGAGAACACTCCGTTTCAGACATATTCAAAGCTATATTTGAAAATCCTCTTTACCTTACTACTAGACCATTTTTACTGTTCTGTTGCTTTTTCTATTCATCCATTGTTTTCTTCATTTGGCCTAAACACCATATAGAATCTCATACACTGTCTCTGTGACTTCATGTATATTATTTTATTCTGAATATGTTGTTTACAAATAATTTTCATCTTATTGAGTTTGATTTTCAAATCTGATACCAGACGTGCTCTATTAAATTCTTACATTAAATGCTGAAGTTTTATTCCAGTTTAAGCAAACAGAGCAATTTCGTCAACAAAACAAAATTGGTTTAGATATGTACAAGTAGCAGTGATTTTTTTCTATTTTCCTAGTTTAAAGACCTGAATGCATCCTCTAGGATAACTGGAAACAGTTTTCACATAATGGGATCTCCTTGTATAACTCCTCTTTCAATTCTAAATGCAGTCTGACTAACCTTTTTATACAAGTATTTTTGGTAGAATGTGATAATATTTGTAAAAATCTTTAAAAATGGTTCAAATGGCTCTGAGCACTGTTAGGACTTAACTTCTAAGGTCATTAGTCCCCTAGCACTTAGAACTACTTAAACCTAACTAACCTAAGGACATCACACACATCCATCCCCGAGGCAGGATTCAAACCTGCGACCGTCGCGGTCGCGCGGTTCCAGACTGTAGCGCCTAGAACCGCTTGGCCACTCTGGCCGTAAAAAATCTTAAAATATCATTTTATGTACATTAATGTATATGATATATTGAATATAGTGCAAATATATAGAATGACACAAGAGTAATGGTCACTATTCAGAGATATGGCAGGAACAATCATTCAAAGCAAAAAAATCTAGTAATCGTAGACTCTATAATGCATAACTTAAGAGCTAGGAATACTTCTTCATCTTCAATTGTAAGAAACAAATCTCTTCTACTGTGATCTCTTTGCTTTCTAAATTTTGGGAGGAGGTAGTATGGACCAAAACAATAAAAAATGTTGAGTAAATGTGGGCTCTAAAGTGTGTACCTTAAGAGCTATAGTCAATTGTTCATCTTTGCTACTCTAAAACATATCTCTTCCACTGAGCAAGTTCTCTGAAAATATATATTTTAGAGCCCATGGTTTTTTCCCCTTGTTTTGGTCCATACTAGCTCCTCTGTAAATACGGAAAGAATAGAGCTTGCAGTAGAAGAGATTTTTTTACAGTGTCAGAGACAAACAAGTGCTCAAATCTTATAACCCAATGTTTAATTGAAGTTTTTGCTTCAACTGAGTGTTCCTGTCATATCCCTAAATACTGACCATTCCTCCTGGGGCACTGTATATAGCTTGTGCACATATGTTAGAGGTGTGACTTTACTCCTCATATGAATATCTAGTACACTATTGGGACATAAAAATGGAACTATTTCAAAGAGGAAACGTATTTGAGAAATTTAGAATACCTTGTAATCCTGTATAAGTTGCAGAAACGTGTCTATGTCAAATTGTGTCATGATTATCATGGCAACACCTTCATCAAAGCATCCAATCATTATGTGAAGACCAAAAGCATGAAAGAATGGCAGATAAGCAACCATTTCTTTTCCATATTCTTCATCTGGATTAAAATCAGGATGTCTGTTTACAATGAAATCAATACCCTTCATTAAAAAAATAGCACTCCTAAATTTCAACAAACATTAGGCATAATCGTAAGTTACATATATTACATAATAGACACGGCAAAATCATGAAACAATCTATTTACTAATACCTTAAAATAACAATTTTTTACAGTATACGTGTATTAAAGTATACAGAATTAATTATTTCTAAATCAAATAATTATTTTTCATCTATTATTCAATTATGTCTGCTTTTAGATTTTGCGTTAAAAATAAGCAACTTAAATACTAAGATGGTATCTGGTGGATTTGATCTCCCTTGTTGTACGAAGGATATTGATTAAGACGAAGAGCAGATTGGTAGCAAATTTGTTTATTTGGTGTAAAACTCTGGAAAATGAGTGTATTGTCATGATATAATTCTTTTCAGTTTCATGCCTATTGTACTTGTGACAGTGAGGTATCATCAGTTTCTTTGTGGCTTTGTCATTTTTCTCACATTCATTCCCTCTTTGGTATTTTGATAAAACTACATTTAAAAAATAAAAATTTGTTACATTATTTTATATTCCTATTCTTCTCCTTACTTGGTTGTTCTCTTTTCATATTTGATTTTAATAATCTTCTTTGAGATTTTATGCTCCTGTATTTTTTATGTGCGAAGGGATCACTCTTTCTTCATCATTCATAACATCTAATGAGGTAATTTAAGATTTTCACAAATTTCATGCAAACTCAACTCAAATGTCTTCCATTTAACCTAATGTTCAGATTTCGACTATCCAAAATATTATAGGTAAGATAAATATTATTGCACCTGCTATGATGCAGCACACTCTTAATTGCACAGAAAATATGAATACACTATCACCATTTGACAGCTTCCAATTTCAGTTCATATAAAGTTATCTTAAATTACATAAGACACCTAGAAAAGAATCCAGACAGTGCATTGTCAAGCAAATATATCAATAATCAATAGACCAGCAATAAAAAAATGTAATCTAGCTGAAATAAAGTAAACAACTAGGTCATGAAGTATGGTGAAGTGTAGGCTTCACCACATGATTCAAAGTGTCTTGCAGCTGCCCGGCAGCTGGACTTTATCTCCTGCTTGACGTCAGCAGCCAGGCCCATGTGATGGCCAGTTAATACACCTTACCAGCTGCTGTTGGTGTCATTGATACCAGATATTGCAAGGTATTAAGCTCATAGTTAGGTGATATAAATAGACGTTGACAAGCCAAAATATTGTGACCACTGGCTGCAGCAACATTTGATGCCACCTGGTGGCACTGCAGGTACTTAACATGGTAGCAAAAGTAGGCAAGCAGAGCAGATATTGATGAGGAATTGCCCTAACGAAAATGTGGACTGCAAATGGACCACTATGCACTAAATGGTGGAGATGTCCCTGACTCTTCACAGAATGTTCGGTTCAGAGCCTAGTCTGCTCTATAAATTAGGATAGATGGTGATCTGTGGCATCTCTCCCAAAAGAGCACGATGCTGGTGCATACACAAGTGTTTCAGAGCACATAGTTTATTTTACATTGTTGAACACGGATCTGTGCAGCATACCACCCCTACATCTTCACATGTTGACCCAACAAAATCATCAATTATGACTGCAGTGGCCATGGGACCATTGGGATTTGAATGTTTATCAATGGAAATGTGTCGACTCTTCCAGTGAATCATGTTTTCGCTACACTAGATTGATGGTCGTCTTCACAAATGACATCGTTCAAGTGAATAGCAGCTTGAAATGTGCAGTGTGCCATGGTGCAGGTTATTGGGAGCAATATTATGCCATGGGAGACATTCTCCTATGCTTGCATGGGACCTGTGGTAGTAACTGAAGACCTGCTGACAGCTGTGAACCACTTGCATCCTTTCATGCTTGATATCCACCCTCATGGCGATGTCATACTTCAGCAGTATAATTGTCCATGTCTTGGAGCCAGAATGATGCAACAATGGTTTGAGGAGCATTATAGTGAACTCGTGTTGATGATGTAGTGACCAAATTTGCCTGATGTAAATCTTATGGACCCCTAACGGGTTGCTATATGGTGTCATCACTGTGTACACAAACCAGGGGCCTGCTATTTATGAGAATTACATGACCTGTGTGTAGACATCTAATGCCACATACCTCAACAAACCCACCAACATACTCTCACATCCTTGACATGCAGAACCAGTGATGTATTTCATTCCAAAATGGACAGACAAGCTATTAAGCAGGTGGTCATAATGTTTTGACTCATTAACATAGCGTACCCCCTACTTAAATTGGAAAGTAAGGTCAGAAGTGCCCCTGTTGCTGTTGTGATTGCTATACCAGTAGCAATTAGGTGTTAATGAGCATGACAGCTAAATATTCACTGTCCATCTTAACACCTCGTATTGCTGTATCCTCTGCTTCCAGTGAGAGTGTGGTGCTGAGGTGGTGTTCCAGTCTCTAAGTCAGTACTTGAAGTCAGTGGTGCTGGGAGTGGAAAATAATCCCATTCCATAGGGGACCAGCTCCTACAGCACTTAACCTAGCGATATAGATCTGCCAGGCATTAAGCATAATCTGGAAGAGATGGTGGTTGTCTTGAACATAAAGCTGCCAAGTGGGGGGCACAGCTGGTTGGCAAGCCATACATGGATGGCTCTATTGGCATCCAAAGTGAACATATGTCACCACTGGGTGGCTGTAATGATTCCTAGTATCTATCCTGGAACTCTCATATAGGTTTGAGTCCAGTTGTCTGTGCCCAGTAAATAGGCAACAGCTGGGCTGTCGTTTGCATGCTGTATGTCCCAGAGGGTCCAGACTCAGTGGCTATCCTGCAGTTATACTAGGATGTGCCCCTATATTGGTGTAGTCCCATAACATGCCAGGAAATGGATCAGGATGTTGGCCTTTTTTTACAGAATCTCCACATCTGCATCTCAAATGTGCAGACAAACTGCTTCTCTACACCATTGGAGAATGGATAGAATGGTGTCATTGTCAGATGTATTATTCAGTACTGAGAGCAGAAATTCTAAAGTATACTGGATGAAAATTGAGGGCCATTGTCTGACGTGATTGTTTCTAGGGCACCTTCAGTGGCCAGTATTTTCTGCAAAGCACTTTTTTCACCTTGCTGTGTTATTTGATGTTTGAACTACACAAAGAAACTTGGAAATTGAGTCTACATTGTTGAGTCAAATCTCTCTGAGGAAGGGGCTAGTAAGACCATGTGGATGTACTCCCCCAGGCACTGCAGTGTTGAGCAGGCATGGAAACGTGCGGGGTACTGACTAAATAGACATGCAGGTCTTGCAGCAGGGGGCTGCCCTTTCACTGTCCTGTGTCACAGTAGGCATGTTACTTTGTAAGTGCCTTTATAAGTCTCATCTCCCAGGCTAGCATGCAGGAGGTTTATGACATGCTGATGGGTACCTGGCAGGCATCATTGTCTGATGCCAGTACCAGTTTTTGTTGTAATATCTAGATCCTGTTTCTCAGGGAAAAATATGTATGGAGTTCTGCAAGGAGGTTGGGTGGGAGACTTTGTGGCCAACATTGGTGAATTTATTTGATGATTTGTTTGAGGATAAGGTCTTCAGCTATATCCTCCACAACAGTGGATGAAGAGTCAGGGAACTCTTGTAGACAATTTTTTAAGGTATCATTTATTCAGAAGCACAGTGTTTCCCGAAAGCCAAATGTGGGATCTGTTCACATAGATTGTTTGGATAGGACATCAGCATTGGGATGTTGTGGTGTTGGTCAATAGTGAATTGAATAATTGTAGTTGCTGATGAATAGCACACAGTGTTGTAGTCATTGTATCATTCTTTTTCTTCTCCCCTCCCCCCCCCCCCTTCTCCTTTTAACACAGTTCTTAGGACCAAACAAGGAAATTAGTGGTTTGTGGTACATTATGACATGAAATTTTGACCATAAAGAATGTTATGGAACTTCTGAATGCCAAAAATGATAGCCAGTGCTTCTTTCTCAATTTGTGAGTAATTTATCAGGCATGAAGTGAGTCTTTTCGATTCATATACATGGCCCACACACATTAATGTGTCCACAACCTATGTTGACATCAAGGTGCAATAACCACTCATAGACAGCAGGTGGCAGTACCATCAGTGGGGTCTTCATAAAGTGTGTCAGGAGCTGTGGAAAACAGTGCAGACATTGTCATAATGTGGGAATGGAGCAGTTCATCTGATGTCCAAAAGGACATGATTTTATTAGCTTTTGAGTCAAGGGTGTAAGCATTTCCAAAATCATTAAATTTGTTAACTGTTCATTTGCTACCTTGCTAAAGCATATCATCCATGGCTAAATGGTGCTACCCAAAACCAATGCTGAGACAGCTGTGCCACAGATGACAGTGGTGAATAACAGCTGGGGAGGTGTGATGGGGCAACTGTTGAGCAACTGATTACCCACATAAATCAAGGGGCTACCAACAGTGTCTCCTCATTGACCATTCAGAAAACGTTGTTTCTTATGGGCCTCTGCAGCAAGCATTTTGTTTACACTGCCATGCTGACTGCTGTTCATCGGAGGTGAAGGCTGGATTTTGCTTGTCAGTACTGCAACTGGTTGTTCACTGAGAGGCAACAGGTGGCTTTCTAGGATGAATCATGTTTTCTGCTCCATCGGACAGATGGCTGTTGATGTGTACAGTGTGAAATGTCTGAAAGCAAACATTCTGCATAATTTATGATCTGGGAAATGTTTTCATGGCATTCCCTGGGTGATCACATCAATATGGAAGGCACAAAGGACCAACAAATGTTACCCCTACATGCAGTTCACTTTTTCTCAGCATGATGGCATCTACCAGCAAGACAATGCATGTGTCAAACACCTTGTAGTGTGGTTTGGAGAATACCAGGGTGAATTTACCATACCACTCTGGTCGCTAAACTCCCCAGATTTATACCCTATCAAGAATCTGTTAGACCATATCAATTGCGCTGTTCACACTGTGGGCCCTCAACTGATAAACCTTGCACAGCTGGCCACAGCATTGGAGTCAGCACTGCTCCATATCCCTCTTAGTACTTTCTAGAACCTCGCTGATCTCTTACTGCACATCTTGCAATGGTCCATACTGTGAAAGGTGATTATTCAGGCTTTTGAAAGGTGGTCACATTAATGTGACCGAACAGTGTACGAGATCTGTTCAAAAAGTTCCGGAACTTTGTCCACAAAATTTTTCTATGAATCTTCCTGGCAGATTAAAACTGTGTGCCAGACCAAGACTTCAACTTGGGACTTTGCCTCTTCACGGGCAGTGCACTACCATCTGAACTACCCAAGCACGAATCATGCCCCGTGCTCCCGAGGAAGTTTCATATCAGCACACACTCTGCTGCAGAGTGAAAATCTCATTCTGGAATTTTTCTGTGCTTACCTTTTACTTATTGTGCATGGTCTCCTTTGAAATACTCTCCTCCACAATTGATACACCACTCCCACTGCTGTTTCCGCTTTCGGAAGCAGTCTTGGTATGCCTCTTGCTGGATTGCATGAAGCACCACCTGTGAATTTCCTTTTATCTCATCTGTCATTGCAAATCTTTGTCCTATCAATGAGGTTTTCAATACTGGAAAAAAAGATCTGCAGGGGCCAGGTCTGGAGAGTACAGAAGATGAGGCAGCACAGTGATTTCATTTCTTGTGCAATAGTCATGCATCAAAATGGATGAATGTGCAGGTGCATTATCATGATGCAAGAGACATTAATTGTCTCTCCACATTTCAAACCATTTCCTTTTCACATTTTATCACAGTCATCACAATATGTCCCTATAGTACCATCAGTTAACAGCTTGTTCCTGTTGCCTGAATTCATGAAGAACTACTCCTTCAAAGTCAAAGAAAACTATCAGCATGGCTTTGAGATGTGACCTGACCTGACGAACTTTTTTTGGTCTTGGAGAATATTTCTTGACTCATTGTGAAGACAGAACCTTAGTCTCAACACCATGACCATAGATCCACATCTCACCACCAATTAAGATTATTTTAAGAAACATATTGTTCTCATTTGTGTGATCTAAAATCTCTTCTTAGATTGTGAGATGAAGGTCTTTCTGGTCTTGACTTGTAGGCCATGGGACGAACTTGATGGCAACATGATGCATTCCTAGATGCTGTGTCAGGATTTCATGATGTGATCCAACTGAAATGTTACATTCTTCTGCAATGTCTCTGACAGTCTGACTTTGATTGGCATGCATAATTCCTGTGATGTTCCTGATGTGAGCATCATCGGTAGGTGTCAAAGGGCATCCTGAATGAGAGCCATCTCTAACTTCAATCCAAATGTGAACTAGGTGTAACATTGAGTATGTATTAAGCACTCATCACCATAGGCTTTCTGCATCATTTGGTGTGTATCTTGAGAGGTCTTCTTGAGTTTCATGCTCTATTTAATGCAGTTACATTGCTGCTCTAAGTCTCCAATCTCAAAATTTGCAAACTTTGTCACACAACTTTCTATTCAATACAGCACTAAACAATAACTAACAGACATACAACAATGAAGCTCCCAGCAGTTACACATTAAATACAGGCATGTGCAAGAATGCCAACTGTATTTTGCTCCAACACATCATAGGCACAAAACAATGAATGTTCCAGACCTGATGCCATGCTGAGACATGTCAGTGTCCAACGCAAGACATTTGATTCTATATTATGTTTAAATTTGTGAAAAGCCCCCTGACAGTGCTGTGACCATTCATATTTTGCACCTTCGTTGCATAGTTGTTAAGGAGTCTGGTGAGCTGGATGGTATTTGATTATATTTTGCATAATCAATTCTTTTTCTGAGGAATAACTAATGGCTTTTTTAAGTTTGTAGACACTTTCATTTTTCCTATGATTGCACAAGTTGCTGAGTCAACTGAAATCCCTTAAAAATAAATATGTGACCTAAATACTCCACCTGTTCTTGAAAGAATTTGCACTTTCATAGGTTCCATTTTAAGCCATTTTGTTGTAGTGTCTAGAAAAGAAGGTGTAGGTACACTATATGTTGCTCCTTTGTAGCACCTCTTACTAATATATTATTGAGATGATTGACTGTTTCACAATGTTTGGAATTAACTTGTGCACTACCAATTCTGAAAAATACCCTACTGTATGTATAAAATCCAAATGGAGTTTTGATGACCATGAATTGATGGGACTGTTTGTCTGGTGGCAACTGTAATTAAGCTTAAGAGAGATCCATTTTGCAGAAGTACTGTCTACCTGATAGTCTTGACATCACCTCATATGGCCTTCATATAGGATAGATGACAATCTGTGATTGTGCATTTATAGTTGGTCTTAAGTTAGCACAAACATGTTAGGAACTATTTGGTTTTCATAACACTACCAATAGTGTTACCCATTGATTGGATGTGACAGGTGTGTGAATGTTTTCTTTTACAAAATGATTTAATTTGTACTTGATGTCATCTCAAAATGCTGCTGGTACTGGTCTGCCTCTAAAGTAATGAGATGCTGCAGAAGACTTTAGCTAAATGTGAGATATATAATAGTTCTTACACCCTCAGCCTGGTGAAAGTAGGTCTGAAAATTGGTGCATAGTGAGTGAAGATCATGGTTCAACTGCCACTACAGTGTTGCTGTTGACTGCTATATTTAAATCCACAAATGAAATAGTGTCCATTCCAAAAGTGTTTTTTGTCCATTGTGACTGCATAACTAAGAACTAAGTTGGATGGATGACTCTTTTGTACAGTGCCATCACTGTGCATTTAGCATGCAAAAGTATGCAGTGGGGTTGTAAATTTTGTGATGTCACCTGTAGAGACAGAGACCCAATATAGATTTCCTCATCTATAGTAGAAACTGGGGAACTGGAACAGAATAGAAATTTTATTATGTGGTTGTTGATTTTTAGTGGGAGAGAGAACTTTTGCAGGAAAAGGTTCAACTGTGGCTGTAATGTGCTTATATTACTGGGGTGTTGTTGGTGTAACACAGTGCCTCTTTTACAGTCTTCTGCCACATATCCGTACTTACAGCACTGTACATAACATGTTTCACTGTACAGGCCCTGAGTGCATGCATATTTAGCAAAACACTCTGGGCAGCCTCAATACTGCTTCCTGCTGTTGTAGTGAGGTTGGTTGGTAAATGGAGTACATGAAGACTGGAGTCAAATTTGTGCCAGTGGTGATGTGTTGTTTGGGCTTTGTCCTTAAATGAGCATTTGGATTGAAACCTGAGTTGGATGACCTTGATGAGTTCTGATCACGCTTACTGGGGTGTGTATGGGATTGCTGTGTTACACATTCAACCTAACTCACATCAAAATTTTGCTATCCTGCATTCAATATTTTAAGCAATTTTACATAAGATATGCTGCCTTCCTCAAAATAGTGGCATTTCAAATGTTTTTGACAGTAGGATTTGTTTACTGCAATGCTTGTGTGAAAACTTCTTTATAGGGTGCATTTTTAATTATTATATACCCACTAATGATTCAGCATAGGACATTTTACAATTCTGATTTCAACACAAAAATTGACACTTATGGGTCAGTCATTTGAGATCAGCTGGCCATACAGCGTATGAGTGTTGTGACTTCTTACAACATCCAAGAAATGAAAGCCTACCTAATACAACATGTGTTTGCATCTTGTAATGCACAGAGAACAAACTGTATTTCAGACAAATGTAAACACACACATTTATTGAGAGAAAATATTTTTTGTAGAAGACACCATAATTGGAGTTACTAGATAATTCTTTTATTTTTTAATATTTATTTATTTATTTTTTGTAGAAGACAACATAGTTTGGGTTAGCAGATAGTAGAATTTTTTTGTAGAAGACACTATAATTGGGGTTAGTAGCTAGTAGAAAAACACTATTTAGCAACATCTTTTCTCTTACTCATCTGGATGTTGCACTGCATACATCTGTATTATGAGCAAAATCAGCTTTTGGATGAAGTTGTGTGAATGGTGGTGGTGGAAACTGTTTTGGACTGATGAATTGCTATAGTGTAAGATGTTACAGCTGTTTGTTGTTCCAGAATTTTCTTTTGTAATTTGTCTTATCATGCCTCACATTGCATTTGAAGCTGTTACTGTCACAGTTTCATGAATTCTGTATTCATGATCACTGAACTTAATCTGTTGCCCTCACAGAAGTTCCAAGTTTGAATTATTATTACCAATACTATACCTTCTGTGATGCAACACACCTTTTATCCCACAAATGTAGCTATATGGTTATCATTTGGGAGTTCATAATTCTGTTGCACACTGCATCACCATAAATTGTAGACCACACCAAGGTAATAATCCAGACAATCAAGGGTCAAGCAGATCCATCAATAATCCATGAACAACAATGCAAAACATAATCCAGTTGAAATCCGGTAAAGATCCACACCATGATTTAAAGTGTCTTGCAGCCAGCCAGATGTCTGGTCTTACCTCTGTCCTGACACCAAAATTCTAGCCCTCATGATGACCTGCTGGCACTTTCTGCTGCTCTCCAGAGGAATCAGTGACAGTGGACATTGCATGGTGTCATTCTAGCTGTTGTATGAGAGAGTTGTAGCAGAAATTCTGATCAGTTAGATTTGTTTCACTACAATGAGATGGCACACTTTCGCTTTCTCCAAATTCCCATCTGGAAATCATACTGCCTTTTCTATTGAATTCAGATGTGTGATGTCCTGTCAGAGATTGTCCCATGCCATGTCTCTCACTTGTTTTGTGCTCACTTGAGTACTTTGGGAGCTTGTGATTATACTATACTTCTCTGGAAGCTGCTGTGGTGCTCAGTCTTGTACTTATGATGATACAATTGCTGAGTTTATGGATTTGCTCTATTGACTCTGCCATGGCATTGACATCGTAGCTTATGATAGGTTAACAGTTTTCTTTATGGGTTGGTTCTCTGATATAATTTACACTGATCAGACAGAATGTTATGAGCACCAACCTACTATTCATATAAACCCATTCAGGTGACAGCAGCATTACCTGGTGCAGAATGACTGCTACTGAGACACATGCACAGCGCATGCAGTATCAGTGAGTGTGCTGTTAATGTGCCAAATGGGAAAGACATGTGATCTATCTCTGCCCGAACTCTTTGCCTTTACAAATGTCATACATTGTTCAATAAGTGTAGATGTCTGCTTGTGTCTGTATATGTATGGATGGATGTGTGGGTGTGTGTGTGTGTCTGTGTATGTGCGGATGGATATGTGTGTGTGTGCGAGTGTACACCTGTCCTTCTTTCCCCCTAAGGTAAGTCTTTCCGCTCCCGGGATTGGAATGACTCCTTACCCTCTCCCTTAAAACCCACATCCTTTCGTCTTTCCCTCTCCTTCCCTCTTTCCTGAAGAAGCAACCGTCGGTTGCGAAAGCTAGAAATTCTGTGTGTGTGTTTGTGTGTTTTATTTAATGTGCCTATCTACCGGCGCTTTCCCGCTTGGTAAGTCTTGGAATCTTTGTTTTTACTATAAAGTTAGCATCATTTAATACTGAAGCTAAATCTGAAAAGTTATTAGTACTGGTAACCTACATAAGAAAGTCCATGTGTAAAAACTGTGTTGACTCTTGACAAGTGTGAGATGTATGGTACGGAAAAGCTGAGGAGGGAGTTACTTGTCAAGTGTGGCATGAGACAGATGTGTTTCTGTAGCATCAACAAATCTAAAGGTGTTGTATGATGTTAGTGCCCATATTGCAACTTAAATATATTTGATACATAAGTGGGGCCAGAAGCACCAATAAATCATGAAGATTACTGAAACTAACAGCCTTTTTTTAATTTCTTGAAAGTAAACTTAGAAAATCATTGAGCAAACTCTTGCAGAACTGCAACTATGAAACTGGAAAACTACATTACTAACACAGTTCATGATTCGTGAATCTTAGTTGTGTGTTGTCTATCTAACAGCTTCCAGAGGCAAGAACTACTTGTTTTTCCATATTTAATATAATCATTGACCAATTTTGAAAATTTAATATGCTGTCAAAATCTATTCATTAAGAGGGATAGTGTTATATTAAAGGTTTAACATAGTAAGGCAAGTATTACAGTTGGGAACTGTGTGTATGTCTTCAGGCAGCATAGATCACTACACACAAGTTACCCTGACTATATTCATCCAGTGTTTGAGAATGAAAATACTTAATGACATCCAACAAAATTTAAATGCAATTTCGAACCTTTATGAAATTTCCTGGTTGCCACCCCCCACATAATAATGAAAGGGGAAAAAGTATCGTTTACAACATTTCTGCTGTTCATGGAAGAAAATTTCAGCATCATGTTTGACATTTTAATTTACTATTTCTTTAATACTAACTTTATTCACTATGTATTCTGCAGATGGTACCCACTTATATCACTGAATGTACCTGCAAAATTATGTCATTGTATGACCCATAATTCATGAGCTATGACATCGTAAACATGAGATGCATGAATCTCTAGCTTTTAAACATTTTTTCCATTTTTTGCACCCTTCATATGCATAAACTTGCATACTTTTTCTTCCTCATTTTCAGTTGAATTGTGATCTGCTTCCAATAGGGACTGTGAAAGTGCATCAGCTTCCTTGTCTTCAAAACCTTCTATATATTTTGTTTCATTATCAAACTGCTGGAGAAATATGGCCGACCTTGTGAATCGTTAATGGTACAATCAGCATTCATGCAGATAACATTATGCTTTTTGATCAGATTGTACTGTAACTTTGCATCCCATTATGTAGTTCTTGAACTTACTAAAGGCCCAGTGTACAGGAGGCAGTTGTTTCTCAGTCACAGCATATTTGCTCTAATCCTTTAATAATATTCCAGTTGCAAATACAACAGTTTGTTGTTTTGTTTCCTCATGTTCTACTTTTTTTTTGGGATAAATGAGCCCTCAGTCCATATCCACAGAGTCACAGCACACAGAAAAAGGTAATGCAATGTTAGGTCCCAGCAAGGTGTTACAGTAACTTGAATTTCCTTTGTTTTCTTGTGTCATAAGCTTCTTGACATTTCTGATCCCATTTTCAGATGCCATTTTTTCTCAACAGGTTACTTAAATAAGGCACATTCATACATTGACCAGTGATACATTTTCTATAAAATCCACCAAACCAAAAATGATTGTGATTGTTTTTTTATTATTACATGCAGGAAATGACATATTTTCCACATTTATCGAACTTTGTCCAATCACAAAAGCTACTTCTCAAGCAATTATGTCAAAAATAGAGGATAAGTACCTTGCACAAATAGGGAGGCCAAATGCTATTTTTTCAGTTAGTGGTCACAATTTATATCGAAAACATGAAATCTTTATTGGAAGAAGAAGGATAAACACATTTTAATTTCAGCATACAGTCCATCAAGTAATCTAGTAGAGAGGTACTAATGGGAGATAGGAATAGTGTATTGAATCTACTGTAGTGAGAAACATCCAACTTGGATTGAACACGTTACAGCCTTTGAAGAAGTAATGAATACCGGTAGTCTACAACATTCTCTAGAAAGAGAAATGACAGTCAAGGAACTTATGACAAAACAAAATGAGGATAGAAAGAAGTGATGCAATCACAAGGTAAAAATCTCAGGGTTACAGATTTAGTTTTAATGATTACATGGGAGAGATAAAAATTGATTACTTTGCAATTAAAGAAATTTTTGGCTACCTGCATAGGACCTTTTCTAATTTTACAAAACCTTCACCTATATGCACAGAATGCAAAATCTAGAAAATTATTTGGCTTGAGAAATGTAACACCATTGAAGACCTACATACAAATGTCTTTCAACATATCCGCTGGTATTTGATGATTATTACTTTGAAAAGAAAAACTTACCACAAACATATGACCTCAATGGGGCACTCAATCTATGAATGCCATCTGCATGTAAAATACGTAGGTCATATCTGTATGACACTATTCTTATATAGCCCATTACCTGTACTGCACAAATTCTGTTTTCTGAGCTTATTAATCAATGTACCTATTTATACTGTGTTATAAAAATCTTACACGAGGGCTTGCTGGAAAGTAATGGTGCTGAATTTTTTATTCCGTTCTCAATGTCAGTTGAGATATTACATGTCAAGCATATTACTTGGTCAACTTTCGCATTTCTGTGACACTACTTGCATAATAGTCTCCTTCTGAAATTGGACTTGTTTTTAAACAAAGCAAGTCAGTGGAAACATTATGTCAATGTATGTGGTGACTTTAATATTGACTTCCTCACCAACAAGAGAGATTGCAAAATTTTACAATCTGCAGAGCCTTGTAAATGAGCCCACTAGAACAAGATCCACTCACATGACAGCCTTTGACCAAACTCTGGCAAATAGAAATGTGGTTATGCCCAACACTACAAGTACACAGTGTAGGACTCAGCAATTACCAAGCTGTTGTACTAAATGCCAATGTAAACAAAGATACCACAAACCCAATGCCACTTAAAGCTTTATGGAGGTGTTACATTCTGGATAACTTAAACAGACTAAACACCCTCCTATGAACAGGGAAGTGGATGGAGATGTATGCAGCCAATGATGTCAACATAAAATTTAAGTGGTCCACCATTTTGAAGAAAGAATCCCAGAAAAATCAATAAGTATAAATAATAATAAAGAAAACATGAACTGGATTACATCATCTATAAATAGCTGAAAATATAATAGAGTTCTCCACATGTATTAAACAAAGTAATGACTCCCCTCAACCAATCAATCACTATAAAAGCTACACATCTATCCTAAGGGAAGTGATAAAACAGGTTAAAAGATTGCACAGTGATGAGTACATTGCCAAATCCAATAACAAATTAAAAGCAATGGGTAATATTAGAAAGGGAAAAAGGGTAAAACAAAGTTATAAACAAAAACATAGAAATTAAACTCAATGACGAATTGATATCTTCTCCTTAAGCTATGGTGAACATATTCAACCAATTCTTTATGGGAATAGCTGAAAATATGGTCAAAAATAATCAAACACCAAACCAGAAAAACCATTCGTCTACAGAGTCAATATTCACTGCTAGTCACTGAAGATGTTTCAAAAGCCCTCAGAGAGATAAGAAATTTTTATTCAGCTGACACTGATAGTATTCCAGCATCTGTCATCAAAAATTGTGCACATACTATTGCTGAACTACTGATTCATTTCTATATCTGTTCTTTTCAGGTAGGTACTTTCCCAAAAGCACTGAAAACATATACAGTAATTCCTCTTTTCAAAAAAAGTAATAATAAAGACATGAACAACTATAAGCCTATCACAATTTCATCTTGTTTCTCTAAATAATTTGAAAAAATTATGCACAAAAAACTGATGGGCTTCATAGATAAAAAAGATTTATGGAGTGAGTCCCAACATAAGTTTAGAAACAATAAAGCTACAGAAATGGCAGATTGCATTATAGATACCAGATCTGTAAGATACAAAACAACCCAATATAGTCATATGTCTAGATCTATCAAAGGCTTTTGACACACTGTATCACAAAATACTGCTGGAAAAAATTGAACAATATGGTATCAGAGGACTTGCACAAGAATGGAGTGCATCATTCCTAAGCAATTGTATACACAAGGTCAGCAAGAAGTACACTAACTAATAACACAATCCAATAATTGAAATTGGAATCCTATGTATCTACATCTACATCTACATCCATACTCTGCAAACCACCTGACGGTGTGTGGCGGAGGGTACCCTGAGTACCTCTATCGATTCTCCCTTCTATTCCAGTCTCGTATTGTTCATGGAAAGAAGGATTGTCAGTATGCTTCTGTGTGGGCTCTAATCTCTCTGATTTTATCCTCATGGTCTCTTTGCGAGATATACGTAGGAGGGAGCAATATACTGCTTGACTCTTCGGTGAAGGTTAGTTCTCGAAACTTTACCAAAAGCCCGTACCAAGCTACTGAGCGTCTCTCCTGCAGAGTCTTCCACTGGAGTTCATCTATCATCTTCGTAATGCTTTCGCAATTACTAAATGATCCTGTAACGAAGTGCGCTGCTCTTTGTTGGATCTTCCCTATCTCTTCTATCAACCCTATCTGGTAAGGATCCCACACTGCTGAGCAGTATTCAAGCAGTGGGCGAACAAGCATACAGTAACCTACTTCCTTTGTTTTCGGATTGCATTTCCTTAGGATTCTTCCAATGAATCTCAGTTTAGCATCTGCTTTACTGACAATCAACTTTATATGATCATTCCATTTTCACTCCCAGATAATTTATGGAATTAACTGCTTCCAGTTGCTGACCTGCTATTTTGTAGGTAAATGATAAGGGATCTATCTTTCTATTTATTCACAGCACATTACACTTGTCTACATTGAGATACAATTGCCATTCCCTGCACCATGCGTCAATTCGCTGCAGATCCTCCTGCATTTCAATACAATTTTCCATTGTTACAACCTCTCAATACACCACAGCATCATCTGAAAAAAGCCTCAGTGAACTTCCGATGTTATCCACCAGGTCATTTTTGTATATTGTGAATAGCAACGGTCATATGACACTCCCCTGCGGCACACCTGAAATCACTCTTACTTCAGAAGACTTCTCTCCATTGAGAATGACACGCTGCATTCTGTTATTTAGGAACTCCTCAATCCAATCACACAATTGGTCTGATAGTCCATATGCTCTTACTTTGTTCATTAAACGACTGTGGGGAACTGTATTGAATGCCTTGCGGAACTCAAGAAACACGGCATCTACCTGTGAACCCGTGTCTATGGCCCTCTGAGTCTCGTGGACGAATAGTGCGAGCTGGGTTTCACATGACCGTCTTTTTCGAAACCCATGCTGATTCCTACAGAGTAGATTTCTAGTCTCCAGAAAAGTCATTATACTCGAACATAATACGTGTTCCAAAATTCTACAACTGATCGATGTTAGAGATACAGGTCTATAGTTCTGCACATCTGTTCGACGTTCCTTCTTGGAAACGGGGATGACCTGTGCCCTTTTCCAATCCTTTGGAATGCTACGCTCTTCTAGAGACCTACAGTACACTGCTGCAAGAATGGGGACAAGTTTAGTAGTAAAACTGTTAATATTGGGACGTCTACTTTTCCTCCTGTATATTAATGTCTTGAGCCTAAATGTAGATGTACACAAAACCATAATATTTGCAAATGAAGAAACTGTACTATGCAAAGGAGAGAACATAGATGCTGTTCAGAAAGCTATGAACTTGACTACTGAATAACTGAGAAACTGGGCTAAAATCAACAGAGTAACCAACAATAAAAAGACAGTGTCCATGAACTTTCATACCAAACAAAATGCAAACTCCTCTCAACTACTTCTAACAGCAAATAACCAACCAATAGTTACTAAAACTGTATTCAGATTGCTAGGTCTACAGGTGCAAGGTAAACTGAAATGGAGTACACATACTGAAGAGGTAAATGCTAGAATAAGTACTGGCTGCTATGCACTGCATGTGCTGAACTTATGTGCTAGCCACAAAACAATCACAGTTGTACATAGGTGTCCATAAAGGTCCACATAAATATGGTGTGATATTCTGGAAAAATTCTCCAACTGCACAGAGCACTTTCAGACTCCAGAACTGGGCCATGAGGATATACGTACTATTAGATCACATAGATTAATAAGTAGATATTAAATAAATAAAAACTCTCTGCTGCTAGAGAACCCTGAATAGCATGTAACATGGTGGTGGGTAATGTAACTATGTCGGCACATGAGGAACAACGTGCTGTAAGTGAGTTTCTAACCATGGAAGAGTTTTTACACACAGCAATCCTCTTTCAGCATGAGAATGCCAGACCACATATGAATGCTGCAACAATGTGATGCCTTGGGTTCACTATCATCAATCATGTCCCATGCAGCCCTGGCATAACACCACCCAATTAACATCTGTATACTAAACTTAAAAAGCACCTTCGAGGACTTCACTTTGATTGTGATAAAGTAGTGCAAGCACCTTTTCAGCTTACCTTCATAATTATAGCATGAAAATAAAAATTAAAGTGTATCTGATTTATGTTCAGATGAATAAACAGGGAAATAAAGAGAGTCTGACATATGTTCAGATGAATAAGTAGAAAATTGGGGTGTAATAATCATTACAAATTTTCTGTGTTGATACTCAATATGCCTCAAATGATAATATATATCTTACTTTTATAATGTTTAAAGCACATCTGTAGTACATCAGTGGAGCCCTAAATGAATGTGTATTAATGGCATACTAATTTCGATTGCTAAGTAATTTGGCATGTTTATGTGAGAGACAAATATCAGAATGACTTTTTTTTTTTAAAAAAAAAAAGGTTATTGAAAGAGTTACCAGAAGGCAACAACAATGTGAGAGACAAATATCAGAATACCTTTTTTTTTTTAAAAAAAAAAAAGGTTATTGAAAGAGTTACCAGAAGTCCTGCAGTACTTGTCTATTGGGATGGATTCTGTTTTGATCCAAACAAGCTACTATCACATAATTTAGTAACTACAGTATCAATTTTTGGTTTTATTTTGTTTTTCTTGATATATATATATATATATATATATATATATATATATATATATATAACAGAAAGAAACTTCCACATGGGAAAAATATATTAAAAATAAAGATTCCAAGACTTACCAAGCGGGAAAGCGCCGGCAGACAGGCACATGAACAAAACACACAAACACACACACAAAATTACGAGCTTTCGCAACTGGCAGTCGCTTCGTCAGGAAGGAAGGAAGGAGAGGGAAAAATGAAAGGGTGTGGGTTTTAAGGGAGAGGGTAAGGAGTCATTCCAATCCCGGGAGCGGAAAGACTTCCCTTAGGGGAAAAAAAAGGACAGGTGTACACTCGCACACACACACACATATCCATCCGCACATACACAGACACAAGCAGAAGTCTGCTTTCCCGCTGCTTTCCCGCTATATATATATTAAAAATAAAGATTCCAAGACTTACCAAGCGGGAAAGCGCCGGCAGACAGGCACATGAACAAAACACACAAACACACACACAAAATTACGAGCTTTCGCAACTGGCAACTGGCAGTTCCTTCCTGACGAAGCAACTGCCAGTTGCGAAAGCTCGTAATTTTGTGTGTGTGTTTGTGTGTTTTGTTCATGTGCCTGTCTGCCGGCGCTTTCCCGCTTGGTAAGTCTTGGAATCTTTATTTTTAATATATTTTTCCCATGTGGAAGTTTCTTTCTGTTTTATATATATATATATATATATATATATATATATATATATATATATATATATATATATATATATATATATATATATATATATATATATGATGATGTAAATAAAACAGAAAGAAACTTCCCATGTGGAAGTTTCTTTCTGTTTTATATATATATATATATATATATATGATGATGATGTAAATAAAACAGAAAGAAACTTCCACATGGGAAAAATATATTAAAAACAAAGATTCCAAGACTTACCAAGCGGGAAAGCGCCGGCAGACAGGCACATGAACAAAACACACAAACACATACACAGAATTACGAGCTTTCGCAACTGGCAGTTGCTTCGTCAGGAAGGAAGGAAGGAGAGGGAAAAATGAAAGGATGTGGGTTTTAAGGGAGAGGGTAAGGAGTCATTCCAATCCCGGGAGCGGAAAGACTTCCCTTAGGGGGAAAAAAGGACAGATGTACACTCGCACACACACACACACACACACACATATCCATCCGCACATACACAGACACAAGCAGACATATTTAAAGGCAAAGAGTAAGGGCAGAGATGTCAGTCGAGGCGGAAGTACAGTGGCAAAGAAGTTGTTGAAAGACAGGTGAGGTATGAGTGGCGGCAACTTGAAATTAGCGGAGGTTGAGGCCTGGCGGATATCGAGAAGAGAGGATATACTGAAGGGCGAGTTCCCATCTCCGGAGTTCGGATAGGTTGGTGTTGGTGGGAAGTATCCAGATAACTCTGACGGTGTAACACTGTGCCAAGATGTGCTGGCCGTGCATCAAGGCATGTTTAGCCACAGGGTGATCCTCATTACCAACAAACACTGTCTGCCTGTGTCCATTCATGCGAATGGACAGTTTGTTGCTGGTCATTCCCACATAGAAAGCATCACAGTGCAGGCAGGTCAGTTGGTAAATCACGTGGGTGCTTTCACATGTGGCTCTCCCTTTGATCGTGTACACCTTCCGGGTTACAGGACTGGAGTAGGTGGTGGTGGGAGGGTGCATAGGACAGGTTTTACACCGGGGGCGGTTGCAAGGGTAGGAGCCAGAGGGTAGGGGAGGTGGTTTGGGGATTTCATAGGGATGAACCAAGAGGTTACGAAGGTTAGGTGGACGGCGGAAAGACACTCTTGGTGGGGTGGGGAGGATTTCATGAAGGATGGATCTCATTTCGGGGCAGGATTTTAGGAAGTCGTATCCCTGCTGGAGAGCCACATTCAAGGTCTGATCCAGTCCCGGGAAGTATTCTGTTACAAGTGGGGCACTTTTGGGGTTCTTCTGTGAGAGGTTCTGGGTTTGAGGGGATGAGGAAGTGGCTCTGGTTATCTGCTTCTGTACCAGTTTGGGAGGGTAGTTGCGGGATGCGAAAGCTGTTTTCAGGTTGTTGGTGTAATGGTCGAGGGATTCAGGACTGGAGCAGATTCGTTTGCCACGAAGGCCTAGGCTGTAGGGAAGGGACCGTTTGATATGGAATGGGTGGCAGCTGTCAAAATGGAGGTACTGTTGCTTGTTGGTGGGTTTGATGTGGACGGATGTGTGCAGCTGGCCATTGGACAGATGGAGGTCAACGTCTAGGAAAGTGGCATGGGATTTGGAGTAGGACCAGGTGAATCTGATGGAATATATATATATATATGCGAACACCTCGTGGTTTATGCAAGATGGTGCCCGGCCACATCGCACGGCCGACGTCTTTAATTTCCTGAATGAATATTTCGGTGATTGTGTGATTGCTTTGGGCTATCCGAAACATATAGGAGGCGGCGTGGATTGGCCTCCCTATTCGCCAGACATGAACCCCTGTGACTTCTTTCTGTGGGGACACTTGAAAAACCATGTGTACCGCCAGAATCCAGAAACAATTGAACAGCTGAAGCAGTACATCTCATCTGTCTGTGAAGCCATTCCGCCAGACACGTTATCAAAGGTTTCGGGTAATTTCATTCAGAGACTACGCCATATTATTGCTACGCATGGTGGATATGTGGAAAATATTGTACTATAGAGTTTCCCAGACCACAGCGCCATCTGTTGTTGACAATTGTAACTACTGTAATTTCGAAAGTTTGTCTGCCTGAAAATGTACTGTTGTCCCAAGCATATTGCAACAAACGGTGTATTTCTATCGCTGCTCGTTAAGTTTGTATTGCCGTTTCAAATATACCCGTCAATTTTGAAACACTAATGGAAAGAAACTTCCACATGGGAAAAATATATTAAAAACAAAGATTCCAAGACTTACCAAGCGGGAAAGTGCCAGTAGACAGGCACAATAAAATAACACACAAACACACACACAAAATTTCTAGCTTTCACAACCAACGGTTGCTTCTTCAGGAAAGAGGGAAGGAGAGGGAAAGACGAAAGGATGTGGGTTTTAAGGGAGAGGGTAAGGAGTCATTCCAATCCCGGGAGCAGAAAGACTTACCTTAGGGGGAAAAAAGGATAGGTATATACTCGCGCGCGTGTGCGCGCACACACACACACACACACACACACACACACACACACACACACACAAGCAGACATCTACACTTATTGAACAATGTTCATTGTGGTTTCATGTGTTAAATGGGATGCAATTTTTGTGTCTTTCCTAATTCAAATGTTTTTCTTTTGAACTTGAAATACTGGAAACCTGAATGGAGTATATGTGACCTCTTTTTGGGGAATTGTTAATGTCGAAGGTTTAAAGTGGATGCATTTGTCCTAGGAGGTTGTATCACTTTGAGGAAGGAATTGAGCTCATTGTCTGAGAAGCTTCATCTCAAAGTTCCATTTTATTTTGGTCTGTGGGCACCTACCTATCCCTCAGTCACTTTCTGGTGCAGGTACATACATGTGCATGTAGTCAGTACAGTATCTTAAACATTATCCACAATATCTCAAATGCCTTTTGATATATTTATGCTAATATTTTGATATTTATCAAAAAGAATTGTTGCTGTATTGAACATCATAATAAAAATGGCCATATCTCAAATAAGTAAATTCTAACGCAAATGTGAGCAAAATTAATATATAATAGAATTCCATCCCTAGTGGATTATCTATAGAATTCTAGGGGGTGTTGTAAAGAATTAGGTTGTGTATCAGATGCTAGGGCTGCATTACTAATTTTCCATGTATGACGTATGACAGTTCAGATTTGCACACCCAGATGTTGGTAAATAAAACCTGTAGTCGAAGAAATACACACGAGAATACAATATCTGATAATTATACTTACAGAATTTTATATGTTCTATTTGTATTCTTATGTGTAGATTAAAGAAAGAAAGGTTTCTGACTTATAGTAATTACAACATGTTTGTGAACATCTACTTATCCAAAGATAATATACTGAGAAGCAATTTAATTTTGGCTAGTAGTCATCTCACTTCAACAAAAACTACCACTTGCTTAAGAAACATAACAGCCAACCAAACTATCAACAATGAAACCAATCAATTATTGATAAAATTATTTAAGGGTATAGATAAAAAAAAATCTACTCATCAAGTGGTGGCAGAACACACACACATAAAAGACTGTTGTGATTGGCAAGCTATCGGAGCCAGTGGCTCCTCTTCAGGAAGAAAGGTTGAATGGGAAGGAAGAAAGTTGAAGGAAAAGGATTGGAGAGGTCTAGAAAAAGGGGTAGATTTTGGGAAAGTCACCCAGAACTGCGGGTCAGGGGAGACTTACCGTACGGGATGAGAAGGAAAGACTGTACAGTGAGTCTCCCTTGACCTGTGGTTCCATGTGACTTTCCTAAAATGTACCCCTTTTCCTAGACCTCTCCAGTCCTTTTCCTTCAGTCTTCATCCTTCCCCTTCAACCTTTCTGCCTGAAGAAGGAGCCACTGGCTCCAAAAAATTGCAAATCACAACAGTTAACCAAACTATTAAGGAATACAAATTGAGCCACAATTTGATGAAACATTTAGCTTCAAAATTTACCTTTCTTTTTAAAAAAGTCATTGTCTTTTGATAATACATAAGTATCATTTAACATCTTTGATGACAGACAAAAAACAGTGCATTTTAGAATACATCAAAACTGGTAAATTGTGATATGGTTCAAGAATTAATTATGTACTTATAGCTCTTGGGTGTCCAGCCAAGTGCAGTTACTTACAAAACTTGATACTTCAACAGTGTACTTTGCTATCATCTTCAGGTGATTCCTATAGAATGAGTATCTTTGCTACAGCATGCATCCATTACATTCTTATTTTTGCGTAGGTGGAATGATGGGGGAAGATGTAATCACCGAATGCTGGATACAAACTCCAGCCCTCAGTGTGTTTGCTTGTCTGTTGGGCTTGAGAATCGCTTTTGACTGATATTGTGACTTCAGCTGGCTGAGCTATGGGCTAACACTTAACTGAGAGTCAAGCTGCTGTCTCTATTGTTCACGCCCTCAGTCACTGCCATTTCAACAGACTCCTTTAGAACACAGCCTCAAAATGAAGAAGTCTGTCTTAGCATTTCCATTTGTTCATATTTCATTGAGTGCCTTACAGCATTGCACTGTTCCTGGCACATTTCTTCAACTGTTCAGACAATCTGCTTCATATATGCCTTACTGCATTTACATAGAAAATGAAAAATACCCAGTTTATGAGGCCCCAAGTCAACCTTCACCATACCTAATAGGGCATTTGATTTTATGTCAAGCCAAGATCCTGCTGATTTTGTTTCACACTTCGTCAGTGTTTGTGTATGGCAGATATGCTGTTGTCTTATACATCCTGTTGTGTTCTATTTTCTGAGCCTATACCTTCTACCTGAAAGTACGAATATGTCAGATTTGTCTCTTGCTGCATCCATTCTTCTTTAATACAACTTTAAGATGGTTGAGTTGTTGTGTTAAACTTTCTTTGGAAAATGTTACATGGGCTCTGTGGAGTGGATATAGCATACCCTTATGTTTTGAAGGATAATATGCACAGGTAGTATGGAAATACAAATCAGTGTGAGTGGCTTTCCTACACACAGTGTTTCCCATAGTGCATCAAAATAAGAGAGTTTGCTGTTCTCTTCCATCTCCATAGCGAATTTCATGCTAGGGTGCAGAGAGTTCTGATGCTGGAAAAACTCCTGGAGCCTTTTACTCACATATGGGCACACCACAGATGTGTCATGAAAAAAACTGAAGAAACATGTTGGTTTCAGTGCAGGTTTTTAGAGAGCTTTCTCTTCAAAATACTCCATGAATAAATTTGCCACAACTAGTGGTAGTGCCATTCATTTGTTCATAACAGTCATAGCAGTCACTTTCTCCTCAATGGCGTGCTGAACTCACATCAGACATGGCAACATATGAAAATTCCACTGAGACTTCAAGGGAAGGACACAGGTTGTGAGAGGCAAAGTTAAAAGCCGTAAATCATCATTATTGTTAAAACTTATATCATTCCTCTAACTTTCATACAGTCATCTGCAGCTGAATGGTTCCCTGTTGTTGTTTATGACCTAAAACTTGCATTATCGTAAATAAACTCCCCAATAAGTTTAATGTAAAAAAATTATACTTTTCTGAACCTTAGACAACTTTTAGCCACATTTCCATCCTTCACATCTTAAGTTGTATAGTTACTACGAAACAGTGCAGCTTTAACTTCATGTTCTCTTTATATCTCACCATACCTCTCGTCACATAACTATGGTTCTCTTGTGCAGTAAGTAGATTTTTTTGCAACAATGTAAGATTCTACTTTGTAATAATTAATGAAGTGTGTGTATATTTCCAACATGGCTTGCTTTTTCCATTCCGTACTACAGTCATTTTTGTTCTCGTCTGGAGTGTGTATCATATTTACCTTGCATCTCAGTTTTATCTTTCACTAATTTCATCTATTCTTGCCAAGCTCTGATTTTAAATGGTGATTTGTTCTCCAGTATTTGTTCTCTTGAAATGCATTTTCCATGCATTGCAGGTATATTCCTTTCATTAATACTTCTTTTATGGCTACAAACACTTCTGTAGCTGTTTCATCTATTAACACTGTGACATGTTATTTTACGTCAGTAATCTCTCGTAAATCCCCGCATTTCATTTTTCCTACTATTGAGATGTATCATAATGTCATACACAGAAAATTAATTGGAGTCCTCAGAATAGTGTTTTGGGTCCACTATCACACAACAGATGTGTTATTAGATTATTAATAATACTTTTTTGTGAAGCCATAAGAAAAAGGTATCCAGTATACGTAGGATTGGTCTACCATTTCACAAGGAACAATTAATTGCAAAGATGTCTTCACCTGAACAAAACAGTCTCAGTAATTGATAAGTATGTTGCTGTTGTAAGCAGCCCTAAAGCGAATAAACATCCATGGATCCACTCAGAAGATAAACATACGTCCATGTGGTAGAAATCTGCAATCATTGTCTTTTATTGCACTTTTATCAGCAAATGATTGTGAAACATATTGTTTACTCAGTGTGATGAGAGTGATGAATATGTTCATTAAAACCATGTATCAGCAGTATTTTGTTTTCCTTGTAACTCCAACAAATTTGATTTTTTATCAGACAGACAGATGAAAACACCATGAGAAGCTCATGCTTGAACATAAATGCAGAGCATGCAAAGCCTGCAGTTTGGGCTGTTGTGTATGACCTTGAATGGCACCTGTGCAATGTCCTCAATATGTTGAAAGTATCATTCATGGTCAAAACAGTGTTCTGTGTTGTTGTGAGAGCACTACGTTGAAGCTAAGCAATTTAAAATATGGACAAATTGTTAGTGCTTGTATGGTGGATGCTTCTATAACTGTGGTAGACCATGGTTTTTGGTGTTTCAAGAGGCACCCTATCAAAGATTTATACTACATACAGGGACAGCAGAAAAACATCATCCGCTAAGTCGGAACACAGAAGAAAGTGTGTGTTCAGTGACTGTGACAGATGATCACTGAGGAGGAGGGTGACAAAAATAAGAGCATAGTTGCAAAAGTTATTGCTGAAGTGTATGTAGCACTCACAAACCATGTCAGCACAAAATAATATCAAGGGAGCTCCATAAGCAGGACACTCCAGGCTAAACTGGAATTCCAAAAGCACTCATCAGTGATGCAAATGCCCATAACAGGAAAACATGGCCCTGAAGCCTTGAAACCTGGACTATGGAACAACAGAAGGAAGTCATTTGATCTTGTCAGACTTGTTTCATTCTGTTTCCAACTTCCCGCCAATTTTAGGCCCTAAGAGTGAAACATGGCGGAGGTTTGATGATGATTCAAGCAGCCATATCATGGTATTTGATGGGGTCCATGGTTACTTTACAAGACTGCATTGACACCATGGATGATGTATATAACTGTTGACTGATTAGGTCCATCCATAGTACAAATTTTGTTACCCAATACTGACACTGTTTTCCAAGAGGACAGGGCCCCTCTTCATACACTTTGCATAATCCAGGACTGGTTTTGTGAGCATGAGGATGAATTTTCATATATGTCCTGACCACCACAGCCATCACATCTCAATATTATGTAGACTTTGTGGTCTACTTTGGAGAGATGAGTTCGTGATCGCCATTCACCTCCATCATCATTACCTGAACTTGTCACCATTTTGCTGGAAGAATGGTACACAGCTTTGTCACATTAATGTGACTATCACATATTTTCAATGTGAATGTGTAGCAACTACTCACAGATGTCAGGTCGCTGCACTAGAAGTGGAGGGTATATAAAGCCTGTCTGTGGGACATGGAATACACAGCAGTCACTGTCGTTATCTGTGAAATAAATCAACCCTTTTGTTTTACATTCCTGTTTCGAAAGTTCCTTAATTCCAATGGTATCTAATAAGTGATTTCACATAATACATTAAATCTCATTAAATTTATTATTCCATTTGGTTACTAGTGGGTCATGCTTGTCCAATATATGTTTGCAATATTTTGCATTTACAAATGAAGCCATAATTTAAAAAAAAATAGGTTAGCATTGTTATCTTTCACTGTTTTATATAATATGGTGTAAATCTTATGTAAAAGTCTTTTTTATTGTATACTCCAGATTCTGCATAAAATAAGCAAGGTTTTGTGGATTGTTACTCATAAAAATGTTAAACTTTTAATTGTTAATTTAATAAATTTGCACTGTAGTTTTGTTGACTTGATTGTTAAAAATACATATAAATAGGACAGTTGGAGACAGTTTTGAGACACAACCATTGTGTCACAAGTCTGTGCAATAATGTAATTGTTGTAATACGAGTACAGTATTGTGACTATGTAGCCTGTTTTGTGGAGTGGGCTCCCACTAAGAAGAAATGGTGCAGCTTGTCATAAATAAACCACTATAAAATGACTTGGTACCTGGATTATTTCATGGAATTCATGTAACTTGAGCCAGTTAGCAGATGAAATAGATCAAGGAAATGACTACTTCAGCAGCAGCAGCAGCAGGAAGCAGATTACTCCAAGTTACACCGAACTAAGATATGTATAAGAAATCAACTGACTATGTATGTATCACTGCAGAACTAATTACTAAAGTGTAATGTTTTGGAAACTGTTCTAGCAGTAAACATTTGCATTTGTCTCAGAGTAATTCTCTGAGTGGTGGAGGCCAACGTGATCAGTAAGAAACACTGCCATGATCACATGTTTCTTGATGTCTATGGAATACAAGAATAACAAAAAAATTTTGAGGTTTTTTGTTTAAATCAAATAATCTCTTTTTGAAGATGAAAATTTTTGCCCCAGCAAAATTCACTGTTTCCCCATGTAACAATTTTGTTACATGTAGAAATGGAGCAACTTATCTGACACCCTAAAGGGCATGAGTCAATGGTGGAAGCATTCCTGAAATGGCTAAGTCTGTAAACTCTTTTGGGTCACTGTGGTTATACAATGCCATGCATGGCAAAATGATTTTATCCAAAATCAGAGCTTAGGCAACTGTGGTGCACAACAGGCCATAGGTGACAGTGGTGAACAACAGCTGCAGAGATATGCGTGAGCAACTTGATGTACAGCTGATGAGCAACTACCATCACAGATGAACCACATTACCACCAACAGCGCCTCTGCAATGACTGTTCAGTGAATGCTGCTGCTTATATGCCTCCACATCAGGCACCCAGTTCATGCACCCATGCTAACAGCTGTTCATGGGACTGAAGGCATGCCAATAGCATAATTGGGTGGCCACTGAGTGGTGAGAGATGGCCTTTTCAGATGAATCATGTTTTATGCTCCATCGGTCAGATGGCCATTGATGTGTACAGTGTGAAACATCTGAAAGCAAACACCCTGCAATAATCATTGGAAGGATCCAGGCCAAAGGGCACTCCCTGTGCCCAGGCCAGAGGAGGGAGCATTATGGTATGGATAATGTTTTCACAGAATTTCCTGGGTGATCTTGCCATTCTGGAAGGCACAATGGATCAACACAAGTATGCATTGATCCTTGGGCACCATGTCCACACCAACATGCAGTTTATTTTTCTTTGGCATGATAGCATATACCTGCAGGACAATTCAATGTGTCACACATCTCATAATGTGTAATTTGAAGAGTATCAGGATGACTTTACCATACTACCAGAGTCACCCAACTTGCCAGATTTAAGCCCAATGGAAGATCTGTTGAACCATCTCAATTGGGCCGTATATGAAATGGATCCTCAACCAAGAAACCTAGTACAGTTGGGCTAAAGTCATCACAGCTCCACATCCCTGTCAGTATCATTGAGAAACTCACTGACTCTCTCCCTGCATTTATCATAACAGCCCACTTGTAAAAGATGGAAAGATGGTTATCCATACTTTTGATAAGTGATCACTTTAACCTCACTGGACAGTGTTCAAGATTCCCTTGACTTATTTCCTTTTACCGAAAGCCTTCTATCCAACTCTGGGGAGGATCATCATACTGATCAATACCCAAAAGAGTTTTGTGCATTAGCCATTTCTTGTCTGGAACTTCTTTCTCCAACTAAAGACTGTAGAAGTAGTCACTTGAATTTTTTACATCCAATACAGCTACAAAATCTTATCTGAAACTCTTACAACATGGTTCCAAGTTAAAAATTGCTGGATCAGAGCTTTTATTTTCCATTCAAAGCTATAAATCTCATCATTGCCTTTTCCATAGAGCATATTCCTTTGTTTCTTTACCGCTCATACTTTTCTGTTGTATCCTCTGTGACTCAGTGTACTGTCTGACCTTTATGTATTGACCCATTTCTGCAAATACTTCCTGTGTTTTAAATAGTTAACACATCAAGATTCTTTCCAGATTTTGTATATATGAAATATCTACTGCTGCTTGACGAACAGAATTTTTTTTTCTCTTTGTTTCAATGTAGTTCCATTTTAAATATTTGTTTATTTTGTTGGGACATCTTCTGAAATAACTCCTCTGACCATGGGCTGCACACCAAATAGCGTGAGATCTATGGACTTCAGTTTGGTTTAGCCCTCACTGCCCTTCTGATGTATCTTGAATTGTGTGCTATTAATAAAGTATTATTATACGAAACCCATGTCATATAAATTGATAGTGCTACCCCAACATCACATTAGGGAAAATTATTCACACTGTTGACCTGACCAAAATCCTGATATGTGTGAACATCATCACGAACCTTGCTGAACATCGCTCCTACACCAACCACAGTTAACTGACAATACAGTGCCACTTCGGTGTTTCCATCTACATTCGTACTCCAGATAAGCCTCACATGGACAGAGAATATCTAATTGACACGTTCAGTGCCCTGGAATAATGCACCCAGCTCGCTCCATTGAATAACCATGCAGGTACTGAGGGTAAGTGCAGTGTTAAGCAGTTACATGCTACCCAAGTACTTGGACAGTTTGATACAGAGGTTTAACTGAACCATCTCTGCACTACACAAGTCTTTCTGAGCATGCAATCTGACCAGTTGAATTAAACTTGGACAGTTTTTTCTTTGTATAATCAACATTGTGTTAACAAAATTGTCAACAATGGCAGCTGTCCTGCTCACTATATTCATCACACACTGCACAGCAGCAAGACACTGAGACAACACAATTTTGCCCAACTGCCACCAAAGCATACACTGCCTCTCCCCACTGCAGTAGCCTAATGAGATGATGCGACCTTGCCCAATCACTGCCAAGGGAGACAGTGCATCCTCCACTCTACAGCAGCCAGCTGAGAGGCCCAAATCGACCTGATCACCACAGATTGAGTCAGCTCCTCCTCCCCACAGAGTGATGACCTCACAAGAGCCAAAATAAACAACACATTTTGTTCTAATATGCCACATGGGACACAATTGTGCTGGTTCCATTTACAATGCAGCACTTATGCATAGAATTTCAGGCTGCAGAGTACATTATGAGTTGTGCAACTACAAGCACAACCCCAAGATACTGTCTGACTGGACAATAAAGCAGGCCCACTAGCACACCAAATCTAAATGACAACTAAGCTGGAGTCAAACTGTAGCAAAAATACCGCCTGTGCACAACCTTGTTCAAACTACTTTCACTGCAAAATCACCATGAATTCTTTGAGAAATGGTCCAGTCATGTCTTGCTTATGTGCCAGCCATAACATGATCAGTCAGATGCATCTGGACAATGCCACCACTCCCCCTGAGAAATGATCTGATTGTGTCTTGCACATGAGCCTGAGATCGGACAATTGGTGGCATTCATCTGTGAGTGATGACACCATTTTCCCAGTTCTCCACACCAGAGTGAGGGGCTCTGTGGGAACACCTTGTGAAATAATACCTTTGACCAAGAGCTGCACACTGAGTAGCATGAAATCTGTAGACTTCAGTCAGGTTTAGTCCTCAGTGGCATTTGACTATGTCTCGTATTCTATGCTATAAATAAAGTATTATTATATCAAAACTGTGTTTTATAAATTGAAAATGCAATCCTTACATCCCATTATGGAAAGTATCTACAAGTTCATTCCAGCAGTGTTTTACATCATGAAAATATGTAGAAAATAAAACATAAAAAACTATAAATTGCTAGAACACCTTAGAAACTACAAGAAGATCAAGAACAGGAGAAAAAATATTTATTACTTTCACCAACCTGAGACAAGCAAGACTAACAAGAAAATTGTCATGTGACAAAGCAACTCCTTTAGGCAGCCCAGTAGTACCAGAAGAAGTAAGAATAAATGCTGTGTCACTACTTTTGACATTATTCTTCACAGGCTTATGGAATTTTTTAGATTGTAACAGAAAACTGTCAAGTTCCTCATCCATACAACAATATATCTCACATCTTGAAGTAATTTTCTTGGCAGCATCCAAGATAGCTGTTGCTGATCGCCTTGAATAGAAAATTGCTCTTGGTTTTGTCAGTTTGAGCACATGTTGCAGCTCATCTGTAAAACATTCACCAAATATTCCAGCTGAAAAACCACATTATTCCACAACTGTATTATTAAATGTACTCTTTCTGTCAGAAATCATGAACTACTTCTGACAAACTACCATCATTAGTATCGTATCACTGAGTATGAGGTGGAACATAATACAGGGGCCTGTTTTCTTGTTTCACCACGGGTCACTTTAGTTCATATCTTTCTAAGACCAAGCTTAATAAAAATGTGGCTAGGTATCATCTGTATTTGGCACTTCCCATTCAATAAGCTTTAATTTACATTAGTTTTCTTCCCTTTGCATGGTGTAAGTTTTGCAGGGTATATAATAGGTGACAGAGATCTACAGATTCTCCTTCCAGTCTGCTTGTTCGCTGCAGCAACCACTAAAGCAGCTCAAACTGCCATGATGGAGACTCAGGAGTACACATGCACTGAAGAACAGTGGTTAAAGCAGGAAAGCTTAGGTTTCCGCTAGCCTGGGAAGCTTCACAGGACCCATTCAGCCTGCTGCACCTGACAAAAGGTTACGCTATCAATTCAGCATGACTACAGAATAGCTAGGTACATGTTTGTGTGGGGAGTTTCACTGCAGCTCAGTTATCTCAATGTTAGGAGCAGCAAAATGAACAAACTAGACTTAAAGGAGATCGAGGAGAAATTAAGAATTGAGCAATACATACCAGTCGCGAAACAGAAGTCAAGTCCATCATGGGAAATGTTTTTGCATGTTATGAGGCAGCTTCAGATAAAGTGGTAGGTGTCTCATAGTGCAAATTATGTATAAAGTGGTAGGTGTCTCACAATGCAAATTATGTATAAAGTTGAGAACTTCAAGTGTGTTGCAACATGTATGTACATTTGACCAGCACTTTCCTAACACCACAAATATTTTGAATGAGGACAAGTGTGTGTAAGTGTGTGCTAAGGACATGCTGCTATTTAGCAGTAAATAAGCTTCATAATTTTATGGCAGACATTGACTGAAACAGGAAAAAAATGGCTCAGTGATTATTAGAAACACATTCCGGTTGTATGCAACATAGTGCGAAGGGAGCATAGTATGAAAAAAAAAGCTTCTTCTCTCAGGTCTGCAATTTTTAGATTGACATGATATGAAAAACAATATTAATATTTGCTACAATGCATTTGAAGAATTTTGACTTAACTGTTTTGGCCAACTGAAATGATTTCAGTAAAGCCACACTACATTTCCTGGAAAAAGTAATTAAAATTGATATAACTGGGGTTATACTTGGCTGAAACACACCAAGGTCACAGAAACTAGATTTCCTTAACTTTACTTTAATTGCAATTGCAGTATAATAGACATTTTCAGCTTCTTAGGTGCAAAGGATCTTGACTTCCAGTGATGATTAGCCTTACCACAGAAAACATTTATTAGAGGTGGCCTGAAAATGGTCTGAATTGAGAGTAGCCAGTACTAGCTGAAACAGGGTGAAGCTGCAGAGAAAACGGTTCATACAAAATAAATAAATACGCTGAAAATATACCAAAAATTAAAAAAGGGACAAATAACATCCACCATTTTATGGTCTACAAGGACTCAAAATGAATATACATTTTATTGAGCCTCACTTCGTGAGGTTTGAGTAAAAGATGACTTCTCATAAAAAAAGGACTTTTCATCAACTTCCAAAACCTACTCATAACACTGCAATGAAGGCATAAAGAATAAACTGCTATGTAGTGTAGCTTTGTGAAAAGACAGGTAAGACAGGTAGGTGAACAAGATTCCTTTAGCTTTGGCTGGGCACAGCACGGCTTGGATGGGAGTAGAGCAGCCTGCTTGTTCAGCTGGTAAATGTGTGGCAGCTTGCCTGCCTAGCTGAAGGCAATCATGGTCAGGTTAAACATAGAATGTGTACACCTCTGGTGGTCGGCAGCATTTTGAGGATGGAGCAACGTGCAAATTAGAGAATTGATGATGATAAAAATTATTTCACATATGGTTGTTACATTCCAAGAAGAGATTTGTGGGTCCATGAGGAGCACTATAGTACTTTGTTATGGACTTGTACACTATCCTGCTTTGTTCCTTGAACTAACCTCCTATCAGTGTTTGTAAATATTTTTGAAATCTTCTTATCATCAGTGTTATTCATCTTCTATACATTTTTTTGTGTAGCTTATTATTCATAATATTGATTTTAAATCTTATCCCTCTTGTTATATCTGAATTCTTTCTCTACATCTCATGTCCCTTCTACTTCATAATCTGGAAAACACTTTTCCACCTGCACCTTTCCATCTTACCTCTTCTTTTTTCCTTTTTTTTTATGTCACCTGATGAAAAATAAACTTTTCCGTATGATACATTAAGCAAATTTTGTTCTTTTTCATTATTAATATTTAGCTCTGTCAGTATGTACTATATGCAGCAGTATTTTTTCTTTCCTTTATACTATTTATTATTATTATTATTATTATTATTATTATTACTATTATTATTATTACTGAGATGAAGAGGTCAGTCAATTCATATTTTAACTCTCATGTTTACATAATTTTAATTCTTTCTATCTCCTAGTTCATAAGTTTCATTGGTTATGAAACTACAGAATAATTACTTAAAAACTGTCTGAGTAAATTAATGTCTGTATGAAATATTCATTCCTCCTGGCTGTTTAATGTCCTTTAATATTTGATTAAGTGCAACATGTTTCAAGCATCACACATATTTCAAGCACATTTGTTTTGTTCTTAAAAAAAGTGAGTGTGGAGGGGTGGAGCCAGAACAGAGTAGAAAGAGGCAACTAGACTGAACTAAAGTGAAATATGGGAGAGGGGATGGAAGGTATGGGGAAAGGGATGTAGGTAGAGTTGGAAGTGGGTGTGGGGTGTGGATTATCAGTGATTGATCCCAGGAGAATAGAGGGATTGAAGTATGGTATATATTTTAAGGATAATTCCCATCTTCAGAGCTCAAAGAAGCTGGTATTGGGAGAGGTGATTTTTTTGGGAGGGGAGGGGGAGGGGGGATTGCTCTGCCAATGAATGGTGAACAATGCTCCTAATAACAGTTTGGCAGTGGTCATACATTTGGGAGGACAGGTGGCAGAAGGCCATGGCCACTTAAAGGTCTGTACAGAGGTTTCAGTAGAGTCAATATATTGCATGACTGCTTTCACAGGTGACCCTGCCTCTGATGTAGTAGGATAACCCTGTAGCAAGTGGGGACATAGAGTGTTGAATCTGAATCTTGCACAGCAGTGTGATCCATATAGAAAGTGATTTGTGGTAACTGTTGCATTAGGATGGGGTGTGTTATTACATGGTGGTGTAGTAACTCTTTGGGAAAAGCAGACATTGTTTTTGGGAAGGATGTTCCTCAGTTTGGGGGACTGTGAAAGTTAGCTGAAGCCCTGGTGGAGAATGTGGTTAAACAATTCTAATCAGGAGTGGCTTTGGGTAATAAGCGAGGGTGTCAGTGGGGGTAGTTGGAGGATTAGTAGCATGCGTAGATATGACATTAGAGACCTTTTTGTGTATTAACTTTTGGGAAATGTGGGGTTCTTCCTTTTTGCAAAGATCTTATAGGCTGACTAAAATTACTTTTTAATTGATAATTCACTCCTTGGAACTCGATCCCTCCAATCAGAGCTTGCAACATCACATGCTGACTTGGACCTTTTGGGATAAGTGTGCAGTTTTCCTGGACACTGACCTCGACGTCTCTGATGGCTCTATACAATCTTCTCTGCATATAAAACACCAATAATACCACCACTTTGATATATGTCACCACTTCTGTACTAAAAATTCTCTCTCATATATTCTAGCTATCCATGTGCATTGTACCTGCATTGATAAGCATACTTTGCCAAATATTCTGAAGGTTTTATTACTCTCTGATTGTAACTACTTCTTATTAGCATCACTGATAACGCACCTCAACAAAATAATAGTTCATTTGCAGTGTAATTGAGTAGTGTGACAATCACGTATAACATTTTTTGGAGCACTACCAGGAGTCTATTTCACTATTGCCAGCCACAGTGAAGAAAAACCATATTCTGCCTGTGTTGGCAGCACACTCCCTGCTATCTAAGTCTGCATCAATCTGAAGCTGACAGCCATTGTGACAAAACTGTAAAGCCACAGTACAAACTTCAGATGAGAATTCTTTTAATCAGAGAGCAGTAAAAACTTCAGTGAACTGGGCAAAGGAAATTCTTGTCAATGTAGATGTAATGTACAATGTTAACTTGAATATATGAGAGAGACCTTTTAGTATGAAAGTGGTGACAGCTATCAAAATTGAGATATTATTGGTTGTTTATGTGGGGAGAAGATTTTATGGAGCTATCAGAGAAGTAGAGAATGACAACCAGGAAAGTGGCATACTGAGCTCAAGAGGACCAAGTGAAACAGGCAGCAGGAAAGGCGTTAAGGCTAAGGGGAGAAGAATGTGTCATCGCAATCATCGCACACCCTTACTGTGTCCACTCCTTCTACTTCATTACTTTATAAATGGGTTTATTTGCACCAAAGCAATTTGTAATAATCAAGCCAAATCATACTGTGTATGTTATTTATGCATGTTTTTCCATTTCTTTTATGTTAACCATTTTAATAGCTCTAAATGTAAAAAAAAAAAAGTTTTCCCATGAGGCAGGTAGCTAAAAATATTTACCATGTAGTGAATGAGTGAAGGAGAGACTTCATCCATTCTTTCACTCATTAATTAATTAATTAATTCATTCATTCATTGAGTCCCATAGATACCATCAAAAAGGTAAATCTCCAAGAATTAAGTAAATAAATGTAACATCATGTAAATTTTGACCAGCCCAGTATGACTGTGAGTTGATGTGGAGCTGAAGCTGAGATTTTTGGAAAGAACAGAAACTTAAGTAGCTTTAAGATTGTTAGTGGATTATTTAACATTAATATTTTGTGTTTGTTTAGGTTCTGTGTTTTCAAGATGTTGGCAGGGAATTTTTGGAAAAATGGCAGATGAAAAAGGTTATATAAGGGATGGCAGGGAGGGGAGGTGTTCTGTGTGTATAGCATAGGTCCTGTCGGGTAGTGAAATTCTGAGGCAAGAATAGGAGGCAGTGGGATGAGTAGCTTTTTGGGGAGTTGGAGAGCAATGACTGCATTGAGAGGCAACTTTTAGGAAATTGGCATTGCGTAATATAAATATCTTATGGAGGAAAGTAGAGGTCATTCACAGCTTGTTATGCCATTTAAATCTATTTAGTACTATGTTTATGAGGAATGGGGACTGTCAGCACCTGAAGACTTGGTATTCATGAAAAGAGGGGTATCAGAAATTGCAATTTTTATAGTAGACCATTGGGAGAGATGTCACCAGTTATGTACTAATTGAGGAAGAGGATGTGGGAATAAGGTTTTCATTAAAGGGATGTTTTTCTGAAGTGACAGGTAGGTTCAATAGGAATCTGTTCAGAATGGAATGTAGTTTTAAGAAGAGAAAAAGAATATAAATGATGTCAATGAATGTCCTTTGTAGGAGAGCATTGCACACAATCATGGAAGGAAGTCCTAAAAAGAAATGAGATAAATTTATGAAGTAAACATGGGAAACACATCTACATCTACAGCCAGATCTAACATGTACTCCACAATTGGAGGGTACTTTGTTTACCTTGTTACTTCTTCATTTTCATGTTTAAATCATGAATAGTTGGCATGAAGAGTATTTGTTGGTAAGCTTCCATATGAGCTAAGATTGCTGTACTTCTACTTTCTTGGTCTTTTCCCAAAATATACATAAGAGGAACCAATACATAGATAGATTTTTCTAGGAATGTACATTCTCAGAATTTTAACAGTAAACCACATGATGATGTAGAATATCTTTATGGTAGTATCTGCTGCTGGAATTAACTGAACATCTCCATGACACTTCTGTGCTTCTATCAAAAACTTGCTGCACTTCTCTGGATCTTTTCTATTTGCTCTCCCAATTCCATCTGGTACAGATTGCAGACTGACGAGTAAGATTCAAGTATTGCTTAAATGAGGGCTTGGTAAGCTACCTCTTTTGTAAGCTGACTATACTTCTTGAGGATTCTTTTAGTGAATCTCTCTTTGACATCTACCTTACCCAGAATTAGTTTCATGTGGTTGTTCCATTTCAAATTGCTCCATACGTATCCTCCTATATTTTATGGACATAACTGCTTCCAGTAATTGTTCTGCAATCATGTAATCATACAATAATGGCCATTTCTGCTTATTTATGCACAATTCATTATATTTGTTTATTTTGATGGTCAACTGCCAATCCCTGCACCAAGCAATGACCTTCTGTAGGTCTTCTTACTACAATTTTCTAGCTTTTCCATTTCTCTCCATGAAACAGCATCACCAAGCATTATGGAATTTCCAATGAGTACCCTAGCCATTTACACATATTGTGAAAAGTTATAGGCCTATAACACTCTCTTGGGGTACACTCTAAGTTACTTTTATATCTGAAGATTTCTCTCTGTTAAGAATGACATGCTATGTTCTGTTTCTTAAGAACTCTTCAGTCACAGAGCTGGTCTGATATTCCATACATTCTAATTTTGTTTATTAGGTAACAGTGCAGAACTGTATCAAATGCCTTCTGCAAGTTCAGGAATATGGCAGCAATCTGTGTGCCATTGTCTCCTGCTTTCTGGTTCTCAAGGACGAAGAAAGCAAACTGGGTTTCACGTAATATTTGTTTTCAAAATGTATGTTCATTCCTACAAATAAGATTTGCAGTCTCCAGAAATCTCATAGTATAGGAGCATAGAATGTATTCCAGAATTCTATAATAGACTGATGTCATTGATAATGGCTAATGGCTAAAGCAGTATTCCATTGCCTGCCCAACCTCCACAACATTCTAGTTCATCCCTATGCCACTAACAATCCCAATCTCTTGCCACAAGTATCATACCCTGTGGAAGCCCCAGGTGAAAAACATGCCAATCCACCCCCAGCACTTCCTACTCCAGTCCTGTCACAGGTTTATCCTACCCCATCAGAGGCCAGGCCACCTGTGAAAGCAGCCATCTCATTTACCACTCCGGCTGTAATCATTGCACAGCTTTTTATATTGGTGTGACTACCAATCTGCTGTCCAACAGAATTAACAGTCACCGCCAAAACTGTGGCCAAGAGCAAATTAGACCACTCTGTGATGCAACATGCCATGATTTTAATGGCTGCTCCACTACCCAAGCCATCTGAATCCTTCCCTCCACCACCAGCTATCCTGAACTGTGCAAATGGGAGTTACCTTTACCACAGATTCTCCACTCCTGTAGTTGTCCCAGCCTTAACCTATGGTAAAATTCTGCCCCCACACCCAACACCCATCAGCTCTCACCCTCTCTGTCCTATCATCTCCTCCCCATGCTCATCTCTCACTCTGCTTATTTGCAGCCCTCTGCCAACACATCCATCTGCCCCACAATCTCCTGATGCTGCACCTGTTGGCAGTCTAGTCCCTGCACACTACACCAGAGAGAGTTCGTCTCTCTCCCCACCTGTACATTACCAGCCCTTCCTCTTCCCCATCCCCTCCAGATTGCTGCTTGCATCCTGAATGATAGTTGTATTCTACCCCGAGATGCTGAAGATGTTGGTTGTGTGTGTGTGTGTGTGTGTGTGTGTGTGTGTGTGTGTGTGTGTCTGAGTGAGTGCACGCTTGCTTTTGTGTGTGAATGGCATGCATCTTTCTTTTACTGATGAAGGCTGTGACCAAAAGCTTTATATAAGTATCTTTTAATTGTGTCTATCTGCAACTTGATGTGCCTTCTTTATGGTAAGTAGCAATCTGTCTTTTCCTACATTATTGATATTCCTACCTGAAGCTTCCATTGTTTGATGAATCAAAACAGAGCTACACAAATCCTTGAACTACAGCAAAGGTGTTGTATTGTGCAGAGATATTGTAGATATTCCCGAAGAGGAATTTAAAGATGACTGTGTTCAAGAAGGTGTCATGGATATGCAAAATATAATGAAATGAGTAGATGATGATCTAGTCACAATAGCATAAAACTTCCAAGGCAGATCAGTGCAGCTTTCCTACACTTAAATGTGCAGGCGTATGTCCCCATCACAATGTACTATTTTAAAGCTTAGTGGGCATCACTCTAGAATGCAAGGGAGAAGCCACTTGTGGAAAGTGTAGTAAGGCCACACATGATAGCATCATTTGTTTGTTTCCTTCAAAATGTGTTAATTGCTCTGAGGTCATCCTGTCTGGAGTAAAGACTGCAGTGTCTACCTTGAAGAAAGGTGGATACAAGAGCTCAAAACAATGAAGTGCATCCCATAAGGTGAGGTCATAAGAGCAATAATACCATGCAACCTTCCAATTTCATTACTTTTCTCACTTCAACTCCCAAAAAGCCTATTCCAGCAGCCAATGCCTGTATATTAATGGAGGTTGCAAGTGTGAGCATTTTTCAGTGCACTTGTAAAAATGCAGTTATTCTGGAACTCATAAGCTGTCCAGAGCATCAGAAATGGTCACATTTGCCATCACTGGGGAGCTTCAGGTACCCCAAGATACAGATTCTGGTAAACAGGTCAACACTGCCACTGTCAATACTACTAAACCTTTTCAGGCAAACAAACCAAATGGGAAGCATCCACCACAGAAAGAGGCAGTTAGTAAACCATCAGGTCATATGGACCTCATTCTGTCTTATGGCTCTAATGGATGTAATACAAGCCTGTCAGGGGTAACCATCTAGCCTCCAGACTAAGTGTCCATCCGTTGCAGGATTCCAAGCCTGGTAGTAAGACATGGTGTAAGAAAAACTTCACTAAAAAATTGGTTCCCATACTACAGTGGAACACCAATCGTTTCAGGACATAAGTGGAGGAACTGAAACTATCAGTGTGGAATGTCCACTGTGCTTCTATTTACAGGAAACACATTTTAAACTTACTGGCACCCCTGTGCTTTGGCGCTATACCTTCCACAACAAGCATTACCCAACAGTGGAAAGGGCCAAAGGAGGGGTGACTGTGTTTGCCAATAATACACACAGCTCCTCTGCTCTATCACTGAACTGCAAGCAGTTGACATTGAACTTCATGTGGGTCACAGCATAACAATATGCACTCTTTATATGTTGCCACAGGAAATGATAGATTCTGACACTCTTGGGGATCTTATCGTCCAACACCCCTGACCAATATTTCCTACTGGGAAATAATGTATTTTGGAGCTCACCCAGTACATGCCTCAGGGATCAAGTTTTAGAGAGTCTCATGAAATCTCAGGAGCTGTGCCTCTTCAACATTGGAAATCCCACTCATTTCATTCTTGCTACTGGATCATCCTCAGCCATACAGTGAAGACTTTCCATTCTGGATCCATCTACCAGATGGAGCAATCCCTGAAAGGAGACCACTAAGATAGATGATCAGCAGAACTAACTGGATACTGTTCAGTCAGCTGGCTGTGTTTGAACACCAAGGCAGCATCTGGGAATGGGTGGACCACATCACATGGGTGTTCCTTCAATCCACCGATTTATCCATCTCAAAGGCCTTAGATCTTCTTTGAAGGCAGTCTGTACCTTGGTGCACTGATGCATGCTACACAGCAGTTTGGGTCAGGTGTGTGGCACTGTGACTGTTTAAGTGCCACCCATTAGCAGAAAATTTTACAACATTTCAAGTGGTGAGAGCTGAAGCTCCATGCATCATCAAAGAGGACAAGAAAAGGTCATGGCAAATATTCCTGGATCCTATCAATCATTCTACTATTTCAACAAAAATACTGGAAGCCATCAAGAGGGTGTCCAGTAAACACAATCATTTGCCAATAGCAGCAGTGCTGAAACAGAGATATCTCTTAATAACTGATGGGGACATTGCCCAAACAGTGAGAAACCAGTCTGTGATGACTATTGTATCTGCCAGCCACTACGTTGTGTTCAGTTGCTACCATATCCTCATAGTGAGAGGTGGGCTGGACTTCAGGTCCAACAATTCTGAACCTTACAACTGCCCTCTTTCCATGTGTGAGCTTAATTTGGCTCTTTCTGAGGCTTGTGATACTGCATCTGGTCATGACCAAATGCGATACATCAGTATGCTGCAAAAGTTCAGCACAGCTGTGCTCGGAAGAGAGAGTAATTACTGCATATAAAAAAAGATAAGAAAGGAATCATAGGAAAGATCTGAATGGGCAATGATTGACAAAGTGAAAGAAGAAAAAACAAAGTCTGGATGATACTAGATAATTAGTATGTTATCTTCCAGGAAGGACATTATCCAAAAGCTTAGTTACAAGTTGAGGCTTGTTTATGTGCCTTTCAACATTTCAGAGCCAAAGCTATATAGTCAGTGGTTAACTGTAATCATTCCATAGTCTTTATTCTGACCAGAGCTTTCCAGTATGGTTAATCTTGTTGAGATGTATATGTAGTTTGTAGAAAGATATTTGAGAGGTTGGAAAATGAAAATGGAAATTACTGTGAAAATATTTCATCATGTGCCTGCAAATTTCAAGTCCCAAGTGCCCAGAAGAAAGCACAGGTGATTCTTGTACACAACAAGGGTAAAAGTATGGACAGTAGTGTACAGGAAAGCATCATTGTTGAGTGACTGTAGGGGGATACTCATTGAGTTAGACCAAATTTCTATTTGGTGTGATGTAAGGCAGCTTACTCTAAATGTAGAAAAATGTAAGTTGGTGCAAATGAGTTGGAAAAACAAATTTTCAAAACGAAAAATAATGTTCCAAAATGGTATCAGTGGTGTGCTGTTTGATACACTCATGTTGATTAAACATCCAGGCATGATGTTGGAAGCAATATGAGACAGAACAAGCACATAAGGTTGGTTTATTAAAAGAATTGTAGAAAAGTGTAGGTCAGCTATAAAGGAGATCACATGTAGAACATTAGTGTGACCCACTCTTGAGTACTACTAAAAATTTTTGGGACACTGATCAGGTCAGATTAAAAGATGATGTTGAAGAAGTTCAGAGGCATGTTGTTGGATTTGTTAGCAGTAAGTTTTATGAACAAGAAAGTGTTACGAAGATGCTTTGTGAATTCACTTGAGGGAAGATGACACTATTTTCATGAAACGCTACCATAAAAATTTAGAGAACCAGCATTTGTGGCTGACTGCAGAATGATTGTAATGCCGCCAACATACATTTTACGTGAGGACCTCGAAGACAAGATAAGAGAAATTATAGCTCATACTGAGATGTTTTTCCTACACTCCATTTGTCAGTGGAACAGGAAAGGGAATAGCTAGTAATGATGCAATGTAACTTCTACTATGCGCCTTATGGTAGGTAAGGAGTATGTATGTGTTTGTGTATGTAGACTTGTCACACATGGCTTTCTTGTCATAGACACTGTTGATGAGAAATATTGCTATTTTTACAAACAATAGAGCAAGTACTAGAGCATGGCATGAAAACATCCAACTTCACCTGCATAGGAAAAGGAACAAAGCAAAGTAACAAAGCCAAGTTTCTGCAGGAAAGTTGATGGTGAGTGTTTTGGGATATGAACATCCTACTGCTGATTCATTACACTCATAAAGGTCAGACAATGAACAGGTACAGATACTGTGACTTACTGCATGACCTGAATCCCAAAATCAAAACAAAGAGGATTGGGGAGCTTTCAAAAGGTGTGACTTTATTTCTGAGTAACACCCACCCTCATACAGCTTGGAAAACAGTTAAGTCTATTCAAAATCTTGATTTTCAGCTACTGGAGCCCACTGTACAGTCCTGGCCTAACTCAAAGTGTTGTCTTTTTGGTCTGATGAAGGAGCACCTGCCTGTCTCCAAGTTTTTGTCAGATGCCAAGGTTGTAGAAGCAATACAAGGGCAGATATGCACAAGGCTTCTTTCATGATGGAATTAGGAAGCTTGCCAAGAGATGGACCACTTGCATACACATTGAGGCATGTTATGTATAGAAATAACTATACTATCAAGTTTAGTATAGATTATATACAATAAATTGTTGTGATGCTTTATGTTCCATTGGGCCCACAGCATACTGCATATCATAATATGACACCATGAAAAGGAAATGGACAGACCAGCTGCAATAAGTTTAGTATTCTTTATGACAATTTTTTCAGCTTTATTCCATTTTCAAGTAAAATCTAGTTTCATTTGAAACCAATATTGCATCTAATGGTAACTAGCATTATGTATTTCTCAGTGATTTTGTGACATGCAGTAATTATAAATGTATGGAATATGTTTAACCCTTATTTCGTAGTTTATTTACTATAAAGTATGGTTTGACATTTATTTGACAGTTCATTTATTATTATTAAGTTTTCATTCACATTACTCACAAACAACCAAAAATATTTTCCATAGCACGAATATGTGTAGATGACAAAATAAGAAACCATGGTTAACTTACTTGTAGTGTATGCAGGATTTAATGGTGCACATACATATCCTGCTTGAAGACATGCCAGGAGAGGAACACAGAACTGGAGATTATTCTCACTGCATATTACTACTGTGTCGCCAGGTTTGAAATTTGATGCATCCAAAATTTTTACAAGCTGCCCAACTGATTGTAATATTTCTCTATAGCTTTGACGGGCTCCTGTATCTGCATCAATCTGAAATATTAAGAAGAAGAGGATGTATCAGCTATATTTTATAGGTGTTTCAACCAAGCACTGCAATATATTTAAACACATTTACATTTGCACTGAAGGATGACTCTACTTTCTTTAAAATCACAAAAATCTTTCATTTGTCACATAGATTTCAATACAGCACCGTATTATTAAGAAAGATAGGACATACAAGTGCTGTTGGAATAATCAGACAGCGCATTAATGTTCAGAACATGTAGTCATGATGTCGATCACATGTCTTCCACAAATGTTATTGGTCTCAATTGTATGTTATTTAAACCAACAAAATATTTCTGTCCTCTCATTGTGTATGTAGCATTAGCTGGAGTGCTTCAAGAATATGTGAACATGAAAGATAAATTATTCCTGCAACAAATATATTGGAGAATATCATAGTAAGCATAATTCCAATTAATGTTATTATTACATTTGTCAGTACCCAAATTTCCATTAAGCTGTCAATTAAACAGGCTTGCAGTGACTCTGTAAAGTACTATGAGTGTGTTGCAGGTATCTGGTGTTACAGTGTAACTGCAACTATTGGAGAATGCGCAGAATTTGCTCGTCCTCCTTTAAGCACTACCAGGCAATTCTTATTGGGTGATATGCACCATTGTCATGGTGTGCAATCCATTACACCACACAGCATTGAATCAACATTTCCAGATATACAGGAACTCAAGAATGGTTCCATAATCAAATCAATGAAAAGTATCTTTTACATGGAGGCATCCCACAAAATATTGAGAAATTATTCATCCAACAATAATTTTCAGAATCACCTTCTGTTCATATTGAAGTGTGTGCTATGTATTTGTACCCTACTGCTTACTGAAGCACAGATCTGTCATCTTTGGTAAACAACGCTGCCATCAACACTAAACCTTTTTCACTAAGCTTCAAAATGACAGAACTTGTAAGAGGTTTCCAATGACCCTGTGTATAAGATATTATAACAACCAGATAGAAGAGGTTAGCGATGTTAAATTTAAAAGATTACAAGATTACTTTTCAAAAAGACTCACTAATACAGTTCTGTACTTGTAGGAGATTTCCACTGTGCATATACTATCTGATCAAAAGTATCTGGACATCTGTAAGTGCATATTAATTCAGTTTGTGTCCACCTTTTTACTTCATGGCACTCTCAGCACTGCTGGGAATGCTTTAACTGTAGTGTCTGAATATCTGTGAAAGAATGATTTCCACTCTTCTTCAAGAGTCAAAACTAAAAAGGTAGTGACATTGGATGCTGGGGGTCTAGAGTGACATCGATGTTCTAACTCCACCCACAGGTGTTCCAATGAGTTCAGGTCGGGACACTGGGCAGTGCAGGCCATTTCAGGACTGTTATTTGGTTTAGTTTATTAGAATACTTTTCATCATTAACATAATATAGGACTGTCTCACTAACATACAGAATATGCACAGCATAATTCTATAAATTACTGTTATAAATGTAAGATTACATTGTATTACAAAATGACACAATGAACTAATGGATTGGTTTTGCACATGCTCTCTGAACAAGTAAATGTTTTGACATGCATGCAGTACACTTTCAGAAACACATTTATCACACTCTATTTAGAGCTGAAAGAGTACACAAGCAAAGTATAAAATTTACAATGGGAGCAGCATGATTGAAACGACAACCAAGAAAATAAAACTGTTTGTTAGTGATTTAAGGATTCAAAATATTCCTCTATGTTATTGAAAAAATTATTTAAGAGATAATTTTAAAATTCTGACTTAAAGTTTCCATTATCAAGCATCATACAACTTTATTCCATAATGGCTTACATGTTTTTGACTTTTTGTTTTTCTTGCTCTTTTGACATGCATATCCTTCCTGATATGTGGATTGAAGTTAAGGGAAATCTGAATTTATATGTAAACCACTTGAGTGTGTTCTTGTGTCACTACGGTTTGAGTAGCTACAAACATGGTACTGTAAGTATTTTTAACTGCATGAATGAGAACCGCCAGTGTGTTTGTGGAAAGCTGTGTGAAATAATTGTAATGGACATTTCCTAAAATTTAAAAATCTCTCAAGTGAGATTATGTTACATCCCAGAACATTATTCCTTAAGATGCAATATAATGGAAATAAGCAAATACACTAATCTTGCACATCCTGTGCTACAAATTCTAGAAATTATTTTCTGTACAAAATATGCAAACTGGATTTGTGGGATATGTATATGACATGGTTTTTCAAGCTCAAGTCATGACCAAATTGCATTCCCAAAAATTTGTAGACTACATTTTCTCTCTCTCTTCATCACTAAATAACAAATGATAATCATCCTTCTCATTTACTTTACCATATCATATGTAATTTATTTTATTTAAACTACTTGTTAACTTATTAGCATGAAACAACTGCTGCACACTCTTCAGAACTTTTTCACTGTAGTGGATAAGGATTTTCTGTCATCACTTATAATTATTCTTGTATCATCTGCAAATAACATAATTTTGCATGAACTGTTGGAGCTCTTAACATTATTTATACAGATCAAGAAAACAGGGGGCCAAGAACACTACTTGCTCACACATCGTTGCCTCCAGATGCTGCTTTATGGTAAGATGCATTGTCATGCCGAAAATACTGTCATCATCTCTGAATTATTCCTCTACTGGACACATTACACAATGCTGTAAAATGTGTCAACATCCTTCTGCATTTAACACTTTCTTAAGCCACTCTCTCATATAAAAAAGTTTTACATTTGAAGCTTTTGGAACCAGTGGCTCCCTCTTCCAACAGAAGGGTTGAAGGAGAAGAAAGAGGGGTGAAGGGAAAGGAGAGGTTTAGGAAAAGGGATAGAGTTCAGAGAAGTCATCCAGAACCACAGATCAGGGGAGACTTACCATACAGGATGAGAAGGAAATCTGCCCTAGTATAAAATCTTTGGTCCAACAAAAATTTCATTACACCACATATTTATCTTTGTACCTGGTTATGGTGTAACAGCCAAAAACCAGTTTGTGATGTAAATAATAACTATTGGAGAATATTACACCAGTGTTGTATGTGTTTTCATTTCCTTTTCAGTAAAAAAAACACTGCTCTTTCTTCTGTCTACCAGACAGGTTATTATCAGCTGCCTATCCACTGGGAAACTTGAAATCAGTCTAATGCAGATATTAGAGTTATGCTGAATTTATGTTCTTGAGTCCAAATATTCTGATCAGTTGTAGAAGGATTAGGTACTGAGGTACTCTCTTTTTTTGTTATTTAATACGCATGGATTTTCAATTTCCTGCTTGATGTCCATTGGCAATCTGTTATAAACTTTTGCACCAGAGTATAAAGCACTTTTCTGATCACAGGAGATGGATGCAGAGTCTATGTGAAAATTATTTTTACTTGTAATATTGTGGTTGTGAATTGCAGGGTGCATCCTAAATTCTCTCTTTATATTAACCACAGTGGGAATATATGTGCTGACATGGACATGTAAGAATCCTTAGCTTCTGGCACATGTTCAGTCACCAACTTTATACAGTATTTCCATTGCACACCTCTGCAGAACAAATACTTTCTTTTTTTTACTTAACAACAATATTCTATCCCAGACTTTATGTTATTTTCTATTGTCTTTTTTTTTTTTTTTTTTTACCTCAGCTGCTTTGGCACTGAATGTTATCCCGTACGACAGTATTGAGTGTAAGTGTGCCAGCAAATTCATCACAAGGAGAGAGACTTCTAAGTGCAAAGCAAGCAGAACTGAGCATTTTGGTTAACTTATCCATGCATGGGTACAGCCTCACTTTATTATCTATCTGCACACCTAGAAATTTCCCTCCTGGAGCCTCATACAGTATGTGACAGTTAATCTTCACCTCTGTTACCTATAAGTCAATCTGATATGTCTGAAACTGCCCAATAGGAGTCTTTCTAAGATTAAGGATTAATCTGTTTGTTGTGAACTGATTGTAAGCCAGTTTTGTTAGTCTCCTGGCTATGTACTTTTTGGGTGTGTATGGGCCCTTTACCAGCACAGATGTGTTGTAAACACATGTCACAGTTTTTGAAAGTCCTCCAGTACCCAGAAAAGTCATTTATATAATCTAGAACAGAAATAGGCAAAGCACCAAACATTGCAGGACATCATGTTTAACACATTGGAGCCTAATGGGTTAGCAATCCAGTTAATACCCAGATCCTGAGGAAATTTGCTACAATTTAGAATTTTTTAATAAATTTACTAATCCACTTACCTCTTTAGGCAGTATATCATCTTAACCATCCATCCTTCCTCTTTGTGAATGTGTATATGCTTATCACAAATAAATTATACAGTGATTTGTATACTGGTTTTCAGCATTTTTATTTTTCCCCAAAATGAACAAAATTTTCATAAGTCATAGGGAATGGTAGGCTATTAATTTAAAATCACTTGTCAGCAGGAAATACTAAATGCTTCATTTACAGGTCAAGTGTTTTATTGTGAAATGTTTTTTTCTTGTTTTTACAAATTAGAGAACTTCATTCGGGTATGAAATCTTTCAAAACACTCGGGAATACAAATACATATATTACATAACCTACAGTAGTATCTGGTCTCTTTCCTCACTACCTTTCCTACAGCTTCCCTTGTTCCCATCAGACCTTGCAGCTTCCAGCTGGGTTTGTTTTCTTTTCTGCTGGCGGCAGTTTCTCATGAAAATGATGTGCTGTGAGTCTGTTTGCACTTGCATCTTCAGATGCTGAATGTGTGTTGTTATTTAGTTCTGCTCCTCCTTTTTGAACCAATTGCTGTGCTAATTTACAGATAAAACCTGTTGATGCACTCTTTTTTAATGTTTTGATATTGTGAATAATGTTCCAGCTCATGTGAGTCATTGTCGTCTTCTGAAAAATAGCTCATGTCGTCCAAAAATTCGTCAGGTTCTGAGCTATCATTCAACAGTTCTTCAATATCTATGTTTGACAAGAAATGTCTGTTAGCCATATTCACAATTTATGAGTTTTTACACATGGGAAGGATGCACAAAATAACAGAACATGGCAGCTGACATAGAACAAAACAACCTTCAATAATATTCCAAGCACATACACAGTTCACACAACACTGGTACCATTCACAAGAGACTTGCATACACAAGCCATCAACAATGCAGTTATGACAAGCCGAACAATTAGTCTCTCCACTTACAAACATAAAACATGCATTCAAATCACAAATAAATAATATGGAAGTGAAGAATGTATGACATACATCCGTTGGATTTTATGGTTCAAACACAGTGAACGTATCTGGTATGTCTGTCGGTTCCAATGTGTTAATGTTCCCTGATTCTGAATTAGACTTATTCATATCATATAATTTGTTATTGTAACCCTTTGTTTTTTGTTGTTACGAGTGACTCCATGAGTACAAGTTTAATTTCTTTAATGTCATACCATGTGAGTCTCCCATGTAGAATTGTATGACCTATTCAATCAAAGTCCTTGGCAAGACCACAGAAACTATCAGTGGGGTAATTTTTGTTGTTTAATCCAACCAGGACTAATTCATGAGACCATATGTTGCTCTCTAAATAGAGAAACCTTTACAGAAGCCAAATTGAGCTGTTCTTAAATGATTGAAATGATTATTTTCACAAAGGTGGTTTGATATTCTGGGCTAACCTATGTTCACAAAAATGATAATGGATCAAAGTCTACCACAGCTATTACATGTATTGTGAGTCATTGCTGATAAGCTTTATCACATACAATGTCTGGATTACAACAATGTACAAAACAGAAAAATTGTGATAACAACGCTCTGATTAGATTCTTCAGACCACTCTTTCTCTGGCAGTAGCTATTGAGCAAAGTAGTTAGCACTGCACAAAGCATAACAACTTGAGTATTGTTAGCAGGTGACCAATCATATGAACTAATGGATCGAAGTCTATCAGAGTTATAACACCTACTGTGAGTCACTGCTGATAAGCTTTATCACATACAATATCTGGATTATGTCAGGGTACAAAACACAAAATATGTATAACATTCTGATGGAGATTCTTCAGGCCACTCTTTCTCTGGCATTAACTGATGAGATTTGTGCTGTTTCGGCGCATTTTCAAGGGAATGGTTGGATAGCTTTTGCAATCAAAACCAACTTGGATTATCATACATTGTCAAGTTAGGGGGCAATCTAGGTTAATATAGAAACAGAAATACAACTTCAAACAAATCAAAATCACTAATGTACAGCAGTTATTGTGATGACCGATTTCAGCAAACTATGTTGTCATCATCAGGTCTTCTACAGAAACAGGTTTATTACAATAAATGCTGTATGGTAGCAATCTTGGCTGTTTGAAATTGTACTTCTGTTTCTACAAATTGGATTAATCTGACACAAATGTTTACACCAGATGATTGGCTAAAGACATACACTTTCACCATATTTGTTAATGAAAGAAAATCAAATAATCAGTCAAGGTATACAAATTTGAACAAATGTTAGGAACTGTATTCGTAATTAATCTATTATAACATATCTGGACTTCCTTAAGCTACTTATAAAAACTTGCACTTTTTCATTAATACTACAATCATTAGCCATCAACTTTGAGACCCATATCCAGTATGTGCAGCATACAATTTCACCACAATAAAGCCCTTAATGCATTGTGTCATAGAGTCCATGAGACATTGACAAAATTAGGAAGTCATCATGATGTAAAACTTCTCAGCTGCTATTAACTATTGACAGAGAATAGAGATCAGTTGGAGCTGATTCTAAGGCACACACATCTCCTCCAGTGATCTCCCAGATGTGCTCAACAGAACTAAGGCCCAGCCACATGTGTGACCTTTCTCCATGGCGTGTTCCTTCAAACCGTTCTGATACAATTAAGGAGAAATTGTGTGTTGGACTGCTTGCTCATAATAAAGATCACCTGCTGGATGCAGCAGATGAACAAATGGATGCACATGGTCAGGTATTATGTTCCTGTGTCATACCAAGTGAGGTAGAGCAGTAGTTAGCACACTGAACTCACATTCAGGAGGAAGACAGTTCAAACATGCGTCCGGCCATCCTGATTTAGATTTTTTTGTGATTTCCCTAAATCAGTTGCCAGGATGGTTCCTTTGATAGGCACGGCTGACTTTCTTCACCATCCTTTCCTAATCTGATGGGATTGATGACTTCGCTATTTGATCCCCTCTCTCAAATAAACCAACCAACCTGTGTTATTAGATGTTAAGGGGTGATGTCATATGTATCAGGAGCCTCTTTCCCCTCCATGTAAACATCCTTTACATCAGAATAACTCTGTCATTTGCTTAACAGTGTCCTGTTGTCAGTCAGTGTCTGTCTTATGTGGTTTTTAATATACTTATACCCTACCATCATCAGGTACCAATGTCTGTCCATAACATTCCAGGCAACTTACTTCAATGCTTGAAGCAGCCAATGACCATGTTCACTGCTCCCTGTGCTGTGCAGTGTTCAGAGGCATGCTTCAGTGACCATGGTGCAGTAAGGCAGTGAAACGTTGTGTGTTACAGGGAGCGGGTAAGTTGGTTTAACTACCCAGATAGTGAATATAGTATATTTTTGTTAAAAAAAAAAAAAAAACTCAACCTCAAGGTGAGCTGTGTGCTGATGAGATGCACTGCTATTGAGGCAAAACAGTCATTAGGTGCAACCTATGATGAACCTGCCACACCTTGGTTGTTTAAAACTTATCCAGGCAAGTAGGGGTCTGTTTCTTTCGTTAGCTGCTCTTGGGACCAATATGGAGCCATTGAACTCACTCAAACCACCTTCCAGCAAAATGGGTTGTCTCTACACAAACTGGGTTAACAGTGTTAGCATTAATACCCACAGTTGCAATAGTGGTGTTAGTATGCAGCCTATAATGCCCTCAACAGTATCAGAAAATGTCATTGTTGCTTACGCTGTAGAGCTTACAGTAAATCAACAAGTAGAAACCAGTAAACATGCCAGCATTAGCACTGCTACCAATGTTGCTCCAAAGTCTCCTCTGCCAACTAAGCCCAAATTGAAGTTTCAAAACCAGAAGAAGAAAGATCATCATAAGCTGTCAGATGGTGTAAATCTTATTCTGTCTGACAGTTCTAATGATTCTGCTTCAGAGACATGGAATACTTAGTCTGTCTGAGGTAAACATCTAGCCTGCCCCCCCCCCCCTTTCCCCGCCTCCTTGCCAGGACTAAGTGCCCATTTGTTGCAGGATCATCACATAATGGGCTCAGGACACATGTGGAGTGCAGAAATGTCCCCTGTGCTTTTCTTTATAGACAAAATACACTCCTGGAAATTGAAATAAGAACACCGTGAATTCATTGTCCCAGGAAGGGGAAACTTTATTGACACATTCCTGGGGTCAGATACATCACATGATCACACTGACAGAACCACAGGCACATAGACACAGGCAACAGAGCATGCAAAATGTCGGCACTAGTACAGTGTATATCCACATTTCGCAGCAACGCATGCTGCTATTCTCCCATGGAGACGATCTTAGAGATGCTGGATGTAGTCCTGTGGAACGGCTTGCCATGCCATTTCCACCTGGCGCCTCAGTTGGACCAGCGTTCATGCTGGACGTGCAGACCGCGTGAGACGACGCTTCATCCAGTCCCAAACATGCTCAATGGGGGACAGATCCGGAGATCTTGGTGGCCAGGGTAGTTGACTTACACCTTCTAGAGGACGTTGGGTGGCACGGGATACATGCGGACGTGCATTGTCCTGTTGGAACAGCAAGTTCCCTTGCTGGTCTAGGAATGGTAGAACGATGGGTTCGATGACGGTTTGGATGTACCGTGCACTATTCAGTGTCCCCTCGACGATCACCAGAGGTGTACGGCCAGTCTAGGAGATCGCTCCCCACACCATGATGCCGGGTGTTGGCCCTGTGTGCCTCGGTCGTATGCAGTCCTGATTGTGGCGCTCACCTGCACGGCGCCAAACACGCATACGACCATCATTAGCACCAAGGCAGAAGCGACTCTCATCGCTGAAGACGACACGTCTCCATTCGTCCCTCCATTCACGCCTGTCGCGACACCACTGGAGGTGGGCTGCACAATGTTGGGGCATGAGCGGAAGACGGCCTAACGGTGTGCGGGACCGTAGCCCAGCTTCATGGAGATGGTTGCGAATGGTCCTCGCCAATACCCCAGGAGCAACAGTGTCCCTAATTTGCTGGGAAGTGGCGGTGCGGTCCCCTACGGCACTGCGTAGGATCCTACGGTCTTGGCGTGCATCCGTGGGTTGCTGCTGTCCGGTCCCAGGTTGATGGGCATGTGCACCTTCTGCCAACCACTGGCGACAACATCGATGTACTGTGGAGACCTCACGCCCCACGTGTTGAGCAATTCGGCAGTACGTCCACCCAGCCTCCCGTATGCCCACTATACGCCCTCGCTCAAAGTCTGTCAACTGCACATATGGTTCACGTCCACGCTGTCGTGGCATGCTACCAGTGTTAAAGACTGCGAGGGAGCTCCATATGCCACGGCAAACTGGCTGACACTGACGGCGGCGGTGCCCAAATTTTGCGCAGCTAGCGCCATTCGACGGCCAACACCGTGGTTCCTGGTGTGTCCGCTGTGCCGTGCATGTGATCATTGCTTGTACAGCCCTCTCGCAGTGTCCAGAGCAAGTATGGTGGGTCTGACACACCGGTGTCAATGTGTTCTTTTTTCCATTTCCAGGAGTGTATTTTAAACTTACTGATGACCAGATGCCGCAGGGCTGTACCCTCTACCACAAGTTAGCTAGTTAGTCACAAGTTCCATAGATCACTTGAGTGATACTTTTAACAAACTGGTGTGTAACAAGTCTGTTTAAAGGATAAGTATAAATGACTTATGTTAAAATTAGTGAAAACTTTTTTTTTTGTCCTACGCATGCAAATTCACTTAAAAACAATGAAATAGATGGATTTGTCCACGAGAAATTATTTCAAGTCAGATTTAAAACTTGCTTTGTTGCTTGTCAGATATTTTGCACTGCAGCACCAAAGAAACTGGTATAGCCATACTTATTCAAAAACAGAGATGTGTAAACAGGCAGAATATGGTGCTGCAGTCAGCAAGGCCTATATAAGACAACAAGTGTCTGGCACAGTTGTTGGATTGGTTACTGCTGCTACAACAGCATGTTACCAAGATGATTTAAATGAGTTTGAATGTGGTGTTACAGTTGGCACATGAGTGATAGGGCACAGCATCTCCAAGACAGCAATGAAGTGGAGATTTTCCCATACAACCATTTCACGAGTGTACCATGGGTATCAGGAATCTGGTAAAACATCAAACCTCTGATGTCACAGCGGCCAGAAACAGATCCTGCAAGAATGGGACCAACAGTGTCAGAAGAGAATAATTCAGTGTGACAGAAGTGCAACACTTCTGCAGACTGCTTTAGACTTCAGTGGTGGGCCATCAACAAGAGTCAGTGTGTGAACCATTCAATGAAACATAATTGATATGGGCTTTTGGAGCCAAAGGACCACTTGTGTACCCTTGATGACTGCATGATACAAAGTTTTATGCCTAGCCTGGGCCTGTCAACAGCAACACTTGACTTTTTATGATTGAGAACAGTGCCTGGTAGATGAGTCTTGTTTCAAATTGCATTGAGTGGATGGATGTGTACGGGTATGGAGACAACCACATGAATCGATGGCCCCTGTATGTCAGCAGGGAACTGTTCAAGTTGGTGGAGGCTTTGTAATGGTGTGGGGCATGTGCAGTTGGAGTGATATGGGACCTCTGATTTTTCTACAAATGACTCTGACAGGTGACATGTACATAATTATCCTGTCTAATCACCTACATTGATTCAGATCCATTGTGCATTCTAATGGACTTGGGCAATTCCAACAGGATAATGAGACACCTCACACATCCAGAATTGCTACAGAGTGGCTCCAGGAACATTCTCCTGAGTTTAAGCACTTCCATTGGTCACCAAACTCCCTAGACATGAACATTATTGAGCATATCTGGGATACCTCACAATGTGCTGTTCACAAGAGATCTCCACCTCTTGGTACTCTTACGGATTTGTAGAAGCCCTGCAGGATTCATGGTGTCAATTCCTCCAGCACTACTTCAGACAATAGTCAAGTCCATGTCATGTCATGTTGTGGCACTTCTGTGTGCTTGCAGGCAATGATATGAGGCAGGTGTACCAGTTTCTTTGGCTCCTCAGTGTATGATATTGGGAAAAAATGTAAACATTTTTATTGATGCATATTGAACTCCTTTCTGAGCCACAGACAGCTTCAATAATATGTAAAAAAAAAGGTCATTTTTCCCTTTAGTGTTGTAGGTGTGGACATCACTGCTCTTCTCAAATTGTGATGGATTATTTGTGATGAATTTCATTGGCAGCTAGATGTATTGTGACAGTGTAGTTAAAATGCCTAGGTCCTTGAAAAGATAGCTACATGATGTCAGTTTGTAAACACCATATATTATTCCTACTGCTTGCTTTTGTGCAATCATTAATTTCTTTCTAAGTGGTGAGTGAACCCCAAAAAATTATTCCATTATACAATATTGCTGAGATCTTCATTCCAAAGACTGGTTTGCTGCAGCTCTCCATGCTACTCTACCCGGGTCAAACTTACTGAATCTGCTTACTTTGTTCATTTCTTGGTCTCCCTTTACAACTTTAACTCCCCTTACTTCCCTCCATTACAAAACTGGTGATACCATGATATTTCACAATGTGTCCTATCAACTGAATCTGTCTCCTAGTCAGGTTGTGCTTTAAATTTCTTTTCTCCCCAGTTCTGTTCATTACCTGCTCATTAGTTAAGTGATTTAACCACTTAATTTTTAGCATTCTTTGGTAGCAGCACAGTTGAAAAGCTTCAATTGTCCTGTTGTCTAAATTGTTTATTGTGCATCATTTACTCCATACATGGATACACTACACACAATTACTTTCAGAAAAGGCTTCCAAACACTTAAATCTACATTCAGTGCTAGTAAATTTCTCTTCTTCAGAAACACTTTTCTTACCATTGACGGTCTACATTTTAATCCTATCTGCCTTGGTCGTCATCCATTATTTTGCTGCCCAAATAAGAAAACTCATCTACTCTATAAAAAAAGTCATCTACTACTTTAACTGTCCCATTTCCCAATCTAATTCCCTCAGCATCAACTGATTTAATTTGACTACATTCTTCTCCCTGAACTTTAATTTCTCCTCCACATTTTTCTTTGGTTTCCATTATTGATCACTAAACATACAGATTGAATAACATCAGTAATAGGCTACAATCCTATCTCCTATCTCAATATCATTCTCTATTCTCCTCATTTCTTATAACTGCTGCCTGATATTTGTACAAGTTGTAAAAAGCCTTTCACTCCCTGTATTTTACCTGTGCTTCCTTCATAATTTCAAAGAGAGTGTTCCAGTCAACACTGTCAATCCAAAAACGCTGTGAGTGTAGCTTCAAGTTTCCTTAACATACCTTCTAAAATAAGTCATAGGGTCAGTACTGCCTTATGTGTTCCTACATTTCTGCAGAATCCAAACTGATCTTCCCCAAGGTCAGCCTCTACCAGCTTTTCCATTCTCCTGTAAAGAATTCATGTTAGTGTTTTGCAGCTGTGACTTGGAATTGGAATTCCAAGTCATGGTTCGATTTGGAATTATTATATTTTTCTTGAAGTTAGAGTATTTCGTCTGTCTCATACATCTTGCTCACCTGATGGAAGAGTTTTGTCACGGCTGGCTCTCCCAAGGCAACCAGTAGTTCTAATGGAATGCTGCCTGCTCCCAGGGCCTTGTTTAAACTTAGGTCTTCAGTGTTTTATCAAATTCTTCATGCAGTATCGTATTTCCCATATCATCTTCATCTACTTCCTCTGCTATTTCCATAATATTGCTCTCAAGTACATGTCCCTTGTATAAACACTCTATATACTCCTTCCACCTTTCTGCTTTCTCTTCTTTGCTTAGGACTGGTTTGCCGGCTGGTGTGGCCATGCGATTCTAAGTGCTTCAGTTTGGAACCGTGCGACTGCTACGGTCGCAGGTTCAAATCCTGCCTTGGGCATGGATGTGTGTGATGTTCTTAGGTTACGTTTAAGTAGTTCTAAGCTCTAGGGGACTGATGACCTCAGAAGTTAAGTCCCATAGTGTTCAGAGCCATTTGAACCATTAGGACTGGTTTTCCATCTGAGCTCTTCAAATTCATAAAGCTGCTTCTTTTTTCTCCAAAGGCTTTGTGTTGATGGTATCTATGTTCCCCTCAGTGAAATATGCTTCTAAATCCTTACATTTGTCCTCCAGCAATTCTTGAGTAGCCATTTTGCACTTTATGTCAGTCCCAGTTTTTAGATGTTTGTATTCCCTTTCACCTGCTTCATTTGCTGTATTTTTATATTTTCTCCTTCCATCAGTTAAATTCAATACCTCCTGTATTATCCAAGGATTTCTACTAGGCCTTTCATTTTTAACTATTTGATCCTCTGCTGTTTTCACTGTTTCATCTCTCAAAGTTATCCATTTGTCTCCTTCTGTATTCCTTCCTCCAGTTCTAGTCTAATGTTCCCTCTGAAACTCTTGACAACCAATCATTCTTTCAAATCATCCACATCCCATCTCCTTAATTTCCTGCCTTTTTTGCATTTTCTTCAGTTTTAATCAACAATTCATAACCAATGAATTGTGGTCATATTCCATATCTGCTGCTGGAAATGTGTCAAAATTTAAAATCTGGTTTCAAAATCTCTGTCTTACCATTATATAATCAGTTTTAAACCTTTCAGTGTCTCCAGGTCTCTTCCATGTATGCAGCCTTCTTTTGTGACTCCTAAACCAAGTGTTAGCAATGATTAAATTATGCTCTTTTCAGATTTCTGCCAGACAGCTTCCTATTTCATTCCTTTCCCCAGTCCATATTCACTTACTATTTTTCCTTCTCTCTCTCGTCCTATTATCAAATTCCAGTATGCCATCAGAATTAGATTTTTGTCTCCCTTAATTTTCTGAGTAATTTCTCTTATCTCATCAAACATTTCTTCAATCCCTTCATCAGCTGTGAAGCTAGAAGGCATATAAACCTATACTATTGTGATGAGTGTTGCCTTTGTGTCTATCTTGGTTATGACAATATGTTCGGTATGATACTCAAAGTTGCTTACCAGCATTCCTATTTTTGTATTCATTATTAAACATACTCCTGCATCATCTCTATTTGATTTTATATATACAATGCTGTATTCATCTGACCAGAAGTCCTGTTCCTCCTGCCACTGAACATCATTAATTCCTACTGCATCTAACTTCAACCTATCCATTTCAATTTTGAAATTTTCTAATCTAATCTAATCTATTATTACATGCTCCAGTCCACAGAATGCCAGTTTTGTTTCTCCTGACAACAGCTCCTCCTGAGTAATTCACACCCAGTGATCCAAATGGGGGTCTATTTTACCTCTAGAATATATTACCCAAGAGAATGTCATCATCATTTAACCATATAGTAGAACTGTATGCCCTCAGGAAAAATATGGCTGTAGTTTCGTCTTGCTTTCAGCCATTTATAGTACAAGCATAGTAAGGCCATTTTACAAGATCAGATCAATCAACCATTTGGACAGTTGCCCCCCACAATTACTGAAAAGGCTCCTGGCCTTCTTGAGGAACAAAACATTTCTCTGGCCTCTCAACAGATATCTCTCTGTTGCGGTTGCACCTTCAGTGTGACTATCTGTATTGCTGAGGCACGCAAGTGGTAAGGTCCATGGTTCATGGGGGGAGGCCATAGGACATTATCAAATGGTAATATACAGAATATGTCAGGAGGCAAATTTGTTGTCAAGATTAGCAATTATCTGTGGAGCAAAAGTTTGCTGAACTTAATAGTTGGAGAAATTCAGTAATACAGTGCTTCCATTTCAAGGTGTACAGAACTGAAAAAAGTGTATTTTTTCCAAATTCATGGGATTACGATCAGTTGATTTAGCAGGTTAACCATGGTGCGATAGGAAACCTGAGTGTTCATCACTGAGGAATATGTAACTCTCATCCTGGAAGCTGGGAGTATCAGCATACTCACCATGAAGATGTAGGTAAAAGGGTAACCCTTTGTCACCAAAAATAGTGAAATAAACATCCTGGATCATGTTTATAGCACCAAAATGAATGGGTACAAGAAACACCCCCAAAATATCACACAACCGCCTCTGACCTGAACTACATCATCCATACAGCACAGGTTAAACAACTTACTGGCCTGTCAGTTTATTTGATACTTTTATAATTTGAAAAGAAACACATTACATGTCTATAATGAGCTACTTTCCAGTTTTCGTGTTGTTTATCCCACTTGTAATGTAACGGACTACTGAAACTACTGATACCACCGGCTGGCGAGGTGTGCGGTGCCACCAATCAACTTGAAGGAGCAAGTGAACTTTATCTAAGTAAACATAAACTGAAATATTATTATTTTGTTACAATACTGTTAATATGAGGACAATCATGAGGTATATGGCCACAGAACTATATTATAAACACTTTTCATTTTACATACTATGTTTTTTCATATATGTATACGTGCAATGTGTAAAATATTGATATACAACCAAGGTTGCCAGTACTGCACAGTTTGTAAGCTCTATGAACAGGAGCCGGTTGATGGCAGGTGCAGAGACAATGGGCACTTGGTGTTGAGACGTCTTGTAATACGCTTGCTTTGAGAAGGTCAAGGATAGAGAGAACAAAATGATGTATCGGGAAAGCTGTTACACTGAAAATTATTGGATATCGTCATGATCAGCATTTATAAAATAAAAGTTGGAAGTTTAAATATGTGTCAGTTCTTACGCAGCAGCATACACACCCTGGACCTCAAATTGATTTAACAAACAGTGGATGGTGAGGTTCATCACTGGACCACAAGCGTGCAACAATGACCAATAAAAGTAAGAAAATTATATTACTCTAAATTCAAATTGTGATGATACATTTCTTTCTCCATGTCTTCAACCCTGTATGTACTCCATTGTTAGAGTGAACAGCACGACGGGGACCTGTGGTTGACTAGGCACACCAGGGAGACCACACAGGTTTAAAACGATAATTTGTAGCTTAATATACTACTACTGATAATAATTAATGTTTGTCCCCCGGAGAAGAAGGTGCATTACACACTGTAGATGTGCAGCTCTACATGCTGCTGTGAGAAATGCCTTTTTGTGAAATACACAACTCAAAATATTCGTTGTAAGCAATGCCCTCCAGTATGTGCACTCAGTAAAAGATTGAGATGGACCTACATTCACTAACAGCAGCAAATCCTGTTGGATTTGAAATCAGATGTCATAACACTTGTCCCCATTTCCTGTTTGTTAAAAATGTTTTATAACCACTGGTCTTACACCATTTTGCATGGCTGTGAGCGGTTCAATATTCCCCGTAGAAATGTTGGACAGTCCACATTGATACATCAGTAAATCAGACAATTGCTCATGAGGTGTAGTCATGGACATCCAAAAATGATAGCTCCTTTCTGTCATGTCTCCAAAGTGATCCATCACACTATGATGATTCTATACAACCAACTAGCACAGACACATTGCTTCACTACCATGACTGTCATCAATGGTAGAGGGTCACATTATCACCTGGTAACAGTGCCACACCATCTCAGCACTCCAAAGCATCATGCCTATTCTTTTAAGGGGAGATTAATATTATGTCCATGAGCTTATCAAGGACAAGATCTACTGAAGATAATATTAACTGACTAATTTATCACAGTGACTTGACCATATTGTGAGGGAGTTTCACTGTTGAACTTAAGGACAGATCATTAAAGAATTTATAGTGGAATGGCTGCTTTGCATGCACTGTAAAGAGTAATATCAGACTACAGTTCAAACAACAATTAAAAGAACAGCTTGTTAAAAAAATAAAGTATGGATGTACACTGACTTTGGATCAATAATTTGTAACAAAAGATAAAATTGTGGGCAAAAATCTCACCAAGATATTATGTGGTGACATATTATAAATAGTGCATTAATGATTTAATCATATTGTTTTTGTAATTTCTGTAAGAGGTTATCATGAAGAATTATTAAGATAAATGTGAAAAATAACTGGCTATGTTCTGCTTGAGACACAAAGCTAATGGTTTTGCTGAATATCAAAGTTGTAGCCCATAATAAAAAAATAAAAAAGGACAAACCTGTGCAGTGGCATCGCCATGTTGCAGCATGCTATTGAGCAGGTGGTCCCACAGTGTTTGCCCCAAAGGCCTTGGTGGCAGAGGTGGGCCCCGCAGGATCAATTCATCTTCCTTCAGACCCCCTAAACATCATACATGACAATCGTTATAGTCTTTCAATCACTATCATCTCATTGCACAGTTAAAGGATGTCACATGTCAATAGACACACTAGATTAGCTCATAACAATAACAGAAACACATTTGAAGACACACAGTTGTGACTATATTAGCTCATAACAATAACAGAAACAAATTTGAAGACACACATTTTTGACTAGATTAATTTGAGGGCTCAGACACAACAGTATAACCTCAAGTAAAGGGAATACTAAATAAATAAGCAGTTGCTGAACCAGAAAGTTTTTAATTAATTCTAGTCTGTAATGTTTAAGGTACTACTGAGTGATCAAGTGGTGTACTTAATTGATGATGGGTTGCCAGAGTTGTGTCAACAGCAGCTGACAGAATCTTGAAGCCACTTGCTACATTTTCCAGCTTGGCAAATAACAATAGACATGGAATAAAGATACTATGGTGATCATGCAAGGAGAAAAAGAAAAACAGATCAAAGAGTCACTGCTTGTGACTGCACATAAAAAAGATTTTGTTTGATTCTTTATCCCGTCACACTCAGGCCAGTTGTCATATCCTTGGCAGAAGCAGGTTGTACCATCTCTTTGAAAAGAAGAAGTGTTTGCCTCTCAGATGTTAAATAGTGGTGTGTTAATTGAATTCCAAAAGAATGTAGATTGACTGAGCTTGTGAATTTACAGTTATCCTGTTCCAGACTGTGAGATCTCTACTGGTTGGAAGAAAGAGACATGAAAGACAGTTGTGAAGAATGTAATATAGCAGACTGATATTCACCAACTGAAGTACAGAATACATCTCTTTAATAAAAATCCTCATACATTGTAATTGCATTAGATGAACATATATCTCTATATAAGTCTTCATTTTCAACTTACACTAGTCATTGTATAAAAGCATTATTGTTTTTGTTGTGGTCCAGCTTGAAATTTGATGCAACTCTCCATGCTATTCTATGATGCTCAAGTTTGTAATTGTGAAGGACTAACTGCTTTGTTTGTTTTATAACATTTAGAGAAACTAGGAAAAACCTAAACCATGATGGCTGGATGGGAACTTACTGCACCACTACACTTGGTTCTGGGCATTTGCCTGTCCTTTCATTACTAAATCTTTGTGCATAAAGCTTTACTCTGTTACAAGAAAATGATCCCATCAAGCAATAAAGAGGGAGCTCGTCATGATTGTATCATGCCAACTTTCTTATGTTCAAATGTTAACATCTCACATGAAGAACATTCAAAAGCAAAGTAAGGGTAAAGGCTGCACAATGTGCCGTTTCAAGTAGAACTTACTTTCTTGTATTTAAACAATCACCCACCTATGTATTACAAATAATATAACAGGCACACATGCTTGTGCTACAGTCATCCTGCACCAAGAATGGAAGCTGTGAAAGATGACAGTACATTTACACCCAATAGTCAGGGTCTCAGTTAAAACCATAACTACACTCCTGGAAATGGAAAAAAAGAACACATTGACACCGGTGTGTCAGACCCACCATACTTGCTCCGGACACTGCGAGAGGGCTGTACAATCAATGATCACACGCACGGCACAGCAGACACCCCAGGAACCGCGGTGTTGGCCGTCGAATGGCGCTAGCTTTGCAGCATTTGTGCACCACCGCCGTCAGTGTCAGCCAGTTTGCCATGGCATACGGAGCTCCATCGCAGTCTTTAACACTGGTAGCATGCCACGACAGTGTGGACGTGAACCGTATGTGCGGTTGACGGACTTTGAGCGAGGGCGTATAGTGGGCATGCGGGAGGCCGGGTGGACGTACCGCCGAATTGCTCAAAATGTGGGGCATGTGGTCTCCACAGTACATCGATGTTGTCGCCAGTGGTCGGCGGAAGGTGCACATGCCCATCGACCTGGGACCGGACCGCAGCAACCCACGGATGCACGCCAAGACTGTAGGATCCTACGCAGGACCGCACCGCCACTTCCCAGCAAATTAGGGACACTGTTGCTCCTGGGCTATCGGCGAGGACCATTCGCAACCATCTCCATGAAGCTGGGCTACGGTCCCGCACACCGTTAGGCCGTCTTCCGCTCACGCCCCAACATCATGCAGCCCACCTCCAGTGGTGTCGTGACAGGCGTGAATGGAGGGATGAATGGAGACGTGTCGTCTCTCAGCGATGAGAGTCGCTTCTGCCTTGGTGCCAATGATGGTCGTATGCATGTTTGGCGCCGTGCAGGTGAGCGCCACGATCAGGACTGCATACGACCGAGGCACACAGGGCCAACACCCGGCATCATGGTGTGGGGAGCAATCTCCTAGACTGGCCGTACACCTCTGGTGATCGTCGAGGGGACACTGAATAGTGCACGGTACATCCAAACCATCATTGAACCCATCGTTCTACCATTCCTAGACCAGCAAGGGAACTTGCTGTTCCAACAGGACAATGCACGTCCACATGTATCCCGTGCCACCCAACGTGCTCTAGAAGGTGTAAGTCAACTACCCAGGCCAGCAAGATCTCCGGATCTGTCCCCCACTGAGCATGTTTGGGACTGGATGAAGCGTCGTCTCACGCGGTCTGCACGTCCAGCACGAACGCTGGTCCAACTGAGGCGCCAGGTGGAAATGGCATGGCAAGCCGTTCCACAGGACTACATCCAGCATCTCTACGATCGTCTCCATGGGAGAATAGCAGCATGCATTGCTGCGAAAGGTGGATGTACACTGTACTAGTGCCGACATTGTGCATGCTCTGTTGCCTGTGTCTATGTGCCTGTGGTTCTGTCAGTGTGATCATGTGATGTATCTGACCCCAGGAATGTGTCAATAAAGTTTCCCCTTCCTGGGACAGTGAATTCACGGTGTTCTTATTTCAATTTACAGGAGTGTATTTACAGACAGTAAATACCTCACCAAAGCATTAACGCAATTGTGATTTAAGTGGCCACATTCTTGTGAACAAAAGTCCTCAAGTGACTTGAAAAATCGGGGATAGCTATTGCTATTTGAAGGAATGGAGTGCAATGGCCCCTGCAGTAAAGGATGGGATTTAAACTCAAATGTGACAAACAATTGTCTAAAATTATCAAATTTTGCTTCTTTCAGTTAGATGTGTATGTTACTCAAAATTTTGTTTTTCTATCAGACAGGCATTACAATTGTCTCTACCAGCAAGAATGTAACTATGCTAGCTAATGGGGGCTCAGTTACAAGCAACATAACAGAACCTTAGACGAGGGAATGAATCTTACTGTGTGAGATAATCTACAGGGCAGCAGAGAGTCTGAATTCTATGTAGAGAAGGAACAAGAAGGAAAACCCAATATGGACCACTGTGAGTGACTGACACTGGAGCACATGGAACACAGCATTTTGCAAGGCTAAGACTGGTCTGCAGCCATTGAAATCAGTGTTAGAAGTGTCCAGCCAGACCTATTGCAGCCAGCAGATATACACCAGGGTCAGTGGTACTGCCCATGCTATGCTTTGCATACATACTCCTTAGCACCATTCTGTACTATTTTGCTACAATACCAATGCCATCTCCTCTGCCTTCATCTCAATGTCAGGTTGCAGAGATACTAAATCTCTCCCACCTGGCATGTTCATGTAGTGGCAAAAATTGCTTGGTTCGTGCTGTGCCCCTGTTGCAAAACTGAAGAGGGCATGAGATTCCCTGGCAGTGGATAGGTAACTGAAGGAGACAGCGCCAATGTAATTTGTTCCACCGGACAGGTAGCAGACTACAGAGGTTGGGATAATGGTTGGTCCACTGACATGGTCATGGGCAACGACTCTACTAATGACAAGCAGGGAAAAGCGGGCATTGATTCAAATTCCGTGGATTCACAATGGGAGGGACATCCTATTCTGTGGTCAAAGCTAGGATGACAGTGGATGTGGAGGGGGCAGCAGCAGGGTAACATACTGTCATAATTGGGAGTCTTCCACGGGAACAATGCAGCAACTGACAATATCATACAGCTGACTTGGAGACGGTCACGTTTAAGGTCTGACAGCTCACAGCCGAAAATGATTAGAATGACAGTTCTTTTGCTTCCAAATAACACCAAACATAAACAAATGCCGATCTTTATGGCCCAATACTACACGCACCATCTAATCCAAAAATGGTTCAAATGGCTCTGAGCACTATGGGACTTAACATCTGAGGTCATCAGTCCCCTAGAACTTAGAACTACTTAAACCTAACTAACCTAAGGACATTACACACATCCATGCCCGAGGCAGGATTCGAACCTGCTACTGTAGTGGTCGTGCGGTTCCAGACTGTAGCGCCTAGAACCACTTGGCCACACTGGCCGGCCAGCATCCAAACCTATTGCTGGCTGAAACACTTGGTCCAAATGGCATCACCATGGGAAAAGCATGGCAGGTCACAATTGACTGAGGCATGCGATTTGTGATGCAACAAATTCAAAAGCCAACATTAGCTGGACTACACCCATTAACCAACATCACACGGTATGAAGCCAGTAAACTCGATAGAGCATTGTTGTGGCATAAGGCAGACTGACTTCTTCATTTGGGTCTGGAATGTGTGAATCAAGTACTCCACCCCCACGTTAGAAACTAGGTGAAATTGAGCAGAAGTCAGATGGTTGATACCATTGCAAATACAAAAGTCTTCAAACTTCTGCAAAACAAATTGCTGACCATTATCAGATACGAGTGTCTGTGGGGAGCCCTCAACAGCTAAAACTGCCATCAAGTGCAAACAGCTGTTGTCAGTGGAGGACAGCTTGGCAACATGAGCAAAATTTTACATTAGATTGCCTATCAACAACCACATGCTACCCAAAAATGGGCCAACAAGGTCGATATGCACTCTGTCCCAAGGGTGCTTTGGGACTGTCCAAGGGGAAAACTGACACAAAGAAGCAGCCTGGATTTGCGCATGGGCCATGCAAGCCCACACAAAGTGTTCAGTGTCGTGACTGATCACTATCCAGTAGACATGACAACATGCCAAAGCCTTAATATGTCGCATACTCCAGTGGGATGCCTGCAATAGTTGGAATATGCGGGGATGCAAAGCCAGAGAAATAACAACTAGTCAGGTTTGTTCCTCCGTAAGAAGTATGAGGCCCCCCTGGATCACAGTGAGTCTATCATGTAGGAGAAAAAATGCACACTATGCTGAATTTGCTCTTGAAAGAACGTACTCAGGCTACTCCTCCTGGACAGCTGGAAATATCGGGAAAAGCAGCCATGACCTCCCATGCTGTCAAAGGAAAATCCAGTAAGGTTTGCAGCAACATATCATCCACTCCCTACAGCCAAACTCCAGATCCTGTTCCACTGGCAGTCATGGTAGTGCATCCGCATTTGCATGCTGGGCGGTGAACAAACACTGAATGTCATAAAAATAATTAGCAAGGAAAAGTGACCACCTCTGTAACTGGTGGGCAGTCCTATCCACCAGTTTGAAATGAGAGCTGAATAAGAAAACCAGCAGCTTGTAGTTAGTGATCAGTAGGATCTTTGCTCCATGCAAGAAAATGTGAAACTTCTTAATTCCAAAAATAATAGCCAGTGTCTCCTTTTCCACCTGTGAAAAATTACACTGTAGCATGGGAAGTGTCTTTCATTGTCATCAATGGGCTGCTCAGTGCCATCCCTGTTCCAATGCAACATGACGACACATATGCCAAACTGAGCCACTTCACACACCAGGGTTGAAGGTTTACCCAACGTGAAAGAAGGCAAATAGGGACTGGAGAACAAACACTGCTTCTAGGACTGAAAACACCATTGATAATCTGCAGAACAGGCAAATTTGATGCCATTTTGGTGAAGCCGGTTAAGGGCCTGGCAGATGTGCACAGTGTAGGGATTGAACTCATCATTACGCAAAATCTTGCCAAGAAAGGACTAAAGCACCTGCACGTTCTTGGGTGGCGGCAGGTTCGTGATGGCTTTTGTGCTCATCTGTAGGGATGAGACCATCTTTTCTGAGCACAGGATCCAAAAAATGCAGGTCTGGGGGGGAAAAAACTACATTTTTCGAATTTGGGACAAAGACCGTTCTCTAGCAGGTGTTGGAAAACCACCTGCAGTTTCTCAAAATGCTCCTCTCGTGTGAAGCCCTTGACCGAGATGACTCTGAGGTAGTTCACATAATAAGGGATATCCTGAATCTGCCACTTGCGGCATCGTTGATAAATTCCAGGTGCAGACGAGATTACAAAAAGCAAACGATTGAATTGATAAAGCCCAAACGGGGTGTTAAGCACTGAGAAATTCCAGAAGTGTAGTCTACATCTAAATCTACATCACATTCCGCCAACTATCTTATGGTGCGAGGCGGAGGATACTTCTGGTACCCCTTTTATGACCCTCCCGTCCTGTTCCACTCACAAATGTTGCGTGGGTTGAAAGATTGTCGGTAAGCCTCTGTATTAGTTTTAATTTCTCGAATTTTTTCGTTGTAGTCATTTCGCGAGATGTATGTGAGAGAAAGTAATATGTTGTCTAACTCATTACAAAAAGAGCTCTCTCGAAATGTCAGTAGTAAATCTCTCAGTGATGCAAAACGCCTCTCTTGTAGTACCTGCCACCAGAGTTTGTTGAGCATCTCGGTAATTCTCTTGCGCCAGCTGAACGATCTCATGATGAACCGATCTTCATTGGATCTTTTCTATCTGTTATACCAGTCCTAACTGATATGGGTGCCAGATTGATGAATAATACTCAAGAACTGGTCAAGCAGGCAGCTTTGTAAGCCACTTCCTTCCTGGATGAGTTACATTTCCTCAAAATTCTTCTGAATCTAGTATGGCATCTGCTTTCCTTATTGTTTGTTTTGGGTAGTCATTCCACTTAACTTCACTCTGGATAGTGACTCCTAAGTAATTTACAGTGTATACTGTTTCCAGCAATTAGTCATCAATAGTGCAATTGTACACTAGTGAATTTCTTTTCTTATGTATGCACAATATATTATATTTATTTACGTTCAGGATCAACTGTCAGAGCCTGCACTATTCATCAATCCTCTGCAGATCTTTCTCCAAATTGATAGTCTTCTGGCGTTGCTACTTTGTTATAAACAACAGCATCACCTGTGAAAAGTCTTGAAGGGGCTCTCTACTAGATAATTTACACTGCCAAGAATAAAAATCGCTGCATCACGACGGAGTTGTAAGATATAAACGACAGTTACTTGGCGTGTTTCTACATGTGGAAGATAATGTCTAATGAAAATTGACGACAGTCACATAAGAATGGCGCTAGTAGCGTCACTACGAGGGTTCAAACAACGTTTGTATTAAACATTGCTGTAAAGGTGTCGAGCGTTAGTTACCTTCGACACTGGACGTGGTGAGTTGGCGTTAGTGAAGAGAGCCTTTAAGGTGAGAAAGACGCCATAATTAGCACCTCACCGAGTGTGAACGAGGTCATGTAATAAGGCCACAAGAAGCTGGAGGTTCCTTCTGTGATATTACATTATATTTTTATTGGTCCTTTTGATCATTTGTTGTACCAGGTATGCAATATAATATTGGACAAGTCATTGTGTTTTACAATACATGTTTTTAAATCATACAAGAGTATTTACATTGATTTAGGCTTAATATTTTCACAACTGAAGGTTCAGCTTCCATACACTATATTTAACCCAAGTAATTAATTTTTTTTAGTATTTGGCAATAAATTTTTATGATTCAAGACATTCATCTATACTATAATAACAATTTTGCGATAAATATTTATGGACAGCAGTTTTAAATTTTGAAGTATCTTCATTGTTTTAATGTTTGTAGGTAGCTTATTGTATAGTCTGTTTCCTGTTTGCAGTGGTCCATTCTTTTTTAGTGTTGAGTGTGCATGTTGAACATGTATGTCCTTCTTTCCCATTGTGTTATACGGGTGGATACTCTGGTTAGTTGACACAAGATTTTTGCTATTTTCTAAGATTTTCCTTACAAATATGATTTTCTATGGCTCTTACAATTCTCTTTTGGCATATAAAACAACTTTTGATTGCAGATGCGTTTCCCCAAAAGATTATGCTGTATCGCAATAAGGATTCTGCTTGAGCAAAGTATTTGTCTTTTAGTGTCTCTTTTGATGTGAATTTTTATAGTATAACAAATGGTATTTAATTTATTTGTAATGTATTTTGTACGTTGGACCCATCTTAGATCTTCCTGGATCCATATACTAAGAAATTTTGTAGAGCTTACATTTTCGAGGGTTCTAGTAAACAACTCTATGTCTGGTGCTAGTGGACATTTATTTTGCACTGTGTGTATATGCATTGTAGCTGTTTTTTCTGTGTTTATTACTAAGTTGTTTTCAGAAAACCAATCTGTAATGTTGGTGGTATAATTTTTAATCTCATGTAGTAATTCTTCTTTGATCCTTTCTTTTGGTATCACATTTGTGTCATCCACAAATTTTATGTAATTATGGAATGGGCTAGTTGATTCCAAGTCATTTACAAAGAGTAGAAACAGAAATGGTCCTAGAATGGAGCCTTGTGGTACACAATACTTGATGCTCTGCTTTTATGAGCAGTAGGGCTTTATCTTGTTCCCTTCTTGGATACTAAGTTCAACTGATTGCTCTTTGTTTTGGAGATATGATTTTATCCATTCATAGGCCGGGCCCCTAATGCCTACAGATTCAAGTTTCTGAGGCAAGATGTTGTGATTGATGACACTGAATGCTTTAGAGATGTCTAGAAATATGGCTTAGATATGTTATTTATTGTTTATTGCATTTAAGGCTTCATTGAGGAATGCAAAGAGAATTGTCTCAGTAGATTTAGATTTTCAGAAAGACTTGTCAGGAATATAAGCACTATACATGATTGTTGGTAGGAGCGGTCACGAGAATATACAGTCGCAAGACGACCTGCTTCTGGATGGCCTCATGGCACTTCCGAGATGAAAGGTCATTGTTAAATGGTCATATTTATTGCTATACTTCCTTTTAAAGAAGATATTGCGTGACATTCGAAAATGGTAGCAATGAAAAATAAAGGTTGCATTTTTTTCAGTTTTGGTGCATGTTACATAACATGTCGCTGGGTATGAAATTTAGCAAACATACTGAATTTTTCTGTTGTAGTACACTCATATGTAATCGAGCGCCCCAGCTATAGAAAGCCATTACATTGTTCTGTTTAAACTCCCATTCTGTTTATGTCCACTGATCCTTCACTCCTTGAAACCTAGCCATATTAAGACGTTCCGATGCTACTTTCCTGGCTTCCATAAAAGTTTCTCGATTCTTATTATTTTATTTGAATTCTAGATCTCCCAGCCTCTCTGTATTTTTAAGACTAGTTAATGACATTTGCAATTCCATCAGTAGCGTTTGCGCTTCTTTTTGAGGATGATTGTATTTTCTGCTGCTTGTACTATCTGTTAGATTACATTTAGTTTTCGTTCCATAGAGCCAAAAAAGAGATACCTCTCATGGGTGCGGAATGTGTCAGAAAAATATAAATATGAAAATATAAAAAATTGTAAAACATTTGAATATAATACTTACTACCCTGATCATTTGTTATGAGATTGTCAAAATAGGTAAATACAATACAGTAAACTGGAACAGCTAACATTTTCAGAATTAATATGCTGTCAGAATGAAATATGGTTATGCACTATTAATAAATTTATCATACACAAAATACTTAATCTTGACTGTTGAGACCAAGTGCTGTCAAAACTAAAATCTAACAGACATTTTTATTTAAGCTTGCCTAACAGTCTGTGTTAAGATATTCATCTACAGATTAGAAGGAGCTGCCTTTCAAAAAGTCTTTCAAACACTGTTTAAGCTGTACTTCATCTGAAACCAAGTGTTTAATGGTTGCTGACAATTTATTGAAAATATGTTTTCCTGAATATATGAGCCCTTTTTGGACCAAGGTAAATGATTTTAGGTCTTTATGTAGATTGTTCTTATTCCTAGTATTGATACTATGTATTAAGCAATTGGTTGGAAATAGAGACACATTATGCAACAAATTTTAATAAGCAAACGGACTCTCTTTAAATTTTGATAAAACACAGTATATACAGTTCCGTACAGTAAATGGCAAAACTCCAGTAATAAATATAGAATTTGAACAGAAGTCTGTAGCTAAGGTAGAATTTTCAAAATTTTTAGGTGTGTCCATTGATGAGAGGTTAAACTGGAAGCAACACATTGATGGTCTGCTGAAACGTCTGAGTTCAGCTACGTATGCTATTAGGGTTATTGCAAATTTTGGTGATAAGAATCTCAGTAAATTAGCTTACTATGCCTACTTTCATTCACTGCTTTTGTATGGCATCATATTCTGGGGTAATTCATCGTTGAGTAGAAAAGTATTCATTGCACAAAAACGTGTAATCAGAATAATTGCTGGAGCCCACCCACGGTCATCCTGCAGACATCTATTTAAGGATCTAGGGATCCTCACAGTAACCTCACAGTATATATATTCCCTTATGAAATTTGTTGATAATAATCCAACCCAATTCAAAAGTAATAGCAGTGTGCATACCTATAACACCAGGAGAAAGGATGATCTTCACTATGCAGGGTTAAATCTGACTTTGGCACAGAAAGGGGTAAATTATGCTGCCACAAAAGTCTTTGGGCACCTACCAAACAGCATCAAAAGCCTGACAGATAGCCAACTAACATTTAAAAATAAATTAAAAGAATTTCTAGATGACAACTCCTTCTACTCATTGGCTGAATTTTTAGATATAAAGTAAAAAAAAAAAAAAAAAAAAAAACTTAATCATTAGTGTCATGCAATATTTTGTGTAATGTAATTTCTTGTACAGACATCTTTTATTAACCTGACACGTTCCACATCATTACGAAGTGTCGTATTCATGATCTATGGAACAAGTATTAATCTAATCTAATCTAATCTAATCTAATACACTCTGAAGCAGTGGTTGGAATACAAAGGTCCTTGAACAGATTTGTATATGATGTTCTTGAATGATTCTTATTAAATGCTTTAGCACACTAAAAACTTTTGACCAGTTTGATGAGTTACCCAGAATATGATCCCATGTGATATGATGGAATGAAAGTAAGCAAAGTATGCATGTTTTTTATATTTATGTCTCATGTATCTGGAATCATTCTCACTGCAAATACCGATTTGTTTAGGTCATTAAGCAATGCTGTAGTATTCTTCAATCTGCATGTCTCCATATGTTATACGCATGGTGGAAGGAAATCTCTTACAGGATCTGAACTGCATATAGTGGGTCTTTTTAAAGTTTAATGACAGTGAATGAGATTTAAACCATCTATTGGTCTCAGTGAAAATTAGCAGCTATTTCTAAATCTGTACTTGACTTATTGTAATGTTTGTATCAACTGTTTGGAGTTGTTCTCGGGCATTTTCTACAATTGTATTTTAAAATTGTCCTTCATTAATTTCCATGTAGCAAACTTCTTAGGTTGGTAATGATTCATTTTTATAACAATGGATATAATTTTTGAACATGATTGTGTTGTTACAGTGAACATTAGGTCCTCTTATTTATTATTAGATTCTGCATTTAACTCTGAATTTGCATTATTCGACGTTTAGCTTAAGGTAATTGTTGATGTAAGTTAATTAATACAAAATTTTGTATTGAGAAAGTTGCAACAATAATGAACGATTCCTTATTCAAACAAGCCTAAGCTAACTGGTAACTGCAACCATGAGTCAACAGCCATTACTTGTAGACAACAGACATCAATTTTAATGGGATGCTTGACATTAGTTGTCTGCTGTACAAATAAGATTAACATTGAAATAATAACGTCCCATTCCCTTGCTAAACTAGTTAAACGGTACTGGTAAGTCTTTATCTAGAAGAGTGAGACAAGAAATACCCATAGTTAGTATGCATCAATAACAGCTAATTCGTTCACAGTGAAAGGCATTGCAAATTACAGTTACCATAGAGTTGTAATGATTTTTTATTTGTTAAGAATCACAAAAAATAGGCAGAAAGGATTTTATCAGTGTTTAGCTTCATGATGAAATGTATATGTTAATAGTTTTTGATGTTGCTGAGCAAAAGTCATACAATAATTTTTAAATTAATACATTGCCATTTGACAGTATTGTTGTTTATTTAATTACTACCAAGGTTTTCGTCTTTTGTGGCATTTTCAAGTGACAAGTTTATGTCATTAACGTATGTTGCATGACATCTTTCGTGGGGAGCAAATATTTTTTAATTCATGATCAGTTTTGAACTTGATATCATGCAATATATGTTTGTGACATAAACTGAATCAATTGAAAATGGCATAAACGACCGAAACCTAGGTCATAATTAAATAAAAAAAACAATACAGTCAAATGGTAGTGTGTTCATTTAAATATATATGTATATATGTCAACATTCAACGGATTGAATATTTTGTACCATAAACAGGCTCTTTAGTATGTACATTGAAAGTTATTAGTACATTATTTTACGCTAAGTTGCTTTAAAGTTTTCTGGTTGCAGTACTACACTGTGCAAGATATTCTTTTAATAAAGTACTGTAACAGCAGGTCGACTAAAAATTTTTAAAAGTTATCATTGGTTTCCACTAATGCAGTGTTGTAGAACATGCAGCACTAAATTTAAGTCACAGTCTTCAGTTGTGAGTGTTCTAATGGAGGCGTGTTTTCTCGTATCCTTCCTGTTTGTGTAAAGCTAACAGGCGGAAACACTTATCCAGTCTACCAATGCGTAGACGAATTCGGGTAACCGCGGGAAAGCCATATTGAGACTGGGCAGAGGGGTTGCTTTGGAACGGTTTGAGGTCAAATCGACACTTTTCACCACAGCCACATCATACCTCCAACGATTTACTTATTGATTAGGGGTACTAAACACTGGCTAACATTTACCTATTTATTCTTATAAATAGCGATTGCTGTGCGAATGGAGCTAATACAAATCAAGTGTGAAAGGGTTTTTGCGTCTTGAGTGATGTTTAATATGTTGGTGAGATAATCAGAGTGCATAAGATCTGTTAGTCCTTAGATTAGTGTAGTGAAATTCTATTAAACGTTGGCTTCCACATGTTAACGGAAATATTGTAAAAGGATTTGAGTACATTTTGCTGCTTATGCGACGTTATATTAGGAGGACAAAACCTCCCAGTAAACTGAGGTTGTCCCAGTTTTTCATCGAACATATGGAGTCCGTTTCAGGGAGCTCGAAAGTCCCGGTATTCAGGTTTAAATATAATTTAGAGATTTCGCTCGCTTTAAACGGAATACAACTCTACAAATTAGACAGTTTAGCTTATTTCCCTAACCTCAATAGTCCAACAGTAATCACAATATAAATATCAATATTGTTACACTGAAATAATAATCTATTTTGAGCGGTAGTTGTATTGTTGCAAGAATTCCAGGCCTTGCAACTTGAGAGATTTATAAAAAATGGCCGATTGTCGCGCCACTTACCACATCATTCTCAGCATAGTCTGGTTGTCGATTTTATGTCAGACAAGCTCTACTGTTGGCTTCTTTTATTATTTGTATTGTTGCAACTGAGTTCACAACGCATTGCCAATACATGCCCGCAAGTTCAGCGACAGTTACTGTAAGGAGTGGAATTTAATTAAAGAAAGTTCGATTTGATCATGAAACAGGGCAGATGGCGCTCTTCTTTAACCATTTTCAAGTTCAGGTTTCCCAGAATTTTTGTGATCCTCTCCAGTGAGTCAAGAAAACATGTAACCATTCACACAGCCTCTCTTTCTATACATTCAGTTTCCCCAATTAATCCTATTTGGGACAGGCTCCACACCACTGAGAAATGTTCTAGGATGGTCAATGAGTGTTTTGCATGCAGAAATAACACTTTTTGCGAATGGTAGTAGCATTATAATTTTTTTCAAAGAATTGTAAAGTACTTCTCTGAAACTGGACTCTCCCAGGAAACATATAAGAACCTATATCTCATTTTGTGTAACAAACAGAGTCATACTAACAATTTATGTAGCACATGAAGAGGAGTCAGTAAATAGGGTGGAATAATCGAAATGTTTGGGTGTTCATATTGATGAAAACTTGAACTGGAAGAAGCATTTTACTGAGCTTCCCAAAGACAAGGTCAGCTACTTTTGCTCTCCCTATAACTGCTAGTCTTACAAATAATGAATGAACCTCCTGATTCACTTTTTTTTCAAATTAACATGTGATAATTTTTTGGAGTACCTCTTCACTTTAGAAATAATTCGTCATTAATGGTCCTTAGCAATTTGAGAAGAATGGTGATGTCCATAAATACAGCAATATAGGAAAAACTGATTTTTATTGCCCATTACTAAAATGGCCAGTGGCACAGAAAGGAGTTCAATACTCAGCAACAAATATAACATAAAATATCTGCAAGGTCGCAAGGCAAGTTTTAAATATAACCTAAAACAATTTTACCTGGACAACTTGTTCTATTCTATAGACTAATTTCTCTTTAAGAAATGGTAGTCTGTAGGACAAAAAAATAATTATATGATGATATGATATGATGAGACGTACATTAATGTTAACACTAAGCACATGTAGGTGGCATATCAAATAAACTGATCTGTTCCATATCATTTCAATAAACAGAAGTTCATGTAATCTATGGAACATGTAACAGCTTGTAGACTGACTGCATTTTCCCAGAATCCTGCCAATGAATCGAAGTTTGCCAACTGCTTCACATACGGTTACAGGAGTCTCAGACATGGTAATTCGATGTCTCTATAGGCCCCTCGCTCAGCAGCTGTTGTGGCTGAGCACCTGAACGATAATTTGGAAAATATTTCGAGTATATTTCCCCACCATGTTATATTTCTGGGTGGAAATTTTAATTTGCCGGATATGGACTAGGAGACTCAAACGTTCATAGCAGGTGGCAGGGACAAAGAAACCAGTGAAATTTTTTAAAGTATTTTATTTGAAAACTACCTTGAGCAGTTAGAGAATCGACTCATGGCGATAACATATTAGACCTTCTGGTGACAAACTGACCCGAACTATATGAAACGGTTAACAGGGAATCAGCGATCATAAAGTGGTTACTGCATCGATGATTTCGGCCATAAGTGGAAATATTAAAAAAGGTAGGAAGATTTTTCTGTTTATCAAAAGTGACAAAAAGCAGATTACAGAGTACCTGACGGCTCAACACAAAAGTTTTGTCTCAAGTACAGATAGTGTTGAGGATCAGTGGACAAAGTTCAAAACCATCGTACAACATGCGTTAGATGAGTATGTGCCAAGCAAGATCGTAAGAGATGGAAAAGAGCCACCGTGGTACAATAACCGAGTTAGAAAACTGCTGCGTAAGCAAAGGGGACTTCACAGCGGACATAAACATAGCCAAAGCCTTGCAGGCAAAAAGAAAAATTCGCGAAGTGAAATGTAGTGTGAGGAGGGCTATTCGAAAGGCATTCAATGAATTCGAAAGTAAAGTTCTATGTTCTAACTTGGCAGAAAATCCTAAGAAATTTTGGTGTTATGTCAAAGCGGTAGGTGGATCAAAACAAAATGTCCAGACACTCTGTGATCAAAATGGTACTGAAACAGATGATGACAGACTAAAGGGCGAAATATTAAATGTCTTTTTCCAAAGCTGTTTCACAGAGGAAGACTGCACTGTAGTTCCTTCTCTACATTGTCGCACAGATGAAAGAATGGTAGATATCGAAATAGATGACAGGGGGATAGAGAAACAATTAAAATCGCTCAAAAGAGGAAAGGCCTATGGACCTGGTGAGACACCAGTTCGATTTTACTCAGAGTACGTGAAGGAACTTGCCCCCCTTCGTGCAGCGGTGTACCGTAGATCTCTAGAAGAACGTAGCGTTCCGAAGGATTGGGATAGGGCACGGGTTATCCCCGTTTTCAAGAAGGGACGTCGAACAGATGTGCACAACTATATCTCTGACGTCGATCAGTTGTAGAATTTTGGAGCACGTATTATGTTCGTGTATAATGACTTTTCTGGAGACTAGGAATATACTCTGTATGAATCAGCATGGATTTCGAAAAAGACGATCGTGTGAAACCCAACTCGCGCTATTCGTCCACGAGACTCAGAGGGCCATAGACATGGGTTTACAGGTAGATGCCGTTTTTCTTGACTTCCGCAAGGCGTTCGATACAGTTCCCCACAGTCGTTTAATGAACAAAGTAAAAGCCTATGGACTATCAGACCAATTGTGTGATTGGATTGAAGAGTTCCTAGATAACAGAACGCACCATGTCATTCTCAATGGAGAGAAGTCTTCCGAAGTAAGAGTGATTTCAGGGGTGCCACAGGGGAGTGTCATAGGACCGTTGCTATTCACAATATACATAAATGACCTTGTGGATGACGACGGAAGTTCACTGAGGCTTTTTGCGGATGATGCTGTGGTATATCGAGAGGTTGTAACAATGGAAAATTGTACTGAAATGCAGGAGGATCTGCAGCGAATTGACACATGGTGGAGGGAATGGCTATTGAATCTCAATGTAGACAAGTGTAATGTGCTGCGAATACATAGAAAGAAAGGTCCCTAATCATTTAGCAGTTAATTCCATAAATTATCTGGGAGTACATATTAGGAGTGATTTAAAATGGAATGATCATATAAAGTTGATCGTCGGTAAACCAGATGCCAGAATGAGATTCACTGGAAGAATCCTAAGGAAATGCAATCCGAAAACAAAGGAAGTAGGTTACAGTACGCTTGTTCGCCCATTGCTTGAATACTGCTCAGCAGTGTGGGATCCGTACCAGATAGGGTTGATAGAAGAGATAGAGAAGGTCCAACGGAGAGCAGCGCACTTCGTTACAGGATCATTTAGTAATCACGAAAGCGTTACGGAGATGATAAATAAACACCAGTGGAAGACTCTGCAGGAGAGACGCTCAGTAGCTCGGTACAGGCTTTTGTTAAAGTTTCGAGAACATACCTTCACGGAGGAGTCAAGCAGTATATTGCTCCCTCCTACGTATATCTCCCAAAGAGACCATGAGGATAAAATCAGAGAGATTAGAGTCCACACAGAGGCATACCGATAATCCTTCTTTCCACGAACTATACGAGACTGGAATAGAAGGGAGAACGGATAAAGGTACTCAAGCTACCCTCCGCCACACACCGCCAGGTGGCTTGCGGAGTATGGATGTAGATGTAGAATCCTGGGATGGGACCTGTGTGATGCAGGCTTGTATCTGCAGCTCACCATGTCTACACTATACATGTGTACATCCATCACTCAGATACAGACTCAACCTACTTTCATTACTGAAGACAACAGAATGCCATTCTACTCTCCAGTCTATTTTTTCACGACACCAGCGTGTCCATGCTTGACAGTGGCATAGTGTCAGTGGTAGATGGGGTAGAGGCACACATAAATCAGATGATTCCCAATGGTCATCGGTAACACAGCAAGTGCAACATGTGCCCAGATTTTGTTACTGGATAATGTTCAGTCACCCACCGTTGCTCACACAATGTGACGATCTTGATGTGTGTCTGTACTACAAGGTGTGATTGGGAAGTTTTAAGAATGGGTTCGTTACTGCTTACTGGTTTGGCAGGTAGGTACACCGAGGGTGGGGAGTGAGTCATTGCCTTGTCCTTGAACGTCGTCAGACAGGAAACTGTGTTTCCTTTATTCAGCTCATTGTGGCAGCTGGGTGAGTGCAGGTCTGTTAGGGCTTGTTGCCAGATTCTGTCTGTGTGAAAATGGATGTAAAAATGGAGCAACACATTTGTGTGAAATTTTGTTTTAAAACTGGGAAATTAGCTTCTGAGACTTACGAACTGCTAAAAACAGTTTTTGGAGATAATTCTATGAGCCAGTCAAATGTTTTTGTCGGGTTCAACAGATTTCAATTGGCCACGAATCACTTGAAGATGAACCACAACCGCCATATTCCCCTGATTTGCCCCTGAGAACTTCTACCTGTTTCCTAAACTGAAATTTTCACTGAAAGGGAAGCGATTTGACTCGATTGAAGACATCCAGGCAAATATGGAGAGCGTCCTTAACACATTTCAGAAAAAAAATTCCAGGAATGTTTCTTAAAGTGGAAACACCATTGGAGTCGGCGTGTTCAGTCAGAAGGGGATTATTTTGAAGGAGATGCATCATAGTAGCATGTGAGTACCACCATTGTACAATTACAAGCCCATTCTTAAGCCTTTCCAGTCACACCTCGTATGTGCACATTCAGAACAATGTATACAGGTGTAGGGATGTTCCACAGACTAGTGTGTAAAGCAACGAGGCAGCACAGATACATTGTGGCCAACTGGTGCAGCAATCCATCGATACATTCATCCAGCTTCCTAGTGGGTCTACGATGCGATCCTATTCAAATGGCCGAACCTGTTCGACAAGAGTACATATTCGTTGGAGGAGCATTGTAGCCTAGAATTAATGTTGCAAATACTGTTCAACTCAGCGCAGTTATTGCCCTTTAAGTCAAACACTGTCAAACCACAGGATGCACAGACATGTGTCCTGAGCGCCATGTGTTTGTCAATGAGCGTAACAGATGAGTCATGAATCACTGACACTATATCCCCCCCCCCCCCCCCCCCCCAAAGTATTCACATGTTATACCCTGGTGCCATTGAACACAGTCATTGAGGGTGTTGCATATTTTTCCTGGCAATGTATATTGGTTATCTGATGCCGTCTGTCTAACCATGGCTGGTTAATGAGGTAGCCCTGGTAACAAATGGCAATCAATCATACCAACAAGGATTAGGAGCATCTGTTGCCAAATTTTCACTCCGTTTCACGTCTATTGAGCAAATGACATTAACGCAACACTGAGCTTTCTGCTGACACAGGATAGCGTGCTGCTAGGTGTCCTTGCGCACCCACTTACTGCTGGCAAGTTTTTTGTTATGCATCCATCCACTTAAGTTTCCTTTGGGCAACGTTTCTCAAGGTATTACTATTTTTGCAGATGTTAGTGTTGATAATCGCCGATTACGCAGTTGAAGCAACGACGATTAATAAAGTAGAAAGGAAAAACAAAACTGACAGAAAGATTTGTGAATTCAATACACTAGATAATTAGGCAACCCAGTCGTGTTATGTATTAATCACCTCACAAAGATTAGCAACCTCAAACATGTTGCAGCTGATCCAGTTATACAATAAATCTGATAAAAACTGCACAATGATCCAGTGGGATCTTGGTAACATTTCAAAGTGGTACAACGATTGGCAACGTCCTTTAGATGTTCATAAATGTGTAAGTGTGCACTTAAAAAAACTCAGAAATGTTGTGTATTATCACTACAGTGTCAGAAAGTCACAAATGAAATTTGCTCAAGTATGTAGGATTTATACCAAATAGGATTAACATAGGACACTGAACATGCACAACAAAGATTTAGGGGTAGCGTCTTTGACTAGCAATCAGAACTTTCCACGTATCGGGATAGATTCAAACTACTGCTCAGATTTTTAATTTAAAAAAAAACTCAGTAATGGCGGCCAAAGACTTCTAACAGCTTTATCAAAGATGGTGGAGCAGCCCGACCGACTTTTAGGGCAACTGCTTACCCTTGTGGTGGGATACTGCCCACAACAGAAAGACGAATCAGCAGTGATCAACGACATGAGGATGTAGGATGCAATGGAAAAACACTGCATTAAACGCAGTTAATGTATAGCCACAGGACATGTGGACTGTAATTGAAAAAGTATAAAATGATCTCTCTGTCTGTAAAAGTTTCCGGATGAGTCCACCATTTGATCTCCAGGAGGGGACTACCAGGGGGAGGTGATCATGAGAAAAAGACTGAATAAGCATATGAAAAGGTATCCTTCTACGATCTGGAGTGTGTAATGTCAGAATTCTGATCGTGGAAGGGAAACTATAAAAATTGAACATGGAACTGTAAGAGCTCAATCTTGATATGTGTGGCTCAGTGATGTGAAGTGGAAATAAGATAAGGATTTCTGGTCAGACGAATATAGGGTAGTATCAAGCAAGCAGAAAATGATACGTCAGAAGTAGGATTCGTTATGAATAGGAAGTCAGTACAGAGAGTGAGTTACAGTGAACAGTCCAGTAATAGGGTTGTTCTTCATTGGAATCACCAGTAAACCAACACCAACGTCGACAGTTCGGATATGAGTGCTGATGTCACAAGCAAAAAAAAGAAGAGGTATTGAAAGTATATGAAGATATTGAATGAATAAAGCAGTATGTGCCACTGGATGAAAGACTAATAATCATGGGTGACTGGAAAGCCTTAACGTTCTTCTGTATGTCTCAAGTAAACCAAATTGTACAAGAGAAATGGTGGAAATCTATAAATAAAACAGGAGGATAGAAAAGAGGAAACATCAACGAAAGAAGAGAGAGTGGATGAAAACAAACTTCGAAGAATCCAATTCTTCCTGAGAAAGAATGAGGTGAATAAATTTTATGGAAAGGTGCTGCCCAAAAACTAGCAAAGCAAAGGGTGAAACAGGGAAAATCGTAAGTGAGGGGAAACAGATCTATGAAATATTGTACCGATGTACTGATAAACTCCTCAACTCTAGAATGTTGCCAAGAGATCCCATAGGTGTGTAAGGATTACATTACTCGGACACAAGCACGGCCTACCTACTCTGAAAGAAATGAGAGTTGCTGAAAAGGAACAATAGGTTACCAGGAACAGATAACATTCCAACGGAACAGTTCAAGCAAAGTGGAACTCATTTAAAACAGATTCTCCTAAAACTGGTCATTTCAGTATGGGATGAGGAGAAAATGCCTCCTCATGGGAGAAAATGACTTATTTGCCCTAAAAACAGGAAAGGAGATTTGGTGGAGTATGCCAAATATCGAGGAATCGCGCTGCTAAAATTTGAATAAAAATATTCTGTGACGTACTGTTTGACCGCCTCCTTCCTAGTCTTCAGAGAGATTGGCTCAGTGTGTATTCTTCCCCAGCTAATTAACAACAAATCAGATCTTCATTAAAGGGGAAGCTGCAGAAAAGTCACCTAAATGTGGGATAGGTAGGCATCACGTCTTCATAAACTTGTTAAGGCTTGCGGGAATAACAATGAATGAGGTGCACAGTAGTATCAGAGCTAGAGGAATGCCGTCTGATCCACTAGATGTACAAGATGGTACGAGGCAAGGAACTGCGAAGGTGTGTCTCCTTTTTAATGTTGCCTTGAATAAGATAACGAGGGACCCAAAACCTGTTGAGCAGGGGAACAATCTGTTACAAATCTGTACAGATATTCGTTTATGGCCATGACATACGTACCTGTATAGCCAACAGGAACTGGGAAGATAATGTAGGAGACGTTAATCACACTTGAGCAGGCCAGTAGGAATACGGGAAAGAATATCAACCAACAGAAAACAAAATATATGGCTAGTGGGGAAGAACGCAAGGAGAACATGTCGCCTTCAGTAACAATAGGTAATTATAATTTTAGGAGAGTTGAGCAGTTTTTATATCTGGGATCGACAACCACCAATCAAATGATACCTCTCATGAACATCAACAGAGATTAATAGCAGTCAACAGAACCTATTTTGCGTTAAAAAACTGTTTTCTCAACGCTGATAACTCATATCGCCTACGGTGAAATTATAAACAAGGGCTTCAACATTAAAATCACAATGGGAATTCCACTGTCAAACGCAGAGGAGAGAACAGATAGGTGGAAAGGATGTATTGAAAGCCTCTGTTATAGGAAAGAACTGTCTGATGACGTGATAGAGAAAAAATAGGAAAGGATATGAAGACACAGTTTAACAGAGCTGTATAGGACTTGGAATCAAATAAGGCAGAAGCGATACATTTCTAAAATCTTGAAGGGAAGCGGCAACGAAAAGACTATTCGAGCTGGCGTGCAGTATCTATGAGAAAGGAGAAATACTACTAGACTTTCGGAAAAATGTCATCCACACAATCCGTAAGATAGCAACGGCAGATGTATGCGAGAACTGACGCACTGTCAGCCAAACAGCTCATTGCATGCAAGTTGTTAACAAGAACAATATACAGAAGAATGGAATGCAACACATAATCTGTTAGGCAGCAATCGCACTGGCTTTAGGAAAGGCAAAGACACCATAGAGGCAATTCTGAGGTTGCGTTTAAAATTGGAAGGAAGACTTTAAAAAAACCAAGACACTTTATAGGATTTGTCGATCTATAAAATTGTGTTAGACGTTGTGCAATGGTACAAGATGTTCGAAATTCTGATTAAAACAGAAGTAAACTGTAGGGGAAGAAGCGTTATGTACAATAAATACAAGAACTAAGAGGAAACATTAAGAATGCGGGACCAAGAATGAAATTCTTGGATTAAAAAGGGTATAAAACAGCGATGCAAACTTTCGCCCATACTATTCAATGTATACATCGAAGGAGCAGTGACGGAAACAAAAGAAAGTTTAAGGAGTGGCATTAGGATCCAGGCTGAAAGGATATCAATGATAAGATTTGTTCATGACATTTCGATCATCATTGAAAGGAATTACAGGATGTGTTGAATGGAAGGGTACAATGAATACTGAATATGTACTAAGAGTAAACCAAAGAAACACGAAAATTGTGAGAAGTTGCAGAAATAACATTAACGATGAAATTAATATAAAAATTGAGGTGGGCATTGTTAAGGAATCCTGCTACCTTGGAGGAAAAATAAGACTTGACGAGCGAAGTATAGAGGACATAAAAAGTACAGTCACAGGCAAATAGGACATTCCTGGCCATAAAAGTTTATTAATATCAAACATAGGTCATGACTAGAGGAAAAAGACTACGTTTGGAGTACAGCATTGCATGGTAGTGAATCATGGATCTGGTTAAACTGGAAAAGAAGAGAATCGAAGGGTTTGAGATGTGGTACAATAGACGTATACTGAAAATTAGGCGGATTGATAAGACAAGGAATGAAAAGATTCTCCATAGAATCGATCAAGAAAGGAACATCCGGAAAACTTGACTAGAAGAGGGGACTGGATGATAGAACATGTGTTAAGATTTTAGGGAATAACTCCCATGGTACTAAATGAGAATGTAGAGGGTAAAAACTGCAGTGGAAAGCTGAGACTGGAATATATCCAACAAATAACTGAGTATGTACGGTGCAAGTGCTATTCCGAGGTGAGGAGATTGGCGGAAAAGGAAAGGAATTCGTGGTGTGCCGCAATAAATCAGTTATAAGAATGATGAATTAAAAAGAAAGGACAGGACGAATGGTCACAGGTTTGTTTGACTCCCGGAAGAGTGTCACGGATATTCTGAAAATCGTTAACAGCCAGATGCTTGGATATAAACTGCAACCATCCCGCGAAACAGTACTTACAACGTTTCAAGAACCAGTATTAAGCGAGCAGTCCAGGAGCTCTCTACAGTCCGTACGAATACGCGACTGGAACCATGGGCGTACCCAGCGAGGGCAGGGGGTGCAGCTGCCCCCCTCCCGCTAGAAGATATTCGCAGTTTTTTTACTACATTACTGTTTTATTTAATAAGAAATGGTGCATGTTTTCTCGGATTGTACAAGTGCATTCTTGTATTTAAAATGTTTATTAAAAGTAGTTTTTCACTGGTTTACTGTTTTATTTAATAAGAAGTGCTGTATATTGTCTCGAGTCCTTGTTCCCTGAGACTAGTATGACCTGCCCCCTCTAGTTCAGATCCTTAATGTATACTACATTGGGAAGTACTCTCTGCCTTACACTTCACAGTGATTTGCGAAGTGCAAGTACGGAGGCTGGACAAAAGTATGAGGACACCGCGAGAGATGTATGGCTGAACATAACTGTAGATGCTAGCCTAGCGGGTAGGTTGCGCTGTTGTATTTAACAACGAACAGCAGCCATGCAGTGTCGTCAATACGTTTCAAGTGTCAGTCATGGTCACCACGGTGTTCTGCGTAGTTGTGAGTGCATTATGTCGGAGCTAACCGAATTCGAACGGGGGCAGATTGTTGATGCTCGTATGGTAGGTGCTTCCGTAAACAAGGTAGCTGAAGTGTTGGTGTGTCAAGAGGTAATTACCGTATCGAAGATTTATACTGCATACGGGGTAAACCGAAAAAGCATCATCCGCTTAGTCACATCGCGGGTGAAAGTGTGTGTCGAGTGATCATGGCGGACGAACATTGAAGAGAATTGTGACGAAAAATAAGATGATGAAAGCTGCAAAAGTCAGTGCAGAGATGAGTAACCCTGACGTGACCCCTGTCGGCAGCAGAACAACACGAAGGGAGCTCCATAAGCAGGGAACTGCACAGAGAACTGGAAATCCAAAACTCATCAATGATTTCAAATGCCTGTAAGAAGAAAACGTGCTGCCGAAGCCATTAAACCTTTTTCCGTCTTCTGGCCGAGTTTATTCCAGAGAGCGCAACATGGCGGGATGATGTGGGCAGACATATCATGGTATTTCATGGACCCTAGGATTACCCTGGAAGGTGCATTACTGCCAAGGATTATGGACCATTTTGGATGACCAGACCCATCTCATGATACATCGAATGTTCCACATTGGTGGTGCTGTGTACCAGGAAGACAGGGCCTCCTGTTCATAGAGCTGCCATCCTCCAGGACTGGTTTTCGAGCACGAGGCTGAATTGCAGCGTCTCCTTGGCTACCACAGTCAACAGTTTTCATTATTATTTGAGCCTTTATGGTCTGTTTTGGAGTGAGGGTTACGCACTCGCCACCCACTTCCATCATTGTTGCTTGAACTTGTCACTATTTTCCTGGAAGAATGTTAAAAGAATCTCTTAAAAAACATACAGGACGGGTTTTTATGTGTTTCGAGACGACTGGAAGCTGATCGAACGTCAACACGTTTCCAGTGCCGTATTAGGCATGGTAATGTGTGGAGTTTTTGGTTTTTCCATATTTTTGTGCACTCCCTTTACAGCCAGATACATAAAAAAGTTATAAATCAGAATGTGTACTTTGTATGGATTGGATATCAGCTACATTAATGGCTGCGGTGTGGAATTTTTTAAAGGTATTGTTTCTTCATTGTGATGATGTTTTAGTTGTTTTTAACAGTTATACTGGATGCTTTAGAGTTATTACGACTGCAGTACTACTTTCGCAAAGTTATTTGACTTGAGAAGTACTTCTACTGTAACGTGACGAGTATTCTCCATTTGATGTAGTATTATACACACATACACACACACAAAAATTTGGATCAGCTCGCTTCCGGAACATGTTCAGAAAATTGGAATAGAGATCAACATAAACAACATTTCCGCCCTTTTGTATTGCTCATGAAAACCACACATTGCATGTTGTACCACCATACAGCGAGACCTTCAGAGGTGGTGGTCCAGATTGTTGTATACACCGGTACCTCTAATGCTCAGTAGGACGTCCTCATGCATTGGTGCATGCCTGTATTAGTTGTGGCATACTATCTACACGTTCATCAAGGTACTGTTGGTCCACATTGTCCCACTCCTCAACAGTGATTCGGTATAGATCCCTCAGAATGGATGGTGGGCCACGTCGTCCATAAACAACCCTTTTCAATCTATCCCAGGCATGTTCGATAGAATTCAAGTCTGGAGTACATGCAGGCCACTCTAGTCGCGCGATGTTGTTATCGTGAAGGAAGTCATTCACAAGATGTGCACAAGGCAGGCGCGAATTGTCGTCCATGAACACGAATACCTCGTCAGTATGCTGCTGATACGGTTGCACTCTCGGTCGGAGGATGGCATTCACGTATTGTACAGTGGTTACGGCGCCTTCCGAGACCACCAGGGGCGTACGTCGGTCCCACATAATGCCACCCCAAAACAGCAGGGAATCTCCACCCTGCTGCACCAGGTGGACAGTGTGTCTAAAGCGTTCAGCCTGACCGGGTTGCCCCCAAATACGTCTGCGACGATTGTCTGGTTGAAGGCATAGGTGATACTCAACGGTGAAAAGAACGTGACACCAATCCTGATCGGTCCATTCAGCATGTTGTTGGGTCCATCTCTACTGCGCTGCATGGTGTCGTGGTTGCAAAGATGGACCTCGCTATTGATCTCGGGAATGAAGTTGCGCATCATGCAGCCTACTGCGCACAGTTTGAGTTCTAACAAGACGTCCTGTGACTGCACGAAAAACATTATTCGACATGGTGGCGTGGCTGTCAGGGGCTCCTCCGAGCCATAATCTATAGGTAGCGGTCATCCAATGCAGTAGTAACCCTTGGGCGTCTGAGCGAGGCATGCCATCGACAGTTCCTATCTCTCTGTATCACCTCTATCTCCGAACAACATCGCTTTGGTTCACTCCGAGACGCCTGGACACTTCCATTGTTGAGAGCCCTTCCTGGCACAAAGTAACAATGCGGACGCGATAAAACCGCGTATTGACCGTCTCGGCGTGGTTGAACTACAGACAACACGATACGTGTACCTCATTCCTGGTGGAATCACTGGCACTGATCGGCTGTCGGACCCTCTCCGTCTAATAGGCGCTGCTCATGCATGGTTGTTTACATCTTTGCGCGGGTTTAGTGACATCTCTGAACAGTCAAAGGAACTGTGTCTGTGATATAATATCCACAGTCAAAGTTTATCTTCAAGAGTTCTGGGAACCGGGGTGATGCAAAACTTGATGTGTGTAAAATTAAAACAATTGCTACTGGCAATACAGCAGAAACTACGCCTGTGTTGCATGCAAAAGAAAGGGATACAGCAAGTTCCCAATCATGCGGTATGAGTGCGGATTAGCTGGTTTGCCGATTATCAGTGCACAGCTCGGCGACTTTTTTTTTAAAAAAAATATTTTCTTAAAGTTAAATTTTTTAATTAAAATTTTTTTAATTTTAATTTTAAGTTTATTTTATTTTTTTAATTTTAATTTTAAGTTTATTGTATTTTTTTTAAATTTATTTTTTTAATTAATTGTTTTTTAAATAAAACAAACTGAACCTGTCATATTTAGAACGAATAATTTCGTTTAGAATACACTTTTATCATTATGACTCATTCTACCACACATACCAGCTGTCTTAAATGCATTTATGTGTTGTTAGAATATACAAAATTCGTTTGACTATATCGATGCTTTGACTCTACAGAAAATTCGAACTGTTGTCAGGAAAACAGTGAATGAATAAAGAAACAGAAAAAATCATGATTACTTTTGAGAAGTGAAATGAAAGGACGTGGTACTAAATACAGCGTGTTTTATGTGAAATTTTGTAAGTTCCATTTCCCGGCTCCGCACTCTTCTCACATGACATCCTGAAAGCCACATAATAATGCAGTCAGGTAGATGCAGTATTTCTCGATTTCCGATAAGCATTTGGCTCAGTACCACTCCTACGCTTTTTATCAAAAGTACGGCCATACGGGGTATCAGGCGAAATTTGTGACTGGACTGTGGATTTCTTGGTAGGGAGGACGCAGCGTGTTTTCTTGGATAGAGAGTCAGTTACAAATGTAGAAGTAACTTCGGCTGTACCCCAGGAAAGTGTGTTGGGTCCCTTCCCATTCATGTTAAACCTAGCAATAGCAAAGAGTTTTCCATAACGCGTATTACTGTGCGGTGGGGGGGGGGGGGGGGAGGTTACTTTACAACAACCACAAAAAATATTTAAAAATTACTAGTTTAGTTAACTGTTGTTGACTTTTATTCACGATATCCCTTTTTAAAGATATTCCGATGTTTAAGAAGGGTCCTGAACCTGAAAATATGAATATGACATTTTTTTGTGAGAAGTCGCATCCACTAATGAGACTAAAATTCTTGGGTTAAATTTTGCTGAAAAATTTAAAATAACGGCGAAATCTGGTAGAAGAAATTATTGAAAACAATAAACATTTTGAAAAAGTTTTGAGAATTGTGTACCTGACTGGATTGCAAAATTTTCAAAAGGTGGAAATAAGACACCCCTTCCCCTCCCTCCCCTTCGTATTGCGAAGGTTAATGATCTTGCGCACAACATTAAGAGTAAACTCAGGATTTTCGCAGATGATGCTGTTATCTACAGTGAAGTACAGTGTGAGCAAAGCTGCACAATCCCTTAGATAAGATTTCAGAGTGATACAAATATTGGCAACTCACTTTAAATGTTCACCAATGTGAAAGTGTGCACTTCACAAAGCGAGAAAGCACAGTATTCTATGAATATATGTCAGCGAGTCACAAATAGAATCAGTAAACTCGTACAAATACCTGGAACTTTGTAGGGACATGAAATGGAATGACTTCGGTTTATCGGTGGAATACCAGGGAAGTGCAATCAGACTAAAAAGGAGATTCCTTACAAGTCACAAGTGCGATCCATCCAGACTATATGTGTGGGACCAGTTCCAATTGGTCAAGCAGAACGTATACAGAGAAGGGCAGCATGAATGGCCAGATGTTTGTTTGGCTCGTGGGAGAGTGGCGCAGAGATACTGAAGGGACTGAACTAGCAGACTCTTGTAGGTAGACGGAAACTATACAGAGAAAGTCTGCTAACAAAGTTTCTAGAACTGGCTTTGAATGATTACTCTAGGAATATACTACATTACGCATCGCTCCATAATGATTGCGAGGACAAGGGTAGAGTAATTACATCACGCACATAGGCTTTTAAACAATCATTCTTCTGCGCTTCATACGTCAGTGGAACGGGAAAAAGCCCAAATAGCAGGTTTACAGCGACTTACCCTCTTGTCATGGATTTCACAGTGATTCGCGAAGTATAGATGTAGATGTAACAAACTACTATATGCAGCATGTTTCGTTCATAATGCAAATAGTAGAATGAATTTTCCGTCTGCAGCAGAGAATGTGCTGATCTGAAACTTCTTGGCAAATTAAAACTGTGTAGCAGATCGATACCTAAACTTGGGACCTTTGCATTCCGCGAGAAAGTACTCTGCCGACTATCCTTTACTTTTCACTTTCTTACGTTCCTTTGAGCCTTCCATCTCCTTTTATAGCCCATGCTCTCTCCACAAATGCGTCCTATAGCTAGATTGTTATTCAATATTCTTTTTTATCTTTTTCTCCATATAAAATTCTATTCTTTGAGTTGTCCGAAATTAAAGCACAACCTTTGCACAAAATGTAATTTAGAAAGCTCAAAAATATCAAATCAACATTTTCCTAAGCGTAACACGTAATACTCCTCTTCGAAATAGCAACAATAAACTACTTTTCAAAACACAAACGTGATACTTGTTCCAAAACAAACAGCACTCCTCTTCAACAGTAAATGAAAATCCTCCACTACGGCAAACAAGATTCATCTTTTATAACAGTAAAACGTCTCCTCTTTTAAAACATACGTATCTCCTCTTCTGAAATATACAAAACTCCTCTTCTAAAACCAAACAAGACTCTTGTGAAATTAACATTGCTCCTTCTCCCAAACAACGCTCCTTTTGATGTTACAAACCAACCGGGTTTCTCGACTTTGTCTAAAACACACGAATCGCCTGTTTGAGATGAGGTCTTAACGACCGAGACACAGAAGAGCAGAAACAGACCCTTACAGTTTCATTTCCGACAATACTTCTTTCCTACTTTCCCATGGAGTAGAAGTGCTTGCCAAGCTGTAAAGGCGGCTCGTGCGTCATGATTTTATAATTCCGTCAATAAAGTACCTGTCCAGTCAAACACCCACTTTTCAATCTGCCAGGCAGTTTCAAAAGAGCGTACAGCATTCTCTTGCAGCAAAATGCGTATTCTGGATTTTCCGTGACCGCATTCACCCGGATAATCGGCAGTTTGCTTTATTTTGCTCCACTCTATGACAGTTACTACTGTCATCACGCAGAAAAAATACTCTGTATGGCGTAAAGTACTATAAGTCTCCCTCAGCTTAAGGGAGCGTAGGATGTCATTCATCCGCTGAGACACGTCGCAACAATCGGTCGTTTCGTATTAAACAAGTTGCTACAGATCGGAGTAATGAGATTGTTCACTACGCAAGTGCAAGAGCGGCGGGCGTGGCAGGAAAGGATCGCAACAGAACAACGCCCGTCCGAATAAGAGTACTTCTAGCAGCAGACTCCTGCTTCAGTTACTAACTGGGCGAAGCGGCGCGGTACTTACGCTGAGCCATTTTGTCGTCCGCCGCAGTTGGTTAACGAACCGCCTGTCGCCGCTCTTCTCGCAGAACTGCGGTCTTCACAATAGCCGGCAAGCCGAAAGCAAGACACACTGTCTAATCTGTTACAGCCTCTCTCCTTACGTAACACCTCGCCTTGAGTTCTTTCATTACGTCCGGTGCTTGCTGAGTCGTACGACGTTGATAGTGTGACAAACAAGCACTTTTATTTATATTTCACTGCACACATTCAACGCGCCCCCCCCCCCCCCCACCACACACACACACCACACACTCACACACACACACGCACACACACACACACACACACTTTTTCTCTTTTTGTATCTGTCCATCTTCCTTACTTCCTTTTTCTCTGGTTTGGCAATTGCACAGGAGTCATATGAAGGTTCGAGAGTCAATCTCCGATAGGCCTTGGCAGTTACGGGCCTTTAGATTAGATTAGATTAGATTTACTTTCATACCAATTGATCCGTAGTGAGGAGGTCCTCCAGGATGTGGAACATGTCAGAAAAACAACAATACATGACAAATATTTATAACTAAAACAAATAACCTTATGTACCATTCCACAGGTCCCAAGTGGAATGATCGTCATTTTTAATGAACTCTATATGAAAGAGTCATTTTACAAATACTAATGCACTGAATTCAAAATAAAAAAGTTTTATTTATTTATTCATAAGGTAATAAACATGTAATAGAACTACTATAATACTTATTTACAATGAACACATTACTGAACTGAAATGGTGCAGAAGTTAGATTGTACTTAAACACACACACACACACACACACACACACACACACATATTTACAATGAACACATTACAGCACTGAAATTGTGCAGAATATATATATATATATATATATATATATATATATATATATATATATATATATATATATATAAGTTGGTTTTACTGAGAAATTCATCAATGGAGTTGGCCACCAATAAATTCTTTAGGCTTCTCTTAAACTGAATTTCATTGGTTGTTAAGCTTTTTATGGCTGTTGGCAAGTTATTGAAAATGTGTGTTCCTGAATAATGCACACCTTTTTGTACAAGACTAAGTGACTTTAAATCCTTGTCAAGATTATTCTTATTTCTATTATTGATTCCATGAATTGAGCAGTTGGTTTGAAAAAGTGATATATTTTTAATGACAAATTTCATTAAGGAATAAACATATTAGGAAGCAGTAGTTAGTATTCCTAGTTCCCTAAACAGGCTTATTCAGAATGTTCTTGAGTTCCACACCACATATAACTCTTACTGCACGTTTTTGTGCCTGGAAAACTTTAGCTTGGCTTGATGAATTATGCCAAAAAACAAACCCATATGACATTATGGAATGAACTTCTGTCTAGAGGCTAGCTTCAGTGGAAAACTGATCATCTGCAGGCCTCTGGATCTTGTGTTCGTACATTTAATTTTCTGGGTGTATACTGTGAGACACAAGCATTAAAGGAAATAAAGGAGAGTTCGTTAAGAGGAAACAGAAAATTAGAGGTTTGCCACCGACATTGTAGTTCTGTCAGAGATGGCAAAGGACTTGGAAGAACATTTGAACTGGATGGACAATGGCTTAACAACACATGAACCATCAAAAATAATTAATACGCATCATAACTGTCACACAAATTGCTTAAGCTCCAACAAATCGAAAGGCGTGCGTCAGTCTGGTGGGCCCATAGCATTTATTTATTACATATTACGTACATTACTGAACAATGTTAACGTCTCACATTGTGGCAACTCGAGATACCAATGGGTTTAATGTATTGTTACTGAGATTGGCTGTGCAACTGAACTAGTCATTCAGTAAAGGTCATATACTCGAGTGTATAAAAGAACCTGTGACGAATCCTGCCACTCTTATTTGATCTTCTCTATTTCTCCTATTAATCCCATTAAGCATGGGCTCCAGACAGACAAGCCGCACGACCAGGAGACAAGAAGCGCTTGAACGAGTGATTTATGTATCACCTCTTTCGTTACTGAATTACATTTCCTGCAGAGGCTCCCAGTGAATCTTCGTCATGCATATACTATTCCGAAAACTAGTTTAATGTGGTCATTTCACTTTAGATTATAGCAGAATATACTCCTAGAAATTTGCCCGTGAATCTACTGATGCCTACAAGCAGCCTGTTCAATTACTTACTGGGGAACACAACTTTTTTGTGAAAAATTATGTTTTTCTTGTATCAAATACGGACTACAGCTGACAAATTACCTATGAGATTATGACACGATATCAGCCTGGTGTAAGGACTGATAAATGCTCTAAATATAGAGAAATGTGAAGATGAAAGTTAAAAATTCAGTTGCTTTTGACTACACATATAACTAATTGTTCACTTGAAGATATTACAAGGGCTGTGGCTTCACATTGTTTAATTTATAAAGTGCTATGTTTTGATATGGATGTACTGAAATACTTCTTCCAAGTGCAGTCACTATTAAAAGAAGATTCAGGCAGTTTAGCATTCTACCAAATTTCATTGATTTAGCCTTAATATTATGAAAACCCAACCAAGGCAACTAACTACACTTGTAAGTTGATTCTTAATTTTGATGAAATGAAAGTTGACAGTGATTATGGTTTGACCTAGTAGAGGAGATTCCCATAGAATTTCTGCGTAAATTCTAGAGCCGCTCAGCATTCTACCATCTCAAACACACGATATTTTAGAAGTGAGTGTGGGATGATAGAATCCTACCTACTGCACTTCACATGTTTGTGCAGGTTTGAAATTCAGTAGCGAGAAGAATGTAGACGTGGCGGTCGAACGACAACTACAAGTACTTGTTGGGCAATCCATGGAAGTTTTAGTGAAAGCGTACGGAAGAACCATGGAACTTCTATGTTATTCTGTGCTAATTGTCTCAGTGACCATTGTTATAATAACGAAAACAGTTGAGAAAGTACTCTAGCAAAAAACTCTTGTCTTAGCCTTGTTGAAGAGAAGACGTGCATTCTGATTCATGTTGAGAATGGACGTGGTGTTTAAACCACCTTTCTCTTATATGTAAAAAGAGAGTTAGCAGCAGCAGGCTAACCAGCAAGGAAGGTCAGCCGAGCATCTCAAGTAAGTCATCTAGGAAAACAAGTGGGAGTTAGTATATCTACTTCACACTTAAATCGTTGTCCAAAGCCCTAAGAAGTTCATGGTTATCAGAATATAGTAAGAAAATGGTTGCAACCTATTTATTATTACTTTGAGAGAGCCATTTCAAAGAACTTGTTGACTGGAAGGATTCAAGCAACAGAAAATTCTGTATTTACAGTGACATTCAAGGTGATGAAAGAAGCTGACATCCTTCACAGCATTTCAACAATCATAGAAAAAAAAGAAGCTCAAATAAATGTTGGAAAACAACAAATCTTTTTGGTTATTTACTAGAAGTTTTACACACAGAATTTTTTAAATAAAGGCGAAAACATTCATTAGTTATATAAAACTTATTAGTTAAATAAATAACTTAATAATAATAATAATAATAATACATTTAATTACAGAAGTAAGGGAAGATCTAGAAAGAAACAACATCAAATAATCAGAAATAGTAGAAAGAAACTGTTTTAAAAATAAAACACTAAATATGGAAGGCTTTCCAAGCAGAAGAAATAAAAAGTCGGGAACAACATGGGCAGAAGAAAGGAAGAGACTTCATGCGGAGAAAGTGAGTGAATACTGGAAAAATAGGAAACAACAACAAAGGAAGAAGAGGAAATGAAGTTGTTAATGTAATACTAACTGGTCAATAAGATTGTAAAAAAAAACTACATTTAACTAGTAAATAACTTAATAACAATAATAATACACTACAGTGTGATAAAATCCCGATTGTATTCACATTTATGCATAAGTTAACTATATGTATGTGGGTTGGCCATAAATTTCATTGGGTGCAATGAGGTGAGAGGGTCCTCTGTGATGTCATCCTTCACAGCACAGCTGCATGTGATACCTACTGTGTGTTCAAAGCAACTGTGATTCAAACTGAGCCAAAAGGGATGAATATCGGTAAAAGTGATATCTATTATTTATATTCATTCTTTAACTTCGTTGATGAGTTTTGGCTGGCTCATTGTGCTATATCCAAGTCCTTCAAGCAAGCTGGTAGCTCTGCCTGACTAAAATCCAGTGTTTTTTAACCTCCACATTAACTGCTTCTATTGAAATCTCATCATATCAAGTATCCTTCGCTTACTAAACACCTTGACTGGCTTTATACTCCTCATCTGGCATTGCTTTCGAAAATGCTTATTTTTATTATTAACTGGCTGCACTCCCATATCAGTAGCTTTGTTATGATGACTGATGGTGCATACACTAACATCAGCTTCCCACACATGTCTACCTGTTTGGGTCAGCATAGATCGTGATGCATGCCCTGCTCTCCACCTCACAAACTTTTCAGTTGTGTCAGCATGTGCAGTGTCACTGCTGAGCAGTGCGTACAGAGGGGCATGGGCAGGAGTATGCTTCTATGCATCATGCTATTGAAGTTGCTGTACATTATAAAATGTTTACATCATGCAACAAATAGAGTAGAAGTATGGCTTAATCACATTGGAGATTGTATAAGTTTTATATTCATTGCTTTGAATCTTACCACATAGTACACATCAACCAATAAAAGCATTTTCACAAATATGATAATGATCGAAAGTCAGAGAATAAATAGCTTTCCCAAAAAGTAAATATGTTTCTCTAATTTGTGTAATGTTCTTCAAATCAATAAATATCTTGTACTTCACATCTTCTAAATCAGGCTACATTTTTCCGACGGTTCAAGTTATCTACATATCTAATTTCATCGAAACCTGTTCAGAGAGTCGGTCGTGAAAACTGAACATAGATACTTTCGCATTTATAATTTTAGTATGGATAAAACTTTCAATTAGGACATCTTTTTTTCTGATTTTGATGCAATAAAGCCTATACCCAAGCTATGCCCAAGTTACCAGTGAAAACCACATGAAAGAGATAAGAGTGTTCAAACAGAACGACAAAAACTTTAAATCACAATATCCTTCATTTCTTGATCCAATTCTGATGAAATAAAGCTGCACTGAAGTTACCTTTGAAAACTCCACGAAAATTCGTTTAGTGGCTTCGGAGTTTACCGTGTTCAAACAGACAAGATGGTTTAGTACAACTTTAAATTTCACTACATTTTTTCTATGATCCCATTTCGATGAACTAAAGCCTACACATTGCCGCAGCTATGCCCAAGACATCGGCGAAAACCGCATGAAACTTCGTCTAGTAGTTTTCGAGAAGTGTGTTCAGAGAAATATTTACAGTAACCTTTGAATGCCTGCAAAAATTGAGATGAAGACGCTACTTAATTAATTTAATCTAGAATCCCTACCTATTCTGAAATGTAGTATCACAATCAAAATTTCCAACTTCTTGCCCGATGAGTCTAGTTTTTATCTCTATTTTTTAAACACCATACGAATCTGATGTATAGGACAGTGATTGTTTGAAATTCGAAAATTGTTTACAGCTTAAACATACTCGTATAATTTCTGTATCATTTAATAAAATGTAGTTAGTTTCATTTTTAACTCCACTTCGTCTTCAACGAATCATTTTCTATTTGGTTTCTTCTGGAATAATGTTTTTCTCTCCAAATTCAATCAACATATAACCTCTGTCTTTTCTGTATTGCATACGTTTTCACTGAAGAACTGCTCTCTGGCTATTATCTTTCTTTCTCATTCATATACCCTATTATCATTTTTAATGGGATTTGTTGTCATTTATGAGCTGATCTAGCTCTTTGCAGAGGTCTTTTACCTCGTCATCTGAATATGAGTTCATTGCTGCATATAATGTAATGGTTTCTATGGAAAATGTTTTGTATACCTTTTAAGACAAAACATGATCTTCTGTCTGAGATTCGTTTTAATATATTTAATATTGTTATTGATTTTCATCTTTTCGATAAAGGCTGCATCTGAAAGAGCCCTTTGTTACATTTTTCTATGGTATAACATCATTGTTATCAATTAGGTCTATAATAATCCCACTATACTTCGTTTGATCTTATTTAACTAAGTCTAGATATTTGCATGAACTGCCTGACTCCAAATTTGACCCATTACTATACTGTCCTTTCATAACCACTTATTGGTAATCAGAATAAGAACTCGCAACACTCTTGAAACCGTTGTTAGTAACTCACCATTACGCCAAGAGAGATTAATTTGTATATCCGCATTCTTTTGCCTAAACGCTTTTGTTTCTTTCTCTGTCATTTCTAAATGTTCCCACAAATGCATATTTTTGCGTTTGGAGCAATGTTTGTTTTCATAATTAACGTTTTCTCTACCAGCAGATTCTCCTCAGTTGGAGAATATTTGCCTGTAAAATCTCTTGTACTTTTTTATGCTAACTCCGTATTTGTGTCTGGATTTATCTCATGTAACTAATCGAGTGAGGTAGCCCAGTGGTTAGTACACTGGACTCGCATTCTGGAAGACGATGGTTCAATCACGCGTCCGGCCATCCTCATTTAGGTTTTCCGTGATTTTCCTAAATCGCTCCAGGCATATGCAGGGATGGTTCCTTTGAAAGGGCACGGCCGACTTCCTTCCCCATCCTTCCCTAATCCGATGAGACCGATAACCTCGCTGTCTGGTCTCTTCCCCCAAACAATCCAATCCAATCTTGTTACTATCTCTTCACTACTCTCTAAATCAGCTCTGGAAGATAGAACTGGAACAGAATCAGACATCAACTTGCGTTTCGCAGGAATAGTCAACATATCACTTTTCAAATCCTATTCATAATCCATATCAGCAACTGAGGACACACAGGCATCAGCAAATGAAAACGAATCTGCACATTTACAAGCAATTATCTGCTTTGGTTTCAGATCATTGCTCTTACAAAATACACTGCCTGTCAAAAAGGTGAAGCATGCAAAACAGGAGAGGGTATGTGATGAGCCCTCTCATCAATATAACGTTGCATCCTCTCTGACCTGGATGCAAGCGCGGCTTCGTTGGGTTTGCTGTCATGTAGCTGCTGTATCCTCTCCTGTGGAAGCTAGCCCGCAGCTTTTGTAACTCGTCCTCGATATGGGATGTAGGTAACATGTGATCCACCGTGCATGTGCTACAGAAGACAGATCTAGGGCTTTCGCTAGCCATGGGAGTACCCCAACACCACTCAGGGAATTCATAGAGAGACACGCCAGCATGGGTGACCATTGTCCTGTCGAAATATAGCATCAGAATACTGTCGCTTAAGAGGTAACATGTCCATAACGTACCTTTGTAATGTCAGAGTTCCCACAGTCACTACCAACTATGGCATTAAATCATACATACATAATGGCACCCCACGCCATGAAACTAGAACTAGCGTCCCTGTGCCTCTCCAAAACACTGGAACAGTAGATCTCGCCACAATACTCGCCAGCGACACTCATCCAAAGCAGTGCAGAAGACAATGTGCTGCCATTCAACAGCAGTCCATGCTTCTCGGACACAGCACCACTCCAAACGCAGCCGTTTCTGTTGCGTTATTAATGGCAGCCTAGCCAAGGGACCACTACCCGGCAGGTACAGATATGAAGAAGTTATAATGTGCTTGGCGCACATTAAGACGATCCTCACTTTTGATGGTCAGACGTGATTGACCGGAACATCGACGATGAGTATGCCTGCCCTCAATATCATACACAGTCCAACATCATGCCACTCTCACATTTATATGTCTCACAAATATGAATATTGCATGACTTGACCAGCCAGCGAAGTGGAGATACATATGGTCAGGTGCTAATAACGCTGTTTCGCACGAGTATGCAACCATTTCTGTGTCAGTCATAGTGAGCACTCAACATTTGACACTGTTCACACCCCTTATGTACCCTACCAGTACTAGTAACAACGCTAAATACGACCAACACTAATGCCCTCTGGTGGCCAATAATCCGGTCGCAAAGAATAGAGACTTTTATCATACGTATGTATATCTGTCGATTTGTGCACGTGCATTGAGCTACATTGACATTCCACCACAGCTTTTGACTCTTCATTTTTTTTATCAGGTGCTACTAGTGTATATGAAATTTTACGATTTTGTTGCCTGTGGTGTTTGTTACAATCGAAACCGCATAACAAACTATTATTTACGTTATGCCAGTTACGGTATACTGATTGGGAGCAGTGGCAGGGTCATCTGTGACGTCAGCGTCACAGTTCATAAAACTGATCCCTACCATATATTCTAATAACCGTGGTTTGTACTGAGCCTGTACCAACAGCCCTTGAGAAGCAAGGCATTGATTCACCTTATGTTAGTTTGCTGAAGAATGTTACGTCATCGTTACATCTTCCTATAGATTTCTTGAGAAAAATAAGAAATTCAGGAGCCAGGCATGGTGATTTCATACCAACTAAACTATTTTCAGTAGTCCTTGTCGTAGAGAAACAAGGGATACATGTTAATGCAATATATGTACGAATTATTTTCATTTTACAGATGATTTTTTTGTCTTTTATGCATTTAAACAACTGTTGGGAGATATAAACGGAGTAGTTTGTCAGGAAATCATTGAAAAAAATATTAAAATAAATTTTCACGAACATGTCGCCAAGGAAGTGATTTAAATTGCCAGTGTAGTCGTAGAAACAGTTTTTGAGTTTAGGGTAGCTGAAAACAGTGACTGGATGAAATCAGAAGAAACAAACAAGAATAAAAAATAACTTTGACTGAATTAGGTAAACTAAACAGGGCTAGCAAAAGTAAACTTCCGATGTGTATTATAAGTAACGTTTACAATCATGTTATAGGCTACTATCAGTTACGATTCATGACAGCGAGACATGGGTATGTAATGCGAATTCATCCTAAGACCAAGCGTTCCTCTATGAATAATGAAGAGATGCCCGTTGAGATTTTCTAGGAGAGACAAAAGAAGTACAGTCATGGAATATACTGGAGTGAAATGAAAATGCAGGTGGGTGGGACATGTAGCCTGGTGACCAAGGAAGTTTAGTTCCTGCGAGTTATTGTCTTGTTACTTGTAAAGAAAAATAGTGTCTGTTGGTTAACCAAGCGCTGATCGCGCCGCAGACCTACGCCGTGATACTGTCGTTATTTCGTGCATGAATTTACATTATTTCACCGTCAGGCTTGGCGTTAAATCGTCAATAGGCAGGCAGGGAACAAACTATAATTTCAACCTACGAGCTCCTCTCCATTGCGTTCTTCCAACCAATGCTAATGGGACACGCACTACGGCCCACGTTAGGGACGCTACCTGTAGCTGTTACCTGAAAATTTACATGGCAGCTTACGTTTACATTAACTTAACGCAATAATAAAAAGTGTTGAATGACGTTGAGACCGAGCAACTTCTGTACACCAAGTGGCTCACGACGCCACAGGGATTAGAAAATAGAATTAATGATGTATGCACAACCTGCACACATATGTATCAAAGCAAACACAGTCACCGAATAATAGTGATAACAGCAGTAATACTAAGAGGATTTACAACATTTTCGCCAGACTCTGTCACGACTCACCGTAACCACCCCATTACGATGGTCTGCAATGACTTTAATTGATATAGCAACCAAGATATCTGAATCTAAATTACTATTAAGCTTTATTATCCATCTATGAACCCTATATATCTAGCACTGGGATCTCATTATTAGGTTTTTCACTCAGTAATACTTAAAAGATTGCATCAATTAATATCTGCAAGTAGGTTTATGGTTTTGCCATTATCAGCATTTTGGATACTGCAGATCGTAAGGCATATGTAACACGTGCCTTTGCTGATCTACAGAGTGCTCTTTACAGTTACAAACTCGGAAATCGCCTTAGTCAGTTGACGGAAAACTTCAATCTGGCTGATCAAACGGAGATTTGAACCAGCTTTAATTTATATTCAGAAGTCAAGACATTTTGAGATATCAAATAACTGTTATCATCAGACGCTTATAGTTTTCCAATCTGACAGATAAATTCTTAGAATCAAGTAGTGTTCCACTACTTCTTCAAAGCTTTTTTTAAGTAAGAGATAAATAATTGTTGATTATTGTACCTTATAAAGCTTTCAGAATGATACCAAGTGAAACGTTCTTTTTCATCTTTCGTTCCTACTCATAGTTTTCTTCGTATTTTCTGATATTAAAACACAGTTACAAGGAAGCTATGAAAAGTAATTATTCCGAATTTTTTAATGTGAAAACTCTTAAAGACTTAAATAAAACAAACTTTATTAAAATTCTACTTTTTTATTCATCGCGTCTACGTATTTACTTCTCAACATAGTCAGCATGGTGACGAACACATTTCTCTCAGAGAGAGACCAGTTTGCTGACACCGTCACATAGAATGATTCACTTTGTTGGCAGAGTCACAACTTCACTCCTGGTTGCACCGCTTCACCACTAGCAAAATAAAGTCCTCGGGGGGTTCTTTAAGTTTCGGAAGATGATCGACGACAGTGAATCCAAGGCATCAGATTGCTGCAGACGCTCCAGAGCTCGGGTGTGGTCTGGCATTTGCGTGCTGAAGGAGAGGGTGCTCCATGTGTGGACGGTTACAAACTCGATTACAGGACGCTGTTATTCACGCACCACCATAGTTACGTTACACACCGCCATGTTACACGCTACAATTCGGAGCCCTCTCGTGGCAGAGGATTATAACGTATGTCTACGAAGCAGGAAAGTGGCCGAGTAATACGTACGACATATAATACCTCAACGGATAAGGAGAACAGAATAAAAACTTTGTAGGCTTATTTTTCAATATACAATCGTAAATTTAAAGCGATAAAACATGGTAGAAACACTTGACGTCTGAGTATATTGTTTGTATTACTTCCATATGTAAGATACCATATTTAATGAAAATCATTATCATTCCTTGGGTATGGCTGAGAATCATGTCGAATTTCTTGTAAGATAATTTTTTCGCAAAAAAAACTTGACAAAGGTATTTCACTAAGGCCTAAGTCATACAACAAATGTCAAAGATATGAAGTGTACGACATGCCTGGATATCCTCAACTATACAAGTGTAAGAGTAACACCATCTTAACACCATCAACATCTACTCATATTGTGTGCTGATATGGTCTTCAGTCCGAAGACTGATTTGGTGTAGCTCTCCATCCATGTTACTCTATCCTGTGCAAGCCTCTTCATTTCTAAATAGCTGGTCAGAGTGGCCGAGCAGTTCTAGGGGCTACAGTCTGGAACCGCGCGACCGCTACGGCCGCAGGTTCGAATCCTGCCTAAGGCAAGGATGTGTGCGATGTCCTTAGGTTAGTTAGGTTTAAGTAGTTCTAAGTTCTAGGGGCTGATGACCTCAGAAGTTAAGTCCCATAATGCTCAGAGCCATTTTTTTCATCTCCAAATAATTACTGGAACCTACATCTTTCTGAATCTGCTTACCATATTCACCTCTTGGTCTCCCTCTGCGATTTTTACCCCATGCCCCCTATACACACACAGACACACACACGCACACTTCCCTCAGATACTAAATTGGTGATCTCTTGATGTCTCAGAATGTGTTCTAACATCTAATCCCTTCGTTTGGTCAAGTTGTGCCACAAATCTCTTGTCTCCCCAATTCTACTAAGTACTTCCTCACTAATTACACGCTCAAGCCATCTAATCTTCAACATTATTCTGTAGCACCACATTTCGAAAGCATCTAAATTGTTTATCGTCCATGTTTCACTTTCATACATGGCCTACACTCCAGGCAAATACATTCAGAAAAGACTTCCTAATACTTAAATCTATATTTGATGTTAACATACATCTCTTATTCAGAAATGCTTTTCTTGACATTGCCAGCCTACATCTTATATCATCTCTACTTCAGCCATCATCAGTTATTCCGCTGCCGAAATAGCAAAACTCATCTGCTGTAAGTGTTCCATTTCCTAATCTGATTCCCTTAGCATCACCTGATTTAATTCGACTATGTTCCACCGTCCTTGCTTTGCATTCGTTGATGTTCATTTTGCATCCTCTTTTCAAAACACTGTCCATTCCTTTCAACAGTTCTTCCAATTCCTTTGCTGTCTCTGACAGAATTGTAATGTCATTGGCAAACCTTAAAGTATTTTTTTTAATTTCTTTTCCCCGAACTATAATTCCTACTCCCAATTTTCCTTTAGTTTCCTTTACAGCTTATTCAATGTACAGATTGAATGACATCGAAGAGAGGCTGCCCTTCTCAACCACTGCTTCTGTTTCATGCCCCTCGACTCTTATTTCTGCCGTCTGGTTTCTGTGCAAGTTGTGAACAAACTTTAGCTCCCTTTATTTTACTCCTGTTACCTTCAGAATTTCGAAGAGAGTATTCCAGTCAACATTGTCCAATGCTTTCTCTAAGTCTACAAATGCTTTAAATGTAAGTTTACCTTGACATATTTTCTAAGATAAGTTGTAGAGCAGATCTCCGGGCAGGGACTACTCAAGAGGATGTCGTTATCAGGAGAAAGAAAACTGGCGTTCTACGGATCGGAGAGTGGAATGTCAGATCCCTTAATCGGGCAGGTAGGTTAGAAAATTTAAAAAGGTAAATGGATAAGTTGAAGTTAGATATAGTTGGAATTAGTGAAGTTCGGTGGCACGAGGAACAAGACTTTTTTCAAGTAAACCAAAATGTTGCAGTAAAATCTCATTAGCAGCATATGTTCAACGTATGTAAGCCTTATAGTCGTTACGTAATCGTGCAACTAACAAGCAAGAATGTACATATTGCAAATAGCCTTTCGCTCCCTGTATTTTACCCATGCCACCTTCAGAATTAGAAAGCTGTGTGTGTGTGTGTGTGTGTGTGTGTGTGTGTGTGAGAGAGAGAGAGAGAGAGAGAGAGAGAGAGTGTGTGTGTGTGTGTGTGTGTTTTCCCACTATCTTGTAAGAGGAAATTCATTGCAATAGCCACCACATCTCTTTAGTTTATGTCAGTGTACCTATCGACAATGCACGATGTCTGACTTTGATGAGTCACCTCGAATGTTAGTAAATAATTGGTAATTATCAACCAGAGTATTCTGAACTTCATAATCTCAGAAAACTGTCAGGTGTATTATGTCGTTATCAGGAGAAAGAAAACTGGCATTCTACGGATCAGAGAGTGGAATGTCAGATCCCTTAATCGGGCAGGAAGGTTAGAAAATTTAAAAAGGGAAATGGATAAGTTGAAGTTAGATATAGTGGGAATTAGTGAAGTTCGATGGCAGGAGGAACAAGACTTTTGGTCAGGTGAATACAGGGATATAAATACAAAATCAAATAGGCGTAATGCAGGAGTAGGTTTGATAATGAATAAAAAAAATAGGACTGCGGGTAAGCTATTACCAACAGCATAGTGAACGCATCATTGTGGACAAGATAGACATGAAGCCCATGCCTAGTACAGTAGTACCAGTTTATATGCCAACTAGCTCTGCAGATGAAGAGATTGGAGAAATGTATAATGCAATAAAACAGATTATTCAGGTAGTTAAGGGCGACAACAATTTAGTAGACATGGGGGGGGGGGGGGGTTGGAATTTGATAGTAGGGAAAGGAAGAGAAGGAAAAGTAGTAGCTGAATATGGACTGGGGGTAAGGAATGAAAAAGGAAGCTGCCTGGTAGAATTTTGCACAGAGCATAGCTTAATCATAGCCAACACTTGGTTTAAAAATTTTGAAAGAAGGCTGTAGAGGTGAAAAATGCCTGGAGACACTGGAAGATTTCAGATGGATTATATGATGGTAAGACAGATTTAGGAATCAGGTTTTAAATTATAAGACATTTCCAGGGGCAGCTGTGGACTCTGACCACAATCTATTGGTTATGAACTGTAGATTAAAAATGAAGAAACTGCAAAAAGTGGGAATTTAAGGAGATGGGACCTGGATAAACTGAAAGACCAGAGGTTGTACAGAGTTTCAGGGAGAGCATAAGAGAACAATTGACAGCAATGGGGGAAAGAAATACAGTAGAAGAAGAATGGGTAGCACTGAGGGATGTAGTAGTGAAGGCAGCAAAGGATCAAGTAGGTAAAAAGACGAGGGCTAGTAGAAATCCTTGGGTAACAGAAGAAATATTGAATTTCATTGATGAAAGGAGAAAATATAAAAACGCAGTAAATGAAGCAGGCAAAAAGGAATACAAACGTCTCAAAAATGAGATCGACAGGAAGTGTAAAATAGCTAAGCAAGGAGGGCTAGAGGACAAATGTAAGGATGTAGAGGCTTATCGCACTAGGGGTAAGATAGATACTGCCTAAAGGAAAATTAAAGAGACCTTTGGAGAAAAGAGAGCCACTTGTATGAATATCAAGAGCTCAGATGGAAACCTAGTTCTATGCAAAGAAGAGAAAGCAGAAAGGTGGAAGGAGTATATAGAGGGTCTATACAAGGGCGATGTACTTGAGGACAATATTATGGAAATGGAAGAGGATGTAGATGAAGATGAAGATGAAATGGGAGATACAATACTGTGTGAAGAGTTTGACAGAGCACTGGAAGACCTGAGTCGAAACAAGGCCCCGGGAGTAGCAACATTCCATTGGAACTACTGACGGCCATGGGAGAGCCAGTCCTGACAAAACTCTACCATCTGGTGAGCGAGATGTATGAGACAGGTGAAATACCCTCAGACTTCAAGAAGAATATAATAATTCCAATCCCAAAGAAAGCAGGTGTTGACAGATGTGAAAATTACCGAACTATCAGTTTAATAAGTCACAGCTGCAAATACTAACTCGAATTCTTTACAGACGAATAGAGAAACTGGTAGAAGCAGACCTCGGGGAAGATCAGTTTGGATTCTGTAGAAATGTTGGAACACATGATGTAATACTGACCCTATGACTTATCTTAGAAGAAAGATTAAGGAAAGGCAAACTACATTTCTGGTATTTGTAGACTTAGAGAATGCTTTTGACAATGTTGACTGGAATACTCTCTTTCAAATTCTAAAGGTGGCAGGGGTAAAATACAGAGAGCGAAAGGCTATTTACAATTTGTACGGAAACCAGATAGCAGTTATAAGAGTTGAGGGGCATGAAAGGGAAGCAGCGGTTGGGAAGGGAGTGAGACAGGGCTGTAGCCTGTCCCCGATGTTATTCAATCTGTATATTGAGCAAGCAGTAAAGGAAACATGGAAAAGTCCATGGAGAAGAAATTAGAACGATGAGGTTCGCCGATGACACTGTAATTCCGTCAGAGTCAGCAAAGGACTTGGAAGAGCAGTTGAACGGAATGGACAGTGTCCTGAAAGGAGGATATAAGATTAACATCAACAAAAGCAAAACGAGGATAATGGAATGGAGTCGAATTAAGTCGGGTGATGCTGAGGGAATTAGATTAGGAAATGAGACACTTAAATTAGTAAAGGAGTTTTGCTATTTGGGGAGCAAATTAACTGATGATGGTCGAAGGAGAGAGGATATAAAATGTAGACTGGCAATGGCAAGGAAAGCGTTTCTGAAGAAGAAAAAAATTTTGTTAACATCGAGTATAGATTTAAGGGTCAGGAAGTCGTTTCTGAAAGTATTTGTATGGAGTGTAGCCATGTATGGAAGTGAAACATGGACGATAAATAGTTTAGACAAGAAGAGAATAGAAGCTTTCGAAATGTGGTGCTACAGAAGGATGCTGAAGATTAGATGGGTAGATCACATAACTAATGAGGGGGTATTGAATAGAATTGGGGAGACGAGGAGTTTGTGGCACAACTTGACAAGAAGAAGGGATCGGTTGGTAGGACATGTTCCGAGGCATCAAGGGATCACAAATTTAGCATTAGAGGGCCGAGTGGAGGATAAAAATCGTAGAGGGACACCAAGAGATGAATACACTAAGCAGATACAGAAGGATGTAGGTTGCAGTAAGTACTGGGAGATGAAGAAGCTTGCACAGGATAGAGTAGCATGGAGAGCTGCATCAAACCGGTCTCAGGACTGAAGACAACAACAACAACAACAACAAGTTGTAGGGTCAGTATTGCCTAATGCGTTTCTACATATCTCCAAAATCCAAACTCATCTTCCCCAAGATCGGCTTCTACAAGTTATTCTATTCTTCTGTAAAGAAGTCATGTTAGTATCTTGCAACCATGACTTATTAAACTGCTAGTTCGCTTACTTTTACAACTGTCAGCAACTACCTTCTTTGGAATTGGAATTACCATATTCGTCTTCAAGCCGGAGGGTATGTCGACTGTCTCATCAGCTTGCACACCTTGTGGAAGAGTTGAATCAAAGCTATTAGTATATGACAGAATGTCATCTACTTGTTTCGACTCAGATCTATCATAGTTTTGTCAAACTCTTCTCCCATCTCATCTTTATCTACCTCCACTTCCCTTTCTAGAATATTGTTTTCATGTTCATCTCCCTTGTTTAGACGCTTTATATACTCCTTCCACCTTTCACCTTTCCCTTCTTTCCTTAGGACTGTTTTATCATCTGAGCTCTTGGTGTTCATACAGCTGCTCTCTTTCCCCCAAAGGCCTCTTTAATTTTCATGAAGGCAGTATCTACCTTTCACCTAGTGAAATAAGCTTCTAAATCCTTACATTTATCCTCTAGCTATTCCTGCTTAGCAATTTTCTAGTTCCTGTCACTCACACTGCTATTTTTCTTTTTCCTACTATAGCATTCCAGTCCCCCAGCGCTATTAAATTTTCATCTCCTTTAATTGCCTGAATAATTTCTTTTATCTCATCATACATTTCTTCAACCTCTTCTCATATGCGAAGCTAGTTTGCATATAAACTTGTACTATTGTGGTAGGCATGGGTTTCATGTCTATCTTGGCTAATGCAATGAGTTCACTATGACGTTCATAGTAGCTTACTCGCATTCCTATTCTCTTATTCATTATTAAACCCACTCCTGCATTATCCCTATTTGACTTTGTATTTATAAACCTGTATTCACCTGACCAGAAGTCCTTCTCCTCCCGCCACAGAAGTTCACTAATCCTTACTATATCTATTTTCAACATATCCATTTCTTTTAATAAATTTTATAACGGACCTGCCCAATTAAGGGATCTAATATTCCACACTCCAATCTGTAGAACGCCAGTTTTGTTTCTCCTAATGACGACATTCTCTTGTGTTGTTCCTGCCTGGAGGTTGAATGGGGGACTATTTTACCTCTGGAATATTTTACCCAAGAAGATGCCGTCGTCATTTAACCATACAGGAGAGATGCATGTCCTCGGGAAAAATTATAGCCGTTGTTTCCCCTTGCTATCAGCCATTCACAGTACCAGCAGAGCAAGGCTGTTTTGGCTGATGTTACAAGACAACATCAGTCAGCCATCCGAGCTGTTGCCACTACAACTACTGAAAAGGCTGTTGCCCCTCTTCAGGAACCAAACGTTTGTCTGGCATGTCAACAGATGACCCTCCATGGTGATTGTACCTGTGGTATGGCTATCTGCATAACTGACCATGCAAGACACGATGGGAAGGTTCATGATTCATGGGGGGAGGGAGGAAGCATGTATAAATTATCTTTGCTCGCTGCAGTTTGTCTCTGTATTTTAGATGGAAATCGGTAGATGTGATGTAAATTTACAGACAAATAAATGGTGAAAATTTCAGAAAAACTGGGTGAATATCGTCGACATGCTGCTGTCCTGTAGGGAAGCCACAGACGACAACCAAATAAGGTCCTGTTATGGTGTGAAATATTTGCATATATATATATATATATATATATATATATATATATATATATATATATATATATATATATATCTTCCAGCATTGTGGAATGCTATAAATGTCATTAAGGGAACGGTCTTAAACGCCTAAGACCCTGTAAAATGGATATTTTGCTTTAACATATATGTAATTAATTTTTCTAGTAATGGTTGCCTAACCTGTGTAAGATCTAGGTCTCCATCTCCAACAGTAGCCTATATGTCTCTTTTCCCAGAATATTTATCGCCGATAACCCTGTCACTTTTTCAGGAATAAACAAACACAGAACAATTGGAATGTACATCTACTTTGATCATTTGGTTGATGTTACTTTTGAATTTCATTTTGAGGTTTTCAAAGTACCAAGCTTTGTGATACATCAATAGTTAGTTTCATGTTCCATGTGTTATTTGCATGATGTGGAACAAGTCATACAAGACATCAATGTTTTTTGTAAATATGCTTCCATGCTGATGATTTATTAGTTTTCTTAGATGTTAGTAATTCCTACCCGTCATCATTTACACATTATAGTAATAATCTTCTGTGGAACAGCAGGAGTTGTTAAAGAGAAACGTTTTCAGTTTAGTTTAAAAGTTTACTTCGCTGTGTCTGGTATTTTATATCAGTGGGTAAATGATCAATACTTCTGGTTTCAGCGTTGTGAACCCCTGTTTCTGCTAGAGACAGCCTTTATATGGCCCAATGAATGGCATTGTTCTCTTCTGGTGTTGTAATTACGTACAACATGTTGCTGTTCGAGTACAGTGGATTATTACAACTGTGCTGTGAAACGGATAGATCGCTACTCGCATGCCGAGCAGTAGGTAGGCACGATGAAAAGAGTGTTCACATAAGTTTTCAGCACAAGCCTAGTTCAGAAATGAAGCAAAGCACACATACACATTCATACAATCATACTCACAAAATTCACACACACGTGACTGTCGCCTCGGCTGTTTTAAAAAGAATCTTTTTTAAAGCAGGAGGAAACGCAACCAATGAATAATTATCAGCGGGAGGAATTTAGGGCATAAGACACTACACCAACAATCCAGTGCAGTTACGTAGCCGTGTGTTGTGCGTGGGCTAGATCATTTATACTGTGTGGCTCGGATGTCGGAGAGCTTGCGGTTTGAAAGGCAGTGAAAAAACACAGGAAAGGAGAAAGAACGGACATTGAGCAAATTGAGGCAAATCTAAAGTCAAATGACAGAAATGAAACTACTATGATAAAAGTAAACAGTGCATCCATAATTCATGTACTGGTGTTCAAAAGAAAATGTTGTTTGAAAGGCTTCACTTACCAATGAAATATGAGTCCTTTAAACTATGATCAGATTGAATAATATATACGTAACAACACAAACTGTAATTTAATGAAACAAGTACATCTCCACACAAGCAAAGCACTGTACACGGTCGAAACTGGGCACGGGGCATCGAGACCCACGAGAGAGATAGGCCGTGGCACGTACGTCGCGAAGGTAGGCCTGAGCTCACTCGCTCGCGTAACTCAGCGGGCACAATGCGTTTCTAAACTCACAACTGGGTGAGTACGTACTAACGAGAATTGCGCCTTCTACTGGAATCTGCTACTATGAAGTCTTACAGATTACTAATCATACAACAAAATTTAAAATCAGTTCTCGACATAAATGGTTTAACGGCTTTTTTATAGAATTTAGTCTCTTCTACCTAACAGTTCTCATTTCATAGAAGATGTGGTGCTTTACGCAACAGATAATCAGTTTGGCATGATTTTAATTGTATTGTACACCGGTACAGTCGTAATAAATTATTAATAAGCCTATGGGCTTCCTATTATTGTAGGACTAATAACAATAAGATTCTATAATAGTGGATTCCAGCAGCAGATGCAATTCTCGTTTGTATATACACACCTAGTTACGAGTTAACAAGTGTAGAAACACAATTTGTCTGCTGAGTTGAGCAAGGATGGCCTGTCTTCGTGACGTACGCTCTGCGGCCTATCTGTCTCGTAGGCCTCGTGCACTTCACAGTGACGCCAGGGTATCACCGCGGTGAACCATGGAGGTATGAATGCGAAGAATCTAATGTTTTAGGTTACTTAAAATGGTGGACATCGGCTTGGAATTTGTGACGTAATGACAACTTCCTTCTTTTTTGTCTCCATGAACATAACAGTCACGACACTGCACTCTTTTTTTGTTACCCATTGTGATTGCAGCGCGTCAAGCAGCCAGGAAGTTTTGCTGTTGAGTTCGGTGAGATTTTTCGAAAGCGAATCGTTGTATATATTGATCTGTAGAATAGTTTTTACGAACGGGTGCGTCTGTAGCGCAATAAATTGCAGCCACAACAAGAATAAGACACAACATTTGTCTTTTTTTAGATTTCCTAACGACCCTAGGAAGTGAGAACTTCTACATTACAGAAAAGTTCATTCTCGATTTTGTTGTAACCTGCAGATATTTACTGGAGAATGTCGTGTTCTTTAAGAATAAAGAAATCGGTTGGACTCTAGACGACTGGAAAACTGTAGCCTGGTCAGATGAGTTCCGATTTCAGTTAGGGTTCGTGTGTGGTGCAGTCCTCACAAAGCCACAGACCCAAGTTGCCAACAAGGCATTGTGCAAGCTGGTGTTGGCTTGATAGTTGTGTGGCTTGCGTTTACGTGGAATGGAGTGGGATTCTCGTCCAACTGAACCGATCATTCACTGGAAATAATCATGTTCGCCTACCTGGCGACAATTTGCAGCCATCCGTGGACGTCATATATCCAAACCACGCTGGAATTTTTAAGGATGATAGTACACCATATCACTGGACCACAACTGTTCGTGATTGGCTTTCTGGACAATTCGAGCGAATGATTTGGCCCACGAAATCACCTGGAATTGATTCCCATTGAGCATTTATGGGATGTAATAGAGAGGTCAGTTTGTGCACAAAATTCTACACTGGCAAGACATTCGCAGCTATGGACTGCTGTAGAGGCAGCATGGCTCAATGTTTCTTACTGGACGTCCAACGACTTGTTGAGTCCATGCCACATCGAGTTTCTGCACTACTCCGGGCAAAAGGAAGTCTGACACGGTATTAGGAGGAACCCCATGACTTGTGTCATCTCGGGGTACTTGTCTTTCGCCAAACAAGCTCATTTCCTGCCTCTGACAGTACAATTCTGCACAGACAAGTGGGCAATATATATATTATTGACCGCACACTCAATGACGCATCATAAGTGAGATTTCAAAGTGAGAGGTTGTGTAAATTACAGTGGAACCAATGCACTGACAATCTTTTTTCTTTAATATTTCACTCATATTTCACTTTGTTGACATGCACAATACGATAGTGTGCCTTGCTTCTTTCCTCATTGCATACGCTTATACCCTAACAAAGAACACACTCACCTAAGATTTTTGCAAACGTGAACATTAGAAATGTCGTGGATACGAGCTTGAAAACGTGACTAACAAGAAGCAGTATCAGCAAGCAAACAAGCATTAGCTTCGGAAATCCAGCTTCACTTGCTACCGATACAAATATAGTAAAACAGGAATAAAACCCACTATGAAAGTATCCTTTTTACGTCGCATCCTTCTCTTCTTGGTTATTCGAACTGCGACAACGAAAACAAGTTACATTCACAAGGCCAAATCTGTCGTGTTACTAGAGCAAATACTCATTCAAGAACAGAAAAACGATTGAAAGTCCTTCCTGACACTTATTCGAGTAAGAACTGTAATTTTAGTATTTACAATAGTTGTTGTATGCACAGGATGTAAATAATGGGCAACAAGCAATAGCAAACAGTAGTCTGCTAATGTTTTGGGCTACTTAGAATGGGCAGGCCCCGTTCACTCTGTCTTCAAAACAGCATACTGCGTAAGTCTGTGGTGCCATCTTCCTTCATTTTTTACGTCCATGGTTACGTTAGCACTGTGGTATGTACAATGATGATCCCCACAGACACTCTGCACAGGGAACGATATTGCTGCTTCCGCTGACGCGGCAGCAGAGAGACCGCCGATAATGGTATGCCCAGTAACACCACTGGACACACCAGGCGCCACATCGTTGTTTCGGACAATAGAATAATGGATGTATCCGATGCTGCCAGACTGCATTCGTCATCATCGTAATTTGGGCAGATGTTAAATTTCTGACGTTTTTAGGGCAGGGGTAGCGTCCAGTATTCAAGGTTTCCGAGACAGCATGTTGCTCGTGCTGCCCTGTCCTGGCACAAAGCGTGTTTGACTGTCGTTGTGATCAGCATGTTGATTCTCATCTTCTGACACTGGACACCGCCACTCACCAGCCAGCGTGCCTGGTGAATTTTCAGTAGAATTCAGTCAGCATTAGAGTTATAAAACTGCCGTGGACTACTGCAGATTACCACGAGTAAGTATAAACTATGGTAGTTTTCCTGATAACTTTGGTCAGTTAGGATTGTAATCGCGTTACCTATACATTTGGTGTGTTACATACCAATGCTAAAAACACAACACAAAAACGTGTCAAACATAGCTTACAGTGATTTAATACAGCCGCGAGTGATTAGCCGAGTGGTCTAAGGCGCTGCAGTCATGGGCTGTGAGGCTGGTCCCGGCACAGGTTCGAGTCCTCCCTCGGGCATGGCTGTGTGTGTTTGTCCTTAGGATAATTTAGGTTAAGTGGTGTGTAAGCTTAGGAACTGATGACCTTAGTAGTTAAGTCCCATAAGATTTCACACACATTTGAACATTTTTTTGATTTACTAGATACCCCTAGATACCGGAAGCAGTGAACCGTTTAGAAACTGAGTGAGAATATTAAAAGGGCTGCTTAATCTATGGAACATTTTCGTTCTACGAGGGTAACCCCAAAAGTAAGGTCTCCTAATTTTTTTATAAGTACAGAATTCTGTGTGGCAGTTGGTCACACTGTTATGAAGAGTGCTTCACGCGCAGTGTGTAAACATGCGCACGCCGCACTGAGGCGCTCAGTCTTGGCTTGGCAGCCGTTGAGAATGGAGCTCCCGTTGGATGTCACCGCCAAGTGCGAATTGCGCGCAGTTATTCAGTTTTTGAACGCAAAGGGCACTGCGCCGATTGAAATCCATCGCCAATTGACGGAAGTGTATGGTGAGTCGTGCATGGATGTCAAAAATGTTAGTAAGTAGTGTAGGGAGTTTGCAGCTGGTCGGACCGAAATTCACGACGAACAAAGGAGCGGGAGACCGTCAATTTCTGAGGAGACAGTGTTGAAGGTTGAGCAAACCATGTGTGAAGATCGGCGGATCACCCTGGATTATCTCTGCACGTTGGTTCCTGGGGTTTCCCGAAGCACCGCTCGCAGAATTTTAACGGAAACATTGAACTACCGGAAGGTGTGCGCAAGATGGGTGCCACGCATGCTGACTGAAGACCACATGTAGCAAAGTAGCAACGAGTTGATGCTTCCTGCGCATTTCTTCACCGCCTTGCAGCTGAACAGGACAACTTTCTGCACTCAATTGTCACAGGTGACGAGAACATTTGGCCGGGAAGCGATTCAGCTCAGGCAACGAGGTGAAAGAGGAGGTTCATAACTTTCTGAAGAGCATGGCGGCGAGCTGTTATGACAAGGGCATACAAAAACTGCCACAGCGTCTACAAAAATCCATCGACAGGAATGGTGATTACGTCGAAAAATAGCTAAATGTTCAAGCTGTAAACTGATGTAAACCATTGTAGAAATAAACAGGTCTATGTACTTATAAAGAAAAAGAGACCTTACTTTTGGGATTACCCTCGTACATAGTTATCTTCATATCTGTTACTTACAAATAAATAGTATTTATAGTAAAATTGAAATTCTCAATATTTCATTCAGGTTGAAACATGAAACAGAGATTTGTTGCACTGGTAGCAAATATAAAAAAAAAAAAAACATTGCAGATTTATCATACAGCGCTAGAAAATGTAATTTCTTCAAGAATGCTAAAAACACCAAACAAAAACGTGTCAAACAGCTTCAGGAATTAGTCAAGCTTATATAAAACATATTTCTGTACCTTTCACACTTGTGAATAATAATGGCAAACTCTTCCTCTTGATCATTATGAAAAACATTCTATTGAGTACAAAAGACAACAACAACAGTATAATTTTTTTATGTTTGTGCATGTAAACTGTACTTGCATCAAAAGTAATTGCTTTGGTTAGATAAAAGTGCAGAGGTTACATGATCAATTTATTTTTATTACTTGTAAAATGCAGTTTAAATTTTATAACAATATAGAATACACAACAGACTAACCCTGAACGATGTGCGATTCTAATTATGTGCAAAACAAACAGAAAACCAACGGGAAGTGGTCAGCTCTCAGTTTCGCTCTCACATTCATTTACATTTCTTTCACTACCAATGCTGCCAGTACTACTACCAGTAATCCTACCATTTACTACATAATTTGTGTATTCAGCGCCATATCAACGTTATCTCCGAACCGGGCCAAAAACTTGATGGTCCATCGAGCGTTTGAGATAGGACATTAAAAAAATCTATTTTTGAAAAATAAGTTAATTTTGTAATGCACGCCTTTCTGAAGAGTATAACATATAAAACAGATATGTTCGATGAAATGCAAGACGTGTTATTTGGTCTTAAATTCACCAAAATGTAGTGCTGCACCTCTTCACGCAGGATTCTCCTATGCCTCTACACACAGGATTCTTCTATCGCACGTCACTGTATTTCGCTGTGTGGAATTCAAACCTGTATGTTTGGTAATGTAACCCATCAAACCTATATTCAGGACAGTGGAAATTAAAATGTCCTGTGGTGCTTCTGTTGCTTCCAGTCGGCAGGTTTGACATCCTATTCCCCTTACAAAAAACTCACAAATAATGTTAAGTGGGATTATTTGTGACTGGGAAAATAAGAACTCTTCAGGATATGTGCCCTCTCTATTGCCTATTTGCTAATAACTTTCTTTTTTGTGTGACATAAAATTAAATATAGGAAACATAAAACCAGGAAAGAGAAGAGCAATGGCGGATACATCACCTTGCGGGAACGGCCGCATTGCCTCCCACACCGCCCCGCCAGTCAACCCGCACGTTATTCGTTCGTTTCTTTGGTCAGTCGACTCGACTGAATCCAGTTACCGAGTAGTTGTACTTCCCTATGTAGCACATACCATGTCAAAGACATCAGCTCAACCTCGTTGTTTCCCACAGTTGCAAATTTACAAGTGTGAAAAACTCACTTGGTGCTATTAAAGAAGTAGTATCGTTCTTTATTTCATAAGATGGCATTGTCTTGTATACGTGTGCAACCAGTTTAGATAAAACTTTCTTAAACTTTGCATGTGACTTGATTATTTTTTATTGCGGTAATAGTAAAGGTAGCTCACTATGTCTTTAGCGCCCACTCCACGAGGTCTTTCTCTATCTGCCACTGGACAAGAGACAAGCAACACAGCACCCATTTCTTCAATCCTTAGGTGTCAGAATTTTTCCTCTCTAATTTCGCTACAGCTTTACATGGTGTGCTTTCCGTTCTATGAAAGAATCTATTACCTCATCAAAGTTCGTCAAACGTTTTGTGTAATTCTGAAGAAGCTGTTCATTTATTTAGTACTCAAGTCTGGTGTGGTGTCTCGATTTGATTACGTCCATTTTGTCACTGTCTGCTAGATAAAACGAAATGCGGCTTTTTAATGTTGCAGCAATTGTAACAAACGCCAAATAAGTGACTCTTGTTTTGTCACAAATGGTCATTTTCGTGTACTCATTTACGTAACTAACACGACAGAATATAATTCTCGAAGTACCAATTTCAAATGCTACTTGGCCTAATACAAGCAAGAAGTTTTATGTTAGGAAACAAGTTTCATTTTTCATTCATATTCTCCAGGTTCTCAACTGTGAGATCGAAAAGTAGTAGTACGAAATTTTTATCTAAATTTGGAATTGTTGTATTCTGCCACATAATTTGTGTGATGTCTCCGTTTCTTCGCCTTCCTCGTTCTAACAAACAATCTTGTCATCACTAATTCTGTAACTACTCCTGCCATTGTGAAAACATATTCTCTGGTTAACTTTACTAACCCTGCCAGAATCACCGGTTCAGTTACCCCGCGTTTATTCTCCGTTTAGGCTTTATTACGAGTTCGTATAATGCGTTTTCCGCGCTATTCCCAGACCAGAACTTAAGCAGCTGCCAACCAGGGACTATACAACTGGCTCTTAGTAGTGAGGTGATCTGGCAAAAATTTTCTTTCAAAATTTCATTCTCTTGGATGCACCGAGAAGATAATATATTATCTTTCTTAAATTTTATTCCTGTTAATCATTTATTTCCATTCTGGATAATGATTATAACAACGCTGATTATTTGCACATCCTATCAACCACATAAACAAACAACGATTGGCATTAATCTATTTGGTTTTATTTGGCTCAGATCGTTTAGCCAGGTCCCTTTTTGTCTGCGTGACAGTTTTCTATTTCTAGAGGCTACGGGGATTCCTCTAACAGAGACATTACATACACTATGCATGCATTCAAAAATTAACGTTTGATTCGTTCGGAAATCAACTTGGAACGTGTTCAAAAATGTTCAAAAACTAACATGGATGCATCTCAAAATCATATGAATAAACAACTGACCAATGTGCGCTGAAACAAGATATGAATTTGTCGCCGCCTGAAATTGCTGCCCCCCCCCCCTCCCCCCCCCCCCCCCCCTTGATATGGGTCTGTATTGTACCAAAACGACCTAACTATAGTTTTGGTAGAGCGCAACTCTAATCAACGTAGAAAGAAGTACCCGTATCTCTCACCATAGCTCAGTTGGACTGGACAGCCAGGCAAGTTATTGCCGTTTCTTCCCACCACGGTTGGCAGCTCTGTGAAAGGCTTAATTTCGGCAGGAACGCTCTTGAACGTCGTTCTGGCACCTCCAGGTGATTTTCTTTAGCTCACTGGAATAAGTCGGCACCAGAGATTTGAAATTGCACAAATGTGTTAAATTGCATCTATAATTTGCCGTTCCGCCAGCATCAGTGAACGTAACAATGAGTGACTAACGTGAAACGACGGTCAACAGGGTGGGGCGAGCTACTGTAGGTGAAAGTTCGGCAGGCACCAGTAGAAAACATGACGTTCTAGTCACGAAAACTACCAACTTCTGCTGACAAACATCGAGCAGAACTAGGAAACTACGTTTTAAAAACCTAAATTTCAAGACACTATTTTGTAAAAAAGTGATTTCGCGTGATAAGTGTTATTGCAACTCTTAAAAAATCGATTTTTTTATGGTTTGGGGGTTGTTCATTGTGTGATTGAAGACGTGCGTTCAGGAACCTAAGATTTTAGAAATTAAGGACTTGCTCTATGTACTAAATTTCGCACTCTCTATATCTTCAAACCACCTATAATTTTAATTATGTGTTCTTCGTGCTATACTGTATACTCACGATGAATAAAATTTCTAAGCAAAGAAGGGAAAGCAGAAAGGTGGAAGGAGTATATGGAAGGTCTATACAAGGGCGATGTACTTGAGGACAATATTATGGAAATGGAAGAGAATGTAGATGAAGATGAAATGGGAGATAAGACACTGCGTGAAGAGTTTGACAGAGCACTGAAAGACCTGAGTCGAAACAAGGCCCCCGGAGTAGACAACATTCCATTGGAACTACTGACGGCCTTGGGAGAGCCAGTCCTGACAAAACTCTACCATCTGGTGAGCAAGATGTATGAGACAGGCGAAATACCCTCAGACTTCAAGAAGAATATAATAATTCCAATCCCAAAGAAAGCAGGTGTTGACAGATGTGAAAATTACCGAACTATCAGTTTAATAAGTCATAGCTGCAAAATACTAACGCAAATTCTTTACAGACGAATGGAAAAACTAGCAGAAGCCGACCTCGGGGAAGATCAGTTTGGATTCCGTAGAAATGTTGGAACACGTGAGGCAATACTGTCCCTACGACTTATCTTAGAAGCTAGACTAAGGAAGGGCAAACCTACATTTCTAGCATTTGTAGACTTAGAAAAATCTTTTGACAATGTTGATTGGAATACTCTCTTTCAAATTATGAAGGTAGCAGGGGTAAAATACAGGGAGCGAAAGGCTATTTAGAATTTGTACAGAAACCAGATGGCACTTATAAGAGTCGAGGGACATGAAAGGGAAGCAGTGGTTGGGAAGGGAGTGAGACAGCGTTGTAGTCTCTCCCCGATGTTATTCAATCTGTATATTGAGCATGCAGTGAAGGAAACAAAAGAAAAATTCGGAGTAGGTATTAAAATCCATGGAGAAGAAATAAAAATGTTGAGGTTCGCCGATGACATTGTAATTCTGTCAGAGACAGCAAAGGACTTGGAAGAGCAGTTGAACGGAATGGGTAGTGTCTTGAAAGGAGGATATAAGATTAACACCAACAAAAGCAAACGAGGATAATGGAATGTAGTCGAATAAAGTCGGGTGAGGCTGAGGGAATTAGATTAGGAAATGAGACAATTAAAGTAGTAAAGGAATTTTGCTATTTGGGGAGCAAAATAACTGATGATGGTCGAAGTAGAGAGGATATAAAATGTAGACTGGCAATGGCAAGGAAAGTGTTTCTGAAGAAGAGAAATTTGTTAACATCGAGTATAGATTTAAGTGTCAGGAAGTCGTTTCTGAAAGTATTTGTATGGAGTGTAGCCATCTCTGGAAGTGAAACATGGACGATAACTAGTTTGGACAAGAAGAGAATAGAAGCTTTCGAAATGTGGTGCTACAGAAGAATGTTGAAGATTAGATGGGTAGATCACATAACTAATGAGGAAGTATTGAATAGGATTGGAGAGAAGAGAAGTTTGTGGCACAACTTGACAAGAAGAAGGGATCGGTTGGTAGGACATGTTATGAGGCACCAAGGGATCACCAATTTAGTATTAGAGGGCAGCGTGGAGGGTAAAAATCGTAGAGGGAGACCAAGAGATGACTACACTAAGCAGATTCAGAAGGATGTAGGTTGCAGTAGGTACTGGGGGATGAAGAAGCTTGCACAAGATAGATTAGCGTTATTGCAATTTCACTGGCTGATAGTGAACTTAGGCATAAATGTAACTTTCGTTCTACGGATTATACCTAAGACTGAACTTTAATTTACTATACACTGCATAGGAGACAAAAAATTCTGTAATGGCGATATCATCTAATCCAGTTGACACCATATTGGTTGCCTAAGCGCCAATAGTTATTCTGGTGAAGTATTGCTCATCCTACACGCAGAGCATAGCAACATGTTACGAAAAAATATCTCGAAACTTTCTCTGCATAACTTGAGTTATCCTCGTGGAACTATGTGTAGTCTTAACTACATGTGTTCACAGTTGCCTGTGTGAAATGACAAAAGCAGTGGGCAATGTTAGGGTCGGCACTGCTGTAGTGTAACTGCAATTCTTTAGTAGCAGTAAGTGAGATGACTTTTTAATGTAATTCAAATAACGGGAGACAACGGTTACTCCTGATGTAAGTATGTCAAAAGAATCTATGCCAGCTGAACAGGTTCATTTTGCCCGAATGTCGACTGATTTGCCACGATAAATTGTTCGCAAAAGAACAGGAAACTGACAAGGCGTATTTTTATCTGAAGTAATCTGTCAGGTCCTGATGAGCTGAACTCCGGGAGTAAAGAACACTGCAGAAGCTCTGATAAGAAGAAAAGGCTGTAAACAAGTACGAGTGTCGTCACAAAACTTCATTTAACTTTTAAGAGCCCACAGCGAGCACATTAAGCACACTCCGCTCTCCCTGAATAAAGAAAAAGTAAGTCAGCAGTGTTTTGCCCCATGAGGCTTTTGCATGTTATGTTTCTACGTAAGTTCCTGCTAGCAAAAAAAAAAGGATAGTCACCTCTCATGTGTGGTTTTGGCCACTTATCAGGATAAGACGATTTTTGAAACTAAATAGAAATGATCACAGAACCTCATCCTCAATCAAAAGCTGTGGGTGATACGTTTTCCCAACAAAAAGGATCGTTCAGCTTTCTTCATGGGGAAATTACATTTCCTTAAGGTTCTTTCTATCAATGTTACCTTACTACAGTTATTTTGAAGTGGGCATTACACTTTAAATCGCACCAGATGAGTGCTCCTAGGTATTTATCGATTTTAACTATTTCTTGTCACTTATCCTGAAGTACTTGAACAAACAACAATGTGCCCTTCAACCCATTTATAGACGATAAGTTTCAGTTCAGGGTCAACTGCCAGTTATTGTACCAAGAGGTGATTCTCTCCAGGCCTTCCTGCAGTTGAACTGCCTCTTTGCTAGAAACAGTTCTTACTAAACTTTATAGAAACAATAGTAAAGTCATCATATGTAGTGACTTTAACATAAACTTACTCACAAAAAATAACTATCAGAAACTATTAGAATTGCTACTGTTAACCTTCAATTTGCTCCTCATGATCTCATTCCCAACAAGAGTATATGGGCACAGCAAGACCCTGATTGATAATCTGTTTCTAGATCCCACAAATTACAATGAAGTGATGACACTGGCAGAAACAAATGGTCTGTCTAATCACTATGTTCAAATTACAACCCTAAAACTTTCCAGCAGAAAAACAGCACATGGACATAGTAACATAGTTAAACATGTTAGAACAATAAATGCAGAATCTACTTGCTTGTTCAGAAGTAGTTTATGCCATGAACAATGGGAGGAAGTATACCACACTGACACAGTGAATGAGGAGTTCAACTCTTTCCTGAACTTATTCCTTAAATATATTGAAGTTTTTTTCTCCCAAAGACAGATTAAAATCAAACCAACCTGTAGTAAAAGGAAAGAGTGGCTAACTACTGGCATAAAAATATCATGTAACAAAAAGAGAAATCTGTATGCACAACAATGGTCTAGTACAGACCCAGCAGTAAAGTTACATTACAAGAAATACTGTAAAATTCTAACAATTGTTATCAAGAGGGCCAAACAGTTGCACTACACACAAAAAATTAGCAACTCAAACAATAAAATAAAAACCATATGGGGCATCATAAGAAGTGAGGCAAATAGGAACATAAAACCTGACAATAATAAACACAAAGTTGCAGCCTCAGATATCAACATTTTTTTCTCACTATAGCTGAAAAAAACAGTGAACCATAATAAACAGAGTCACACAGAATCTATTAAACTACTTAACCACATGCAAATAACATCTAAAGTAGCACTTCATTTCAGAAGTACAACCCCTGAAGAGATTGAAAAAAACCATAAAATTACGCAAAAACTCAGATTCCTATGGATACGGTGGCATATCAAGTAGGATTTTAAAATCATGTAAAGACTTAATCAGTTATATATTGTGCGATTTGTGCAACCAATCTATGGAAACTGGTGTGTTCCCAGATAGATTAAAACACGCAGTAGTAATGCCCCAATCCACAAAAGTGGAGCAAGGGATGAAATATCCAGCTTACGGCCCATCTCTCTGCTGCTAGTGTTTTCAAAGGTATTTGAGAGAATAGTTTATGATAGGATTTATAGTCACTCTACACAAAATGTCTTACTGGCTACTGCACAGTTTGAATTTCGTAAGGGCTCCTCCACAGACAGAGCTATATTTAACCTAACAGATGAAATTTTAGGTGAACTAAATTACAAAAGGTATCCAATAGGGATATTCTGTGACCTTGCCAAGGCATTTGATTGTGTAGATCACAACACACTCTTAAAAAAGCTTCCAAATTACGGCATTAAAGACAAATATTTGACTAGGAAAGAATTATAGTTACAGAACAGGAAGCAAAGGGCTCTCTTAAGAGGGACAGGTACAGCACTAAAATCAGACTGGGTAAATATAAAGTATGGAGTCCCACAGGGTTCGATTCTTGGGCCACTAATTTTCCTGATCTACATTAATGATCTACCAATCACAATTAATAACAGAGCAAAAATAGTAATGTTTGCCGATGATAAAAGTATCCGCGTAAAAGGACCCAACTCCACAATGCAGGTTACAGCAATGAGAGTCTCTACTCAAGTACACAGATGGTTCACTGCAAATAGCCTAATCTTAAATCTTTCAAAAACTAGTATGATACAGTGTCTGACAAAAAATAAAGTTCCTGAAATACATGTTAACAATCACAAAATTAATGAAACTACACATACAAAATTCCTAAGTATCCAGATAGACAGTCACCTAAGATGGAAGGAACAAATTGATCAGTTGGTCAAGAAACTCAGCTCATTGTGCTTTGCTCTAAGAGCTCTCCATCAGTTAGTGAACAGAGAAATAATGTTGTTGTCATATTTTGCATATTTCCATTCTGTTCTTTCCTATGGCATAATCTTCTGGGGAAATGCTGCAGGTGTTCAAAAAGTCTTCAGAATACAAAAGCAAGCAGTGAGGCTAATATGTGGGGTCCCTAATGGGGCATCTTGCATGGGTCTCTTCAAATCTCTCAGGATACTTACCATCACAGGTTAGTATATATACATACTGATGTTATTTGTAGTCAACAACAAGGAACTGTTTCAGAAAAATTGTGACACCCACAACCATGACAGAAGACAGGTGAAAAATTTCTGCAACTCTCATTAAAGTGCATTGGGGAGTTACTGAGTCATGTACAAAGGTCTTCAATAAGCTCCATATCAATATAAAAAAGGAAGTAAATAATGTACAGGTTTTCAAAACAAAACTAAAATTATTCCTCATTGAACAAACTTTCTATAAAATGAATGAATACTTAGAGTTATAAGGTATAAGAGTGGGGGAACCTGCCTAAGAAAAGCACTCCCTTAAAGATAAAGTGTGATGCTGTTACTTGTAGTTTAACTGAAATTGTCGTGATAAACTGTAAATTTATCTATGTCATTATGAGAAAATGTGAACTCCCATGTATCCCACACTCCTGAGCATTCACTTAAACCTCTTCTTAAGGAATGCAGTTAAAATTTGTATTCAATGCAAACCATGACCATGAAGCAAATTTACCTGCTTATATATGTCAGTAGCACAAAAATATGCACTATCACTTATTCTACTATTTTAAACAGTCACTTAAACTGTTTTCGGCATAATGCAGGCTGTAATACTGAATACAAGTAATTGTTCTTGTTAAATAAACAAATGTCTGTGCAATGTGATGAATAAATGTTCATGTACTACTGTAATTGTATCAACTGACTTGTCCTATATTACTTGTACACTGGTTGTATAACATGTAATCAACAGGACCAAATAAATAAATAAAAAAAATTGAATTTTGCATGTTATACACTGGGTTCCTACTCACGGCATCTTTACAGTGTCCTCAGAACATTGCATGTGTTAGTCGTTTTCAGAACAGTGTTCTTTGTAGCTGTGAGTACATTATGTTGGAACTAAGTGAATTCTAACGTGCACGAACTGTTGGTGCTTATGTGGTGGGTGCTTTCTGAATCAAGGTAGCCAAAGTGTATGGTATTTCAAGAGGCACCGTATCTATACAGCAGAGAGGAAAACGCTAAAACATCATCAGCTAAATCGTAACATGGACGACAGCGTGTGTTGCGTGATCTTGACAGAAGGTCATTGAAGAGGTTTGTGACGAAAAACAAGAGGACGACAGATTCAAATGTCAGTTGAGAACTAAAAGTCACACTCACGGACCCTGTCAGAACCAAAACAACCAAAGGGAGCTCCATAAGCAGGGAATTTCAGGGCAATTGTGAATTACTGAATCATCCATCAGTAATGCAAATGCCCATACAGGAAAATGTGGCACTGGAGCTATAAAACCCGTACTACAGAGCAATAGAGGAAAGCCATTAGGTCGAATGAATCTTGTTGCACATTGTTTCCAAATTTTGGACAAAAGTGAAACATGGCGGTGCTTAGCATTGATTTGGGCAGCCATATCATGGAATTCCGTGGTGTTCCATAAGTACTTTGCAACATCACATTATTGATGACCATTACGTAACCAATCCGGCTGATCGGGTCCACCCCATTCTACTATGTTTGTTCCCCAATGGTGAAGCTGTCACACAGCTCATATCATCCAGGACTGCACAACTGCCAGATGTCCCCCAGCTGTCACAGTCCCCAGATCTCAATATTATTGAGCCTTTGTGGTATGCTTTGGAGAGGAGGGCACATTATCACCGCTATCCACTTGTCTCATCATTATCTGAAGATGTCACAATTTTGCATGAAGAATAGTGTAGGATTCCCTTGAAAACCACACAGAACTTGTAATCATCCAGTCAGAAACGATATATGCAATGAAGGAAAAAGTTGCACCACCAACAGATAATTTAGAGTAATGAAGTTTCGTAAATACATTCGTCTCGGTAAAATACAAACATCAAAAAAAGTTTTGCATCACTCTGGTTCCCAGCACTCCTAAAGACTGACATTGACTGTGAATATTGTACCACAGAGACAGTCCCTTTGGCTGTTCAGAGATGTCACTGAACCTGGCCAAACAAGTAACCAACCGTGCAGGAGCAGCATCTATTAGATGGAGAGGGTCTGGCATCCAACCATTTCCAGTCATTCCACCAGGAAGGAAGGACATGGATCATGTTGTCTGTAGTTCAACCATGCGTGGATGGTCAATACTGCAGTTCGATCGTGTTCTCATTGTTACTTTGTGCCAGGAAGGGCTCTCAACAAGGGAAGCGTCCAGGCATCTCGGAGTGAACCAAAGCAATGCTGTTTGGACATAGAGGAGATACAGAGAGACAGGAACTATCGATGAAATGCCTTGCACAGGCCACCCAAGGGCTACTACTGCAGTGGATGACCGATACCTACAGATTAAGGTTCGGAGGAACCCTAACAGCAATGCCACCATGTTGAATAATGCTTTTTGTCAAGCCACAGCATGACGTGTTACGACTCAAACTGTGTGCAACAGGCTGCATGATGTGCAACTTCATTCCCAACGTCCATGGTGAGGTCCATCTTGGTAACCATGACACCATGCAGCACAGTACAGATGGGCCCAACAATATGCCGAATGGACCACTGGAAATTGGCATAATGTTCCCTTCAACAACAAGGGTCGCATATGCCTTCAACTAGACAATCATAGGAGACATGTTTGGAGGCAGCCCCGTCTGGCTGAACGTCTTAGGCCCACTGTTCAGCGCGTGCAGCTAGGTGGAGGTTTCCTGCTGTTTTGGAGTGGCATTATGTAGGGCCGACGTACACTGCTGGTGGTCATGGAAGGTGCAGTAATGGCTGTACGATATGTGAATGCCATTCTCTGACTGATAGTGCAACCATATTGGTAGCATATTGGCGAGGCATACGTCTTCAGGGATGACAATTCGCATCCCCATCATGCAAATCTTGTGAATGACTTCCGTCAGGTCAATGACATTGCTCGACTAGAGTGGCCAGCATGTTCTCCACACATGAACCCTATCAAACATGCCTGGGATGGATTGGAAGGGCTGTTTATGGACGACATGTCCCACCAACCAATCTGAGAGATCTGTGCCAAATCGCCATTGAGGAGTGGGACAATATATACCAACAGTGCCTTGATGAACTTGTGGATAGCATGCCATGATGAATACAGGCATGCATCAATGGAAGAGGATGTGCTACTGGGTATTAGAGGTACTGATGTGTACGGCAATCTGGACAACCACCTCTGAAGGTCTTGCTGTATGGTGCTACAACACGCAATGTGTAGTTTTCATGAACAATACAAAAGAGTGGAAATGATGTTTATGTTGATCTCTATCCCAATTCTCTGTGCAAGTTCCGGTACTCCTGGAAGTGAGGTGATGTAAAACTTTTTTTATGTGTATATTTAAGTGATTAGCTTTGCAAGATCACGGGTTAATGTATGTGCAAGAAAAGCTGGTACATTAATAACCAATGTAGCTGCCAGACTGTCATGCAACGAGCATGCATTGTGTTGTACAGGTGTCAGATGTCAGTTTGTGGGATGGAGTGCCATGCCTATTGTACTTGGTTGGTCAATACTGGGACAGTTAATGCTGTCTCTGGGTGATGCTGGAGTTGTCATCCAATGATGTCCCATGTGCTCGATTGGAGACAGATCTGCTGATAGAGCAGGCCAAGGTAACATGTTGACACTGTGGAGAGCAATTTGGATTACAACAGCGGTATTTAGGCAAGCGGAGTCCTGTTGGAAAACACCCCTGGAATGCTGTTCTTAAATGGCAACACAAAAGGTCAAAACACCAGACTGACATACAATATGGGATAACTACAAGAGTGTTCCTGCTGTCATACGAAATTGCAGGATGGATGGATGTGGGCCCTCAACTGCCCTCCTTCTAGCCAACACAAGGCAATCACTGGCACTGAGGCAGAATTAACTTTCATCAGAAAACACAACAGACCTCCACACTCCCCTCTCATGAACTCTTGCTTCTCACCAGTGAAATCTACCAATGCTAGGGTAACTTTTCAGAAATCAAGTGATTTTGAGCAAGAAATTTGTCAAGCCATGTTCAGAGTGCATTTTTATCCTGAACAAAATATCCTTGAAGGTTGTTCAATAGAGAGTGGAAAAGGGTGCAAATCAGGTGAATAAGGTGGGTGCAAAAGACTTCCCAACCCAACTTCCATATAGTGTTTTTTGCCAATCTAGCAGAATGCATGTGAACACCATCACGGAGTAGCATCACTTTATGCAGCCTTCCCAGTCATTGTTCTTAGATTGCAACTACAAGCCTTCTCAGTTGTTGACAATAAATGACAGAAGTGATGGTTACATCTCGGGGAAGCAATTTGAAGTATGCCACATCATTGTTGTTCCACCAGATACATAATATTATCTTTTGTGGATACAAGCCTGGAAATAGAGGGGCAAACTGGCTATCTACCCTGGGTGGCAATTTTTTCTTGAAGGAAAAACAAAAACAAAAAAAACAAAAAAAAATTACACAAAGCGCCTAGCAACCAGTGCATGTTGGCCTATTGACTATTCATATGATTTTGAAATGCGTCCTTGTTGGTCTCTGAACATGTTGAACACACCCTAGTTAATTTCTGAACAAATCATAAGTTGATTTTTGGATGCTTGCATAGTGTAGGCATACATGATGACTCTGTCAGGGGAACCTCATCACATTTAAAAGTGAAATCTTTCCTGCAGACAAAAGGGATGGGACTATAAGAGGTGAGCCAAATAAACCTGAGTGAGAGAATGCCAATTGCTGTTTGTCTGCATGGTTTACTGGGTTTGTGAATGATCAGTGTTGTTGTAATTACTAGTGAAATTCATAGGTTCAGACTAGCAGAACAGAAATAAACAAGAAACAAGAGTAACAAGTAAGAAATCCTACATATTAATCTTTTCAGTGTATTCAAGAAAATGAAATATTGTCAGAAAATTTTTGCCACGTCACTATACTACTAACGACCAACTGTACGGTGCCCGGTTATCAGCTGCTTAAGTTCTATTCTAGGAACAGTGCGGCAAAGGCTTTGTATGAAGATGTAATAACACCTTGCCAGAAAATAAATGTGGGGTAACTGAACCAGTAATTCTGGCAGGGTTAGTGAAGTTAACTGGAGAATAAGTATTGGCAGTGGCAGGAATAGTGACAGAACTAGTGATGACAATATTGTTTGTTAGAATGAAGAAGCAGAAGAAACAAGGAAATCACACAAATTATATGGAAGAATATGATTATTCCAAATTGATATAATAATTTTGTACTCCCACCACTTTTTGATCTCATGCTTGAGAAACTGGAGTTTATGAATGAAATGTGAAACTATTTCCTAACAAAAAATTTTGCTTGTAGTGGGTCTAATAGGCATTTGATATAGGTACTTTGTGAATTGTATTCTGTTGTTGTTTATGTAAAAGTATGTAAATGAGTAGATAAAAAGACCATTTGTGTCGAAAAAGTGTCACTTATTTGGAGTGTGTTTCAGTTGCTGCAATAAGAGAAAGGCCTGTTTCATTGTATCTAACAGACAGTGACAAAATAGACATAATCAAATTGAGAACCACACCAGCCTTTGATTCTTCATGTAACTAAATGTTTGACAAACTTCGATGTGGTAATAAATTCTTTTGCAGAGAGGAAAGCATGCTGTGGAAAGACGTAACAAGATTGGAGAGGAAAAAAGACTGGGACCTAAGGATTGAAGAAATGCGCACTGTCTTGCTTGTCTCTTGTCTTTACTTGTTTTATGTTTCCTATATTTAATTTTATGTCAAAAGAGAAAGTTATTAGCTAATAGGCAATAATGAGTGCAGATTTTCTGAAGATTTCTTAATTTTCTGGCTACAAACCATCCCACCCAGTATTAAGTGTGAACTTTTTAAGAGGTGTAGGATGTCAAACTGGCCAACTGTCCTGACTATAGGTTTGATAACTTCCATTACAAAATATAGACGTTTGAATTCAACAGAGCAAAATACAGTGATGTGCATTAGAAGAATGCTGTGTGAAGAGGTGTGGCACTTCATGGCGTCACACGTAAGACCAAATAACATGTCTTCCATTTCCTCGAACATATATGTCCTACATATCAAACTCTTCAGATAGATGTGCACTACAGAATGAACATATTTCTGAAAAATAGATTTTTTTAAAATCCTATCTCAGATACTTGATCAGGGGCTGGGTACCATTATCAACTTTTTGCCCTGGTTCAGAAATATCGTGGATCCAGGGCTGTGTGGATGCACACAGGTCTTTGTACGGGGAGTTGATGCATTCCTTTCTGTTACTTATGTTAGAATAAAGACACCATTTCTTGTCACCAGTAATGATACAGGATAGGAATGGTCGGTGTTGGTTATGAGCCAGTAAATGACAAGCAAACAGAGAGGCACATATTGTCACCCACAGATTTTTGTGATTTTGGCTTAGAGCATGTGGTAGACATACACTCAATTTTTGCACGTTGGTGGAATGATCACAGTTAATCATATTTTCCAGTTCTCAAGTACACTGACGTGGATAATTGTAGATTAATATGTTTACATGATCCTCATCAAACCCAAAAGTATTCTTGAACATGGAGAGTCATCAGTGTCAACATAATTCTCCTTAAAACCATTCTCTTGTTGTGTTCTGTCCAGTGGCATTATTCTCAATGACAGCAAAAGTTTTTTCTGGTTGTGTCCACAGCTGTCACCCCTCTATTGAACTCAAACACATGAGCCAGGTATCCTGCATTATGAAGTCCTAACTAATACACAGTTACAGATAAACTAGCCTCTGGCTGCAAGGATAGTTTTTAATTTCTTTAATGCATAATTGACTTCAGGACTGCCAGCTCATCTTCAGATGCACCTTGAAATACTCATCTACTCAACATTATGTATCAATTCATGTGATCATAGCTGGCTGTCATTACTGACCAGCAAACACGCATGATCCATGTCCACAACACCACACAAAAAGTCACCTCAGCAGTGAGCAGCAGATTGTTGTTCTTTGGGTCTTTAGTCCAAAGAATGGTTTGATACAGCTCTCCATGCAACTCTATCCTGTGAAAGCCTCTTCATCTCTGAATAACTGCTGCAACCTACATCCCTTTGAATCTGCTTACTATATTTGCCTCACCTCTTGGTCTCCCTCAACAATTTTTACCTCACTTCCCACCAGTACTGCTTTGGTGGTCCTTTGATATTTCTGAATGTGCCCTAACAAGCGGATCCATTATTTTAGTCAAGTGGACTAGTCTGTCAACATAAAAAAATTTAGAGACTAGATTACGACATATGGCGTGAGCTCCGAGTACATAGTCTTTACCCTGGGAGGGTATGTGACTACTAGAAAACTGTGTGACTCATTCCTCAGTAGGGGTTAGGTTGGACCTTGTCACCTTTTGGTCCGAATAACACTAAACTCATGTGGTGTGCAGACTAATCAGTCAAATTATAAACTTGATGGCCAGTACACAGATAAAGAATCAATAAAATAGTGATAAAAGAAAAATGTATCACAAAGGATAAATAATGTTGGTAAAATGCACTGAATTAAATATTACCTTGCAGTGTTCATTTCAAGTAAAAACACCCCCAAAAAAATCATGTACGAACTGTGGCTATGCAATTCCATTATGAATAAGAGTTTCTCAGTGACTGATGAAAATAAATAAAACAATGAGTAACAAGCAGAGTGATAAGAAAAGTTGTGTGTGCTATTGATTGTTGAAGTTTGTACCACAAATAAGTCGCTATAGTTACCACCAGCTACATAAGAAAAATGATATTCACACTCACAAATATAACATTACTGAAGTCTGTCACTAACAGAAGTACTACCATTCACATATGGAGCCTATAAAAGTTCAGTGCAATAACTGAAATTTACACAGAATTCAAAATATGCAAATCACACCAATCCTACCATCAGCGAAACACCTCAGTGAAACAACATCAGCCTAAGGCCTTAAGACTTGCTCTGCCTGATTATTTAAAGCCTTGGTAATATCATTTACTTCTGTGTGCAACACACAAGCTTCCTTATGCCACAGTATCATAACATTTGCAATTTTTCCGTACTCCATTTAACTTATATATACATATAATAAACATACTCACCATTTCTTACATACTTACATTGTTTTTATTATTCAAATAGTTGTAAGTTTCTGACAAAAATTATATAAAATTTCATTTGAAATGCGCCTATGTCCATCTCAGTATGACTAACTTCTCCACACTATTGCAATACCATACTGGACAAATCAAACACTGTTAACATTAATAATTACAACAAAATTTATTTGTACTAATAGTTACTACATGATACTTATTGAAAATGGAACAAGCTGCTGCCAATAATTTGTGTAAATGTGGATAATTCAGTTTTGGTCAGTGTTTCAACAACAACAAATAATGATTTGTTTAATAATTTGTACATACAATAATTGCATGAACTAGCTGTCTAATTTTGCAAATGATATCAACACCTTTTCATTGATGTGCCATATGTGCCCTTAATTTGTCTCTAAAAAGTTGTAACATATTTATAAATATTAAATGTTTAAACAATAATCGCTTATGCTGATTTTAAAACTGTCTTTAGATTCTCTCTAGCGCACTTGCAAGTAACATCGACAGTTTATGTGAATGTATAGTATTTTCAGCCTAACATTTCAATCATTAATCCATTATGGCTTCTGTGCCCCACTTACGCAGATCCTTTCAGCCAAGCAGGTACCTGTAAAATACTGTGGGAACTCAGTGGCTAGTCATTTGTCACCTCATATCCATCACACCTCTGCAACCAGATCTATATAATAATCCAAAGAAGCTACTCATAATGCCATATACAAATTATTAAAGCAGCAGGGACAGCATAAGAATTAGCCAAGAATAAAAAGGAAGACATGGTGTATGAAGAAGCAGAGAAAAAAAGACCTAAAAAATGGAGAAAATAGAGATGTTCAAGAAAAGAAAACCTAGAACAATTCAAACAAAAATGGAAAAATTAGAAAAACTTTTGTAAAATTTCAACTTAGAGAAATACAAAAAATGTAACTAAAAATAATACTAGAAAATTTTAACAAACATTTTAAACCCATTTGTAAAGGCTATCAAACCTGGCAATTTGTTTAAAGGGAAAAACAGACTTATACAAGGAAAATTGTGAAATATTAGCAACACTTTTTGACAGGCTCTTAAACTGTCCAGTTCCAACATTGAAATAAGTTTCTAGCAAAACTAGAATATCTTGAGTAAGATTTCTCACCAACAGAGCTATAAATTCATGAAGGCATCAACTCAAAAACAACGAAGAAAGTGGTGAAGACTCTGTTACAGCAGAATTATTGAAATGGTGAAAACCAAATGTTATATGTGATCTCCACTTGCTCTTTCAGAACATTTGGGAAACAGTAAAGATTTCAGAAGAGTTGAAAACTAATGGAAAAATGTTCCTATCAGAGCACAAGAAGGTGAATATGTTTCTGTTTATCTAAAGAGCTCTGACTGAAAAGTCGGGTACCAGGTACTTCATTCTACCTTCTTCAGGACCTTTATATATTTTCTGAAAATTTTGGCATGAGAACATATTCATACCCTTTTTAACATTCAACTCGCCTGTCACTCCCATAAGCTACTATAACTGTAACCCATTCACATTCACTAATCACTGATACCCATCCACTCCTAGCTGCTCATTCTCACCCTCTCATTCAGCCCATCACATTGTCATTATCTCTTTGTGTCTCACTGTCATTGTCCTCTCTTTCATAGCCACATATCCTTTGTTCTGTCCTACTCCTACTGTCTCCTCTCACTGTCATTGTCTTCTCTTGCTCTCTCTTACAGCTACTATCTCATGCATTCCTTCCCACTGCTGCTGCCTCTTCTCACAGTCACTATGTCTCTCTTCCTTGTTATCATTGTCATAGACCTTGTCTCTCATTATCACTGGCTCATGCCCACTTCCACTGTCCCCTTCTCTTTATTCCTCTCTCACTGGCACTGTCTCCTTCACTCTTTTCCTAGCATTGTTCCATCAGTGTCAACTATGTTCCTTGGTCACTGTGTCCATCTCTTTCTTTCACACTTCCACTGTCTGCTAGGATATCATACAGTATTTATTTCTTTTCTGTGTCTTTCTTACTGACACAGTCTCATTCTCTCTCAACAGAAAAAGAGCACAAATATGTTCGTACGACATAATTTTTAAAAATGACGAGGAAAGTGGAATGAGGCAGCTGTTATCCTGTTTCTCAGTCAGAGTCTTTTAAACTGCAACATACTCACCTTTTTGTGCTCTGATATGAGCATTTGTCTGCTGTTTCCATTTTTCCCTGTTGTAGCAAGGCATTTCACTCATATGAAAAGATCTTTATGGATCTGTAAAGTTTTGATTGTTTACTTGTCTGAAATTGAAATAACGCAAAACAAATTTTACACATCACTGGATTTTGTTACAAAACTCCCTCCAAAGTTCCATCTATGAATATGATATGTATATTTTTTGTCAAACATTCAAACATTGGAATTTGATACTAATTAATGTGTGAACTACACATCCATTAATAAGGAAGTTCTGGTTAGAAGCCAAATACAAAGCTCATGCCTACATCAGATTCAAGTATATTTAATATACAGACTCTGTAATTGACAGGAATATTTTTTGTTAATAATGATGCTAGTAATTAGCTAAATTCTTTAATGACTACCAATGTTCACTAGAATTCATATTTGACTATTATTGTGTTTATGTTGTGTGCATAATTTCTTCAAAGTCTGCAATATAATATGTCAGTAATGTAAAACACAACAGTGTTTGTAATTAATGAGAAATTATGCAGTCCTTTATTGTAAATGTAAATACATACTGATTTTCAGCCCTAGCAATCATTTTGACCGATGTGGCTACTGTTAAATGTAAGCATATTTAATTTGTGATTCCAATTTATGTTAGGAAAACGATGTAATTTATATTTTGCTTATAAATTAATCAAATATAATTAACATTGTTAATTTCTGTATATTCTCTTGTTTCACAATTCTAAATTGTTTATTTGACAAACTACCTATACATACTCATCAGGAAATAATGTACCTAAATTACGTTGTCCACAGTTTATCTCTGGGTATTAATTTTTTATTGTAATTTAGTAAATTTGTGTCTTAAGCAGTACTATCGATTGTTAGTAAAAGTATACATAGATGGGCAACAGCACTGTCATTATGCAAATTGTAGCCAGTTTTCAGAGCATCAAGATGTAGTGAGTATGTAATGCCAATTGTTCAGTGTTGCATGCCTCCCACACACTAATAAAAGAATTCATTGCAACTCCTGAGCTTTCATTCATGATTTCCATGATGTGACAAGATTGCTACAGCAGCAAAGAATAGATTGGGATCTAAAATTTGAGTAGTAAATTCTTCCACCAAGTTTACATCACCTAAGAACTTTATTGATATTTTCATTCTTATTAGTTTCTCTTGAAATTTTTGGTACAAGCTCATCATGTTCTGTATCTGGTGGACAAGTTGGGATCTGTATGAGACTGTTTGAGGGCTGATGTTGCCTGAAAGTTTCAGGTTTGCATATTTTTTAACGATTTTGACTGAGGACAGTTGTGAACAGTTACCGAAAGGACCTGTGGACCACTGCCTGACATCACAATGCAACAAGAAAGAAAAAGTACTTTCATTAATAATGGTTTGTTAGGGCTTGTTAGGCCACATGTAAACTTGTGTTGGAATTGCAGTGTGTTTTTAAAAGTTATAATATGATGAATTTGTGATTTTTTTTTTTTTTTTTTTTTCAAAATGAGCATCAACAATATAAGTGAGATAGGTGTGGGTGTTAGTGCAGATAATAATAACTACGAAGCACAGTAACTACAGTTGTCAAATTCAGAGTTAATTACCAGGGAGGAAGAGGATTGAGAAGATAATGCAAGCAGTATTTGTTTGTTGCTTAGGGATTTCAGTAACCAGATTCATTAAAAAGCTTTATGATACACTTGATAGGTACTCAGATAATATTGTAGAAACCCCCCCTGGCACCTGTGCTGTTCTAGAAAGCCAACATATAAATTGGCGAGCTTCTCAGTGACGGGACAGTAGCACCTGAGGATGGTGGGCAGTTGTCTTGCTGAAATATTGTGCGGTTTCTACCATATTATCCAGCATAATTCCCAAGAACCTATCAAGCAGATGCAATGCCGGGAAAGCCTCAAAGAGCACAATTCAACAAAACAAAATAAGAGCAGAAATAAAAATTTTGTGCAAGTGGGTATAGTTTAAAAGAAATAAAGGAAGACTTAACAAACGCTAAAAAAATGTAATTGTACTGCTGAGACAGTTGATAAAGTAGAAGCTGAACTAGCTGTGTTTCAGCTCCAAATCTATGATATTTTCAAACCGGAGCAAAGACTTGACGGTCCTCCCCCTCCCACCCACCCCCCTTTCCCACTCAAGCTATGAGACACGATGTCAAAAATTTAAAAAATATCAATGTTTCAAAAATATATTCATTTTGCAGTGCACATTTTTGTGAGGAGTTTGATATAAAAACTATAATCTTCGGGGAAGTGTAAGACATCTTATCTAGTCTCAAGTGTGCCAAACTGCAGTGCCATGCCTCTTCACACAGCATTCTTCTGTTGCACATCATTGTACTTTGTTCTGTGGAATTCAAATATGTATATTTTGTAATGAAATTTATCAAACCTACATACACAACAGTGGAAATTAAAATGTCCTGTGATGCCTCTCCTACTTCTGGTTGGCTGGTTTTACATTCTAACCCCCTTCAAAACCACTCACAGTTACTACTGAGTAGAATTAATTGAGACTGCGAAATAAGGACTCTTCAGAAAACCTGCACTCTGAATTGAATCATATTATTTTTTGTTGTTTTCTTTTCTTATATATAAACTATATGTAAGCTTAACGAGTTATAGACGCCACCAAAGGTAAATTAACAAGTTTTTTTGTGCCAAGGATAATGTTTTGATACATGAGTAAATATCTGTATGAAACAAAGTAAGAAATACGATCTTCATTTTATTAATTCCCGTATCTTCACACTTTTGTTTCAAGAAGTGGTAACTTACAGACATATGCTTCGATCTGTAGTACTGCCTAGTTAAAAATGTATATTTCAACTTTACTTTAAAGTGTTGTAAAAAGTTATTAGAAAAGTAAAATTTAATCACATCGTTAAGAGGTCAACACCTATATATTCATCATTTCACTCACCATCAAGATCCTGCATCAAGAAGAATTTATGCAGTATCTGGAGAAGCATTCCTGCATTGACATTGTCACAATCAAGACTAAACACACTTCATCCCTAGAGTATCTGTTTATTTATTTATTTATTTATTTATTTATTATTTGTCCCATAGATCACATCAGTACAATGGCTTGTACAACTGATATGGGATAAGTCAATACAAATATACAGTTTACAGGAGTCTAAAACAGTAAACAAGAACACAGAAGAATGATTATTTTACATTACTTACAAAATTATGTTACTTAAAGTTACGGCTTTACAGAGAATTGTTACATGATGTGACAAAATTGACTTAACAACATTCAGCTTTGATACATTATCATGCACTAAGACAATTTTGATTCCAAATATTCCTGGATGGTATAAAAGCAGTCTTTTATTAAAAGAGACTTCACTGTCTGTTTGAATTTATTTATTTCTTGGATTTCTTGTATAAAAGTTGGAAGATGATTATATAATTTTATTCCCATACACTTGACACCGTCACTGTACAGTTTTGTTGAGTGGGTAAGTATTCTTAGAGCTGTTGAGTGTCCAGACACCAGAATTCTTCAGTTTGAACCATACCCTATGCATAAGCATACTGAAGAGCACTGTGTAATGTGAAACATCCCATTTAACGTCCAATCTTTTCTCTCCAGCTTCTGAATTCACTTGTCCACATTGGTGCTGACATTCACCATTCATCACTGTATATTGCAACATTTGCGAATAATGTTAATTCAGTATATACAGTAGACACCCTATTCCTTTGTCAAGGACAGAGCTGGGACAGTATTAAATATCAAGTTTTTTTTAATGTTCATATACTCACTTGAGCAGTATGGAAAGGATAGATTGCTATTACCCTTAAAGATGATACACTGAATTGCAGACAGGCATGACAAAATGACTGTTACACATTACACTTTCAGCCAATTTTTCATCAGAAATGAGAAACACACACAGTTACACATGTAAACACCTCACACACACAACTGCTACTTCTGCCTGCTTAGACCAGTCTGGAGTTGAGTTTTGAATCATTGATGTTTTCAGAATGAATGTTGTTTGGCTTGGAACAGGTTTTAGGGATACCTCATTATAGTTGAGCTTAGGATATATTCTAAGATTCTGCAACAAACTGATGTCAAGGATATTGAATGATAGTTCCCTTCTGTAAATGGGTGTGACCTGTGCTTTCTTCCAACTACTGGGCACATTTTTTGTTTGAGGAAATTACAATGGATTATAGATAGAAGTGGGGCTAACACAATTCCAAATTCAGTCTACAGTCTTATAGGAATTCCATTGAGCCCTGGAACTTTGTTCAATTTTAACAGTTTCAGCTGTTTATTGACACCACTGACACTAATACACTAATACTTATTTCACTCGTGTTTACAGTGGTACAATGATTAAATTGGGACAATTCTCCTCAGTTTTCCTATGTCAAGAAACGTTTGAAAACAGAGTTAAGGATGTCAGCTTTTGCTTTGCTACTCTCAGTTTCAGTTCCTGTCTCATTCCTGGACACAAACTTTGATGCCACTAAAAGCCTTTACGTATGGCAAGGATTGCTTTGAATTTCCTGAAAGATCATTTGAAAATATTCTGCTGTGGTAGTTGACATTTGAGTTTAACGTCTGCAAATATTCCTTTACAAAGCAAACCATATCAAATCTAACAAAAACAAATTATGGAAGTGTTAAATAAAGTAACAGTATCCTAATGGTACAGTCTGAAACATTTGTAAAGTTTTTCATTTTGCAGATTATTTGTTTAATGTTGATGTAAATCATATTCTTTTCACTGTTCCATAATGTTTATGGATTATGATACACTTCTTTTGATTTATTAGTGTACAAATATATTCAGCTTCCTGGAATATTATGGTCTATTTTGAGATATTCTTTGATACTATTCATGCAAGTTTAATGTCAGTATCATTGAAATCTTTTTTTCAAGTCATTGATGATTATCTTTTAATGCTTTTAGTAGTTTATTGTCTTATATATATCCTGTATTTTCAGTAAAGAAGTAGTAAGTTAGGCCATTTTATTTCTATATGATAATCATTGATGCATCTTATACTATAATAATGTATATCTCTGTTTAGCAAAGTGCCCCAAGTAATATCAAAATGTATATTTATTTATAATGTGTGTGGTGGGGAATAGCTGACATATTTAGTTTCCTAAAAAAACTTTTGTAAACTTACAATAAAATCTATTGCTGTCTTCTGCAATTTTACACAAACCCCTATACATGTATCTGCAGCAGTTTCCAATATTAGAACACAATATTCAGTAGTGATCTACAAAAAACGTTATTTGTAACTGCCTAATTAATTCAGAATGGATTCTTTAAGCTCGAGACAGGTGTGATTTAAGTTAAGTGTTTCTGTATTTGAAACTGACCTTATCTTATTTGATAATTATAAAAAAATAGTATTCTCATTGAAGTACCTGTTTGCAAAACTTATAGCTACGAAAATATATTGTATTGCCTTCTCTACCTGGATCTGTGTTTGTATGAGATGTGTGTCGTCAGTATACATGAGTACAGCAGTACACAGAAACTGACTGCATGCAGTAACTCACCTGCTAAACTACAGGTGGAATGAAAGCTCAGTAGTTGTCAAGCTTTCTTCTCCTTAATTCTACCTCTGAACAACCCAGTAAAAACCTGCAGAAGGTGTCTATATTTTTAATTTTCATAATATTATTTCATTACCTTTAACTTTACATTCAATCCAATACAGTTAGGAGTGACCATATAACTATTATCTTTAATACACTATGAGCTAAATATGAATGTGAGTTTAGAACTTCATTGGTTAACTAGACATGATACTATTGTGATAGTAGGCCATTGCCTTCCTCCAACCTTTAAACTGACGACCCTATCCAGGTCTAGGCAACATACAGTTTAACATAGACTATGAGGCACAGTGTAGTTGGACATTTAACATGTACACAGGCTTTGCCATAGTAAAGGTTTAAATAGGCAACAGAAAAATTCTATGACAGATAGAGGATTGAACCCCACAACGTCACCGCAGTAGCCATACAGTTAACTTACTTAGCCACTAAGTCACACAAGTTACTAGTTTAAAAAAATCAAACACTTGTTTCCATACTATCCATATAATGCATTATCAATATGCACTGCCAAAAGATAACTTTAAATTTATGCTGTTCCCAATGTAACTAGGTTTCTCTTCCAATATAGCATGTCTGTCATGATACATACCGATTCCTAAGGAATTTCAGAAATAAATCATATTTGTGTTTTTTCTACTAATACCTGTGCAATAGATGCTGTAAAATCAGCTAGTGTTGTACTAAAAGCCCTACACTACTTACACATATGCAGGCTCACTCAGTGTTCTGTTCATTTCTGTAGCATTGATCATTACACCATGGAAGCGCTGTAAGAAATCTAAAAAGACTGCATGCAGAATTGGAGTTTTGGGGGGGTGGGGGAGGGGGGAGGGATAAAAAGTTTTTGATTTAACCCAAATAAGCAGTCATTTGTGCAGCCATTTGAACATCTTTGTGAACCTTCGGGAGTCCATCTAGTCTAGGCGGTACCGGACCTTGGGGTAACAATTGCTTAGCGCCTAGAACCGCTCGGCCACTCCACGCGGCTCAATCACATCACAATTATCGGCAGCGTGAGGTGCACGCTTGAGTGTTAGGACGTGCACTAGCTGTGCACTTCATTTATGCAATTAGTAACAGCAAACGATTCAGAGTTATTTCCCCAGAAAGTCATGCCTTATCCAATAAAAGGCTCCAATAGGGCATTGTACACAAGCTTTAAAGTGTCTACATTAGTTGCATTTCTTGTTAATTGCAGTAAACGTCTTTGACAGCATGATGGTATGCAGTTTCCACATTATTGTGTCATCCATGTACAATCCAAGACATTAGCTGTCTTTTACTGTGAATACTTTGTTTCCATCAATATGTACATCTCAAGAAGATGGACTGACTTTTTTTCTAGTTTGGAAGCTCATTTTTATTGCTTTTTGTGCATTTATATGTTTGCCTCAGACTAGGACTGCTGGTGAGCAGTGTTTTCCTGGACTGTTTCTTCGAGACTGTCCTCACTGTTGGTTATTAGTATATTATTGTTGTCTGAATACCGGAATGAATTTGGTTGGGCTATGTTTTCCGGAAGATCATTTACGAACACTGTAAAGAGAAATGGATACAGAATAGAACCCTGTGGGACACCATAACCTGCACTAAGTATTTTTGATCTGTAGGATGTATCTTCATTGTTCTGATTTTTATAAAAGTTTTTTTCTATTTTAGATAATCTCAAATTTAATTTTTAAATTTTATTTGCCCAACTTGATTGTACATGCTACTAATGTCTCCATAGTTTGCACAAAGTGAATGGTAAATAATATTAAGGAAAACAGTGTTAGATAGATGTAGTAATTGAAATTAAAAGAATCAGGCAGATTAACATACAATTACAAAGAGCAAAAATTGAAATTTTAGGTCATTTGTACAATCTAAGAATTCATCAATTGTATAAAATGACAATTTTGTATGGAATTCCTGAAAATATTTAATAAAACATTGAGTAATTGTAAAGGTAGTGTATTGAAAAGTTCCTGAGATATGTGAAATTATTTTCTGTTTTGTAAGTCTAGTAGTGGGCTGATCCATCATTTGTTTGTGAAATTTATTATGTTGATGAACTTGTGGTGACCACCAACATGGTGATCAGCTTTGAAAACTTCTTTGCTTCATAATTCTATGATCTTTGACTCAGTCTAGTATGAACATCAATGGTGTGTGCATGCTTGTAGCGGTGTATGTCATTTATATTAATAAAGTGCTTCATTTATAAGTTCAATCACGGTTTTCTCTGCCCAACGATTCACTGTAGTAATAGGAATTGCCATATTGGTGACCCCTGAAACTTTCATTCAATCATGTTTTTGTGTGGCACATTTATGCATTCACACTTAAACTTACACAATGGACCAGCTACAGTTTTTTGACTCGGTCTCTGCAATGGGCACATGGAGAGTGTTTTTTTGTTAGTGATACACCTTCTGTTCAGCCTATACTGATCACACCCTCATGTGGGCCTACCAGCTCACATCTGTCCATGAATATGAACTCAAACCTCTCCAGGTTGCTGACATCTCAGTGGTTACCACATGCATAATAAAGTATACACTTCCACAACATGCCAAAATGCCTCATTTTTATCTCATGCCAAATGAAGTAAGAGATGTCTTTGCCTTTCCCACTGCCACTGCCACAGTTGTATGCACATAACAGGACTAGCTTCTTCCTTCCACTAAACGTGGACTTGTCGTTTCATGCATTCCTCGCACTGACAACAATCTGAGTTGTCAATTAGTCACCACAGACACATCATCTGGGCCAATCATATGCTCCTCCACAACAACCACACTGTGTAACGTGTGCGAACAGAGCATCATTACACCTCCATTTAGAACTTGGGCGACATACCCCTTCATCAGCCCACACTACCATCACCATCACAACTCTGCCACTCATCCCTTCCTGTGATGCCACAACAGGTGCCTGACAGGCGTTTCCTTAAACTACCCTTCCTGTAGAAGGAGAATCCTAAAACATGATTTACCTTGGTCAATAGCCTGTTGGACATTCACAGAATTCTCACCGATGATGCACAATTCATAAACCTTGTTAGCTACTTAAATGATGAACCAGACTTCATCAGTGACCTTCTGCTGGAACCAGTATCTCAACACAAAGTTCGGCTGCACATTACTGAACAGTTGTCCTCCCTCCTGCTGAAGCAAATCATTACATCATCCATGACATACAGCTGCAGGATAGGACATCAACTTGATTTTTGCAGCATCTCTTCTCCCAAGTTGGATGGGAGGAGCTACCTGACATTGTGCTGAGGACTCTTTGGCTGGTTAAATTGCCATCTGATCTTCAACTATATTTCTTGTCCCACAAGGCTGCTGTTTTAGAAGAGAAGCTCAATCTTGCTTACCAAGCCTGCAGTATTATCTGGCATCACCATCTTCTTCCATCTGGCCGCTATCCCATGAATTCAAAGGTTGGCAACACTCCTCCGTCCTCCGTTTAGATGCCTCCACACCTGGCAGGTGGGGATCATGTGTGCATTCCACACTCCCAGTTGTTACCTCCAGTGCCATCTGCTGATTAAATTCCAGCATTACCTGTGTGTTTAAAGCCTGCATGCCACTCAACTCCTGTAGCTGAGCAAGCACACCAAGCAGCTCAGGTGAAGCACAGCAGATGTCGCAACCTGCGTACCCACTATTTTGGTACCATGTAACTATCAGTGACTCAGCAGTCTTCTTGTCCACCATGTGCATACCCCAATTTCAGCTGTTAGTCAGTCTACACACTGTGACTCACAGTGATGCTACAGCATGCTGCCCCTCTTATCAATAATGCAGTATGCTAAAATTTCCTGCTGGCAGACTCTACATTTTTTATTCTGCCAGCACTCTTCACTTCCTCATGCACATCAGGGCTGATGTCAGCATCATTCCTATATAGTGCACACCTTCAACTCTTCTTCCTGCAACGCTGTTCCTCCTTGCAACCAGCAACTCTCACTTACCTGTCCACAGCCCAGTGGACCTTCATCTCCAACTCCCACTTTTATATATTTATTTAGCCATCTGTGGACATTTTAAAATGCATGCATGTTGTCAGTTTGTGTGCAGTTATATATTTATACAGTTTGTTGTTACATGTAGTTAAACATTGTGACATATAAGTTATTTACAATCTTTTTTTCCTTATCAAAATGTTACATATAATGTTAAATATTGTGAAACAAAAGTCACTTACAATCATTTTGTCCTAAGGAATTCACTTATAGTGTAAAAGCAGTGTTCCTGCAAAAACAATTTATGATTTTTCCTAAAGCAGTACATGTTAACCGTTTCTTTTATTTTCTGTGGCAGTTTATTATACAGTTTTACACCTTCATACAAGAAGCTATTTTGAGTCTTATGCTTATTCTTGCTGTCTAGGTAGAGACAGTGACTTGCTTTTATACTATAGTTATGAAAACTGCTATTTGTGCTACGATTTTCTACATTTTTCTTGATGTACTCTATGGTTTGCAATATAGATTCACAAGGAACAGTTAGAATTTCTAACATTTTGAAAAGTTCTCTGCATTGGGCCCACTTGCTGTTTTTTGTTATAATTCTTACTGCTTTCATTTGCATTTTAAATACTGTTTGTAAATTATGAGCACTGTTTCTCCAGAAACTCATACCATAACTGATTACTGAATGAACATAATTAAAGTACACAGTTCTCAAATATTCATTACTGTATGCGGATACAAGGACTTCTTAAGTGCATAACATGTTTTGAATATCTTTTTTGAGAGATTCATAACATGTTCATTTCACTTCATATGGCTGTCAGTGTGCAGCCCCAAACAATTTTGTTCTAGGTACATCATCTATGGAAATGTTATCTAGTTTTAAATTCAAGGGACTCTGTTTTCTGTTCATTCTAAAGAATATTGTATTTATATTCTTTATGTCGAGAGTTACTTTGTTTTACTGAGACCATTTGTGTGCATCCCTCAGCACTTCAGTAGAATTTTCCAGTATTTGTCTAACTAGTAATTATTATGTTGCTGTCATCAGCAAACAATATCTTCTCTCCATGGTTGATATCCCCCCATGAACCATGGACCTTGCCATTGGTGGGGGGCTTGCGTGCCTCAACGATACAGATAGCCGTACCGTAGGTGCAACCACAACGGAGGGGTATCTGTTGAGAGGCCAGACAAACGTATGGTTCCTGAAGAGGGGCAGAAGCCTTTTCAGTAGTTGTAAGGCCAACAGTGTGGATGATTGACTGATCTGGCCTTGTAACAATAACCAAAACGACCTTGCTGTGCTGGTACTGTGAACGGCTGAAAGCAAGGGGAAACTACAGCTGTAATTTTTCCTGAGGGCATGCAGCTTTACTGTATGGTTAAATGATGATGGCATCCTCTTGGGTAAAATATTCCGGAGGTAAAATAGTCCCCCATTTGGATCTCAGGGCGGGGACTGCACAAGAGGACGTCGTTATCAGGAGAAAGAAAACTGGCGTTCTACGGATCGGAGCGTGGAATGTCAGATCCCTTGACCGGGCAGGTAGGTTAGAAAATTAAAAAAGGGAAATGGATAGGTTAAAGTTAGATATAGTGGGAATTAGTGAAGTTCGGTGGCAGGAGGAACAAGACTTTTGGTCAGGTGAATACAGGGTTATAAATACAAAATCAAATAGGGGTAATGCAGGAGTAGGTTCAATAATGAATTTAAAAAAATAGGAGTGCGGGTAAGCCACTACAAACAGCATAGTGAACGTATTATTGTGGCCAAGATATACACGAAGCCCATGCCTACTACAGTAGTACAAGTTTATATGCCAACTAGCTCTGCAGATGATGAAGAAATTGAAGAAATGTATGATGAAATAAAAGAAGGTATTCAGATAGTGAAGGGTGACGAAAATTTAATAGTCATAGGCGACTGGAATTCGGTAGTAGGGAAAGGGAGAGAAGAAACATAGTAGGTGAATATGGATTGGGGGTAAGAAATGAATGAGGAAGCCATCTGGTAGAATTTTGCACAGAGCATAACTTAATCATAGCTAACACTTGGTTCAAGAATTATAAAAGAAGGCTGTATACATGGAAGAATCCTGGAGATACTAAAAGGTATCAGATAGATTATATAATGGTAAGACAGAGATTTAGGAACCAGGTTTTAAATTGTAAGACATTTCTAGGGGAAGATATGGACTCTGACAACAATCTATTGGTTATGAACTGTAGATTAAAACTGAAGAAACTGCAAAAAGGTGGGAATTTAAGGAGATGGGACCTGGATAAACTGAAAGAACCAGAGGTTGTACAGAGTTTCAGGGAGAGCATAATGGAACAATTGGCAGGAATGGGGCAAAGAAATACAGTAGAAGAAGAATGGGTAGCTCTGAGGGATGAAGTAGTGAAGGCAGCAGAGGATCAAGTAGGTAAAAAGACGAGGGCTTCATCCAGTCCCAAACATGCTCAATGGGGGACAGATCCGGAGATCTTGCTGGCCAGGGTAGTTGACTTACACCTTCTAGAGCATGTTGGGTGGCACGGGATACATGCGGACGTGCATTGTCCTGTTGGAACAGCAAGTTCCCTTGCCAGTCTAGGAATGGTAGAACGATGGGTTTGATGACGGTTTGGATGTACCGTGCACTATTCAGTGTCCCCTCGACGATCACCAGTGTAGGAGATCGCTCCCCACACCATGATGCCGGGTGTTGGCCCTGTGTGCCTCGGTCGTATGCAGTCCTGATTGTGGCGCTCACCTGCACGGCGCCAAACACGCAGACGACCATCATTGGCACCAAGGCAGAAGCGACTCTCATCGCTGAAGACGACACGTCTCCATTCGTCCCTCCATTCACGCCTGTCGCGACACCACTGCAGGCGGGCTGCACAATGTTGGGGCGTGAGCGGAAGACGGCCTAACGGTGTGCGGGACCATAGCCCAGCTTCATGGAGACGGTTGCGAATGGTCCTCGCCGATACCCCAGGAGCAACCGTGTCCCTAATTAGCTGGGAAGTGGCGGTGCGGTCCCCTACGGCACTGCGTAGGATCCTACGGTCTTGGCGTGCATCCGTGCATCGCTGCGGTCCGGTCCCAGGTCGACGGGCACATCGATGTACTGTGGAGACCTCACGCCCCACGTGTTGAGCAATTCGGTGGTACGTCCACCCGGCCTCCCGCATGCCCACTATACGCCCTCGCTCAAAGTCCGTCAACTGCACGTACGGTTCATGTCCACGCTGTCGCGGCATGCTACCAGTGTTAAAGACTGCGATGGAGCTCCGTATGCCATGGCAAACTGGCTGACACTGACGGCGACGGTGCACAGATGCTGCGCAGCTAGAGCCATTCGACGGCCAACACCGCGGTTCCTGGTGTGTCCGCTGTGCCGTGCGTATGATCATTGCTTGTACAGCCCTATCGCAGCGTCCGGAGCAAGTATGGTGGGTCTGACACACCGGTGTCAATGTGTTCTTTTTTCCATTTCCAGGAGTGTATCATAGCAACTGCCTGTCCACAGCGATACTGGTAAACTGCCAATGCCTTACATCATCACTGTGTCTGCAGTTTGCGTGCTGATGCTACACTCAGCTAGTCCTCCTGCCAGGAAACCACTTGCAATAGCGACCAATTATGCTGCCTTGTGCTTTGTTGAGGTAGTAACTGCTGTCTGGGGACAAATTTTGCCCTTGCGTCACTGCTAACAGCAATTTTACCAGCATCTCAATGAATAAAGAATGTATTTGCTAATGGAGCATATCATATTCCATGACTGCTGAGTAATTGCTGGTATATACCCAACATACTGCACGCCATCAAGGAATATAATAGTGTCTGCATCTCCAAAACTATTACACTCTCAGAAGTAGCCAGAGACTGCAAGCAGTGTTGTGGGTCATCATTCAGCATCATCATCTCAACATGGTGAGCAGAACAAACAGTTTCTTACTGCTTCCATTTGAGTGATTGGCAATGGCAGAATGATTAGACTGGAGAGTTGGTTTGAAAGTTCAATTTGTGAAAGTGGAATTGTGCATTGCTTTGAGTGAATTTATGGGTAACACATATGCTGGTTTGCACCCAGTTAGGTTTGGGCAGTGTAATTTGCTGGAGCATAGTACCCCACGCACTCAAGAGCAAGTGGTGCAAATAAGGACAGATAACATAGACTTGCATAAGTAATTAGATGCATTAAAAAAGGACAGGATTTTGTCCAGTTTATTAGAGTCCATTATATATGCTAAACCACTACCATAATTTCTCCTTTTTCATAAAGCATGTGAGGATGTGTTAGCAATTGTGATCAGTCTGTTCATAATAATGAAACAGAGCTGTTGACCAGATGGTCATTTGTTACCTACAGATAGATTACATTTAGTAGGAGATGTGAAAATGTATAAGATGTAGCAAGAAGAATTAAGGAATGCTCAGACGTTTGAAGTTCTGGGGAAAGGCTTATTGCAACATTTAAATAGAATGAATAGTTGTAGGTATTATCAGGAGCAATGAAACAGTGTGTCATAAAGGCAGTGTGAATTTGTTGAAAGTTTTATAAATAGAACAAGAAACTTAATATCAGTAAGTATTAGTTGATGGGAAGATGACATGAATAAGCTCCTTCTGCCAGAAGAAGAACAAAGGGCATTTGATACATATTTGCTGGAGTTGCCACCTGATGTATTGAGAAAGTATGGGCAGAGTTTCTGAATGACTTATTAGGAGATTGCAGTGTCACCTACTGGTGAGTGCACAACCTATAGAAGGCTCATCTTCACAGGGGTTTGGTTGTACACCATTGCTTTGAGCTCTATACTAATTCATGAAATAATATGCCAGCCGCTGAACAGTCAATAAATAATTTAAAGTACATTTGAGTATGAAAACATCAAGTAATCTGGGAATAGTCTGTTTGTACAATGGTATATTTTGATACAAGACCAGATTCAAAATCAGTTTTATTTTAGTCAAAACATGTTCTCTCAGTTTGTGGCTGTGTTTCTACACTGCTAGCAAATAATTCCTACATATTCAGTATTTCACATTTGCAAAGGCATGCCAATGTAAGTTATTTCATCACAAATATTGGGTTAACACAGTCTAATATAAAGATCAGCAATTTTTGTTCAAGCTGCCTCAATGAATAAACACATCGTAATTGCAAACTGTTGAACCAATATTTAATAAGTCCAAACTATTGACCACATTATTACATGCTAACACCAGTTTCATAGTCTGCGCCATTCTTATCCTCATGACAAACACCAACAAAAGGCCGCGATCGTGCACTACATTCTCCCTTTACATCTTGGTCATGTGATCACTACTTGTGTATTAGCATTGTTTAGCTCCTAGACCACCAATTAAAACTGCTTACAGTTTTAAAACATATTTTACATGAAATACACAAGTTAGATTTCTACACTACTTTTGCAGTTCATTGTTATGTAGATTAACAGATTAATTCTACACCCAGCAGACACTTTCTTTTATATACTACTTTTTACACTATTAATCAGAACTGCAAGAACCTAGTGAAATTCACTGTGCATTTCTTTATGCTCTTAGGTTACTACTGTAGTCAAATAATGACTACACAACATATTTTACGAGAATGTCTCACTAATACATATAAACAATAAAGATAATTGTATAAATGCTTATGCAGATGCTAACCTTTGATTGAAAATTATATATTTGCAAGTAATTTTATCATAAACAACATATCTAAACTTTAATAACATAACTAATGTCTGCATTACATACTTGATGGAGAATTTATTGGACTTTTTATTTACTTCCTGTAGTTATTTCTGTTCTTTAGTGAATATATAGTTTAGCTGTAGACACACTCAGAATCTCGCCATGTTAACATGCCATCCACTAATGCTTAGCCATGCAGTGTATTTAATTATGAAGGATTTCCTGAAAGCATTCGCAGACTCAGCTGTGGCTCAGTCACCAGCAATACAGCACTCAACTTCACGCATTGATAGATCTGTACTTCCACAAACTTTAGAATTATATGCCACAAGAATGTTTTATGAAGTATCCCAATCACTATGATGGCTGTTTACATAATGATTTAATATCTTCCCTACCATACAATGCACTCACTCCATTCCTCCATTCATCTGTTGATGCAACGCACTAATCCCTAACTTACGAATATGCAATAGATGACAAAGTTGTTTCATTAATTTCCACATAAAATTGGTACCTTGATCATTAATTATCATTTCTGGACCATCATACTTCAACAATTAATTATTTATCATGCTCTGAGCTGCATGGTTGGTTTGCTGATTTGATGTAGCTGCCAATCCTAAAAAAAAATCTGTTATTGTTAGCACATATGGATTCCCTGCTGGCAATCATTCCAAATAGTAAAATTAGCGTCCAATAATCATTGCAGGAGAATATGCTGGTGGCTCCATTCAGCCTGCTGGGCACATAGCACACAGTTCTTCACATCCTGTTTACATGTATGCCACAAGTACTTCTTGGCTACAATCTGTTTCATTGCTCTTTGACTCCTGTGACTTGACAACTTATCATATGCCAGTATAAACACTTCCACACACATCATGGCTCATACCACAACAGGCAGGCCTAGTTTTGTCTTCTTGCATAACACCCAGTCATGCACAATGAAATGTGGCTTCATTGCAAATAGTTTACAGTTCTTGTCAGCTGGAAACACTTCCTGCCACTCCACAATAGTATGACTCTTTCTTCATAACATACAGACCCTCCTGCTAAGGCCATCTGCATTCCTGAGATTCTTGTATGTTCAATTTGCTACTTCAAAATCGAATTCGCTAAGTTAAAGTACCCAATACTTTAATCTACTTGATGGATCTTAAAACCATAGAGGTCATTTTAATATCACATGATCCATTACCATTTTAAACTTCTTACCAAACAGATAACATAGGAAGTAGGTCTTACCTCATATGAGACGCAGCATTTCCTCCTCTGTGGCAAAATAGTATCTCTCCACTTTATTTAATGGACTTGAGGCATAGGCAGCCAGATGCACCACCCCATACACCTGTTGGCTAGCCAAGCAAATGACTGCTATCATTACTGGCCAGTATGAATTCTTTCTCATAAGTTAAAGAGAGAGAGAGAGAGAGAGAGAGAGAGAGAGAGAGAGAGAGAGAGAATGGACCAGTTTTTCGTACAGTAAGTGAATGAGAGGTTGTGCTGTTGTTGTTGTTGTTGTTGTTGTGGTCTTTGGCCCCGAGACTAGTTTGATGCTACCCTATCCTGTGCAAGCCCTTTCATCTCCGAGTAACTACTGCAACCTACATCTTCCTGAATCTGCTTAGCATGTTCATCTCTTGGTCTCTCTCTATGATTTTTACCCTTCATGCTTCCCTCCAATACTAAATTGCTGATCCCTTGATGCCTCAGACCATGTCCTACCAACTGATCCCTTGTTTTAGTCAGGTTGTGCTACAAAGTCCTCTTCTCCCCAATTCTATTCAGTAGTTCCTCATTAATTACATGATTCACCCATCTAATCTTCAGCATTCTTCTGTGGCACCACATTTCAGAAACTTCTATTTTCTTCTTGTTTAAACTGTTCATCATCCATGCTACACTTCCAGACATGGCTATACCTGAAACAAATACCTTCAGAAAAGACTTCCTGACTCTTAAAAACTATACTCAATGTTAACAAATTTCTCTTCTTCAGAAAAGCTTCCCCTGCCATTGCAAGCCTACATTTTATATCCTCTCTACTTTGACCATCATTAGTTACTTTGCTCCACAAATAACAAAACTCGTCTACTAATTTAAGTGTCTCATTTCTGAATCTAATTCCCTCAGTATCACCTGGTTTAATTTGACTACATTCCATTATTCCCATTTTGCTTTTGTTGATGTTCATCTTATGTCCTCCTTTCAAGACACTGTCCATTCCATTCAACTGCACTTCCAAGTGCTAAGCTGTCTCTGACAGAATTGCAATGTCATAGGCAAATCTCAAAGATTTTATTCCTTCTGCGTGGATTTTAATTCCTGCTCCAAATTTTTTTCTTTTTTTTTGTTTCGTTTACTGCTTGCTCAATATACAGATTGAATAACATTGGAGATTGGCTACAACCCTGTCTTACTACCTTCTCAACCACTGCTTCCCTTTCATGCCCCACAACTGTAATAACTGCAGTCTGGTTTCTGTGTAAGTTGTTGTAAGTAGCCTTTTGCTCCTTTTATCAGTGCCATCTTCATAATTTGAAGGAGAGTATCCCAGTCAACATCATCAAAAGCTTTCCCCAAGCTTACAAACACTAGAAATGTAGGTGTGCCTTTCCTTAATTTAGCTTCTAAGATACGTCATAGGATCAGTATTGCCTCGCATGTTCCAACATTTCTACGGAATCCAAACTGATCTTCCCAGAGGTCAGCTTCTACCAGTTTTTCCATTTGCCTGTAAAGAATTCGTGTTAGTATTTTGCGGCCATGATTTATTAAACTGTTAGTTCAATAGTTTTCTCACCTATCAACACGTGCTTTGTTTGGGATTGGAATTATTATATTCTTCTTGAAGTCTGAGGGTATTTTGCCTGTCTCATACATCTTGCTGACCAGATGGTAGAGTTTTGAGATGGCTGGCTCTCCCAAGACTATCAGTAGTTCTAATGGAATATAGTCTACTCCCAGGGCCCTTTTTTTTACTTAAGTCTTTCAGTGCTGTGTCAGATTCTTCATACAGTATAAGATCTCCCATTTCATCTTCAGCTACGTCCTCTTCTGTTTCCATAATCTTTGTCTCAAGTACGTTGCCCTTGTATAGATCCTTTATATACTCCTTCCACATTTCTGTTTTCCCTTCTTTGCTTAGGACTGGTTTCCCATTTGAGCTCTTGATATTCATACAGGTGGTTCTCTTTTCTGCAAAGGTCTCTTTAATTTTCCTGTAGGCAGTATTTATCTTGCCTCTAGTGACATATGCCTCTACATCCTTACATTTGTCCTCTAGCCATCCTTGCTTAGCCATTTTGCACTTCCTGTCGATCTCATTTTTGTGACATTTGTATTTGTGTTCACCTACTTTTTTTACTGCATTTTTATATTTTCTGCATTATCAGTATCTCTTCTGTTACCCAATTATTTCTAATAGTCCTCATCTTTTTACCTACTTGATCCTCTGCTGCCTTCACTATTTCATCTCTCAAAGCTACTGTATTTCTTTCCCCTGTATTTGTCATTCATTCCCTAATACTCTCTCTGAAACTCTCTACAACCTCTGGTTCTTTCAGTTTATCCTGGTCCCTTCTCCTTAAATTCCTACCCTTTTCAGTTTCTTTAGTTTTAACCTACAGTTCATAACCAATAAATTGTGGTCAGAGTCCACGTCTGTCCCTGGAAATGTCTTACAATTTAAAACCTGGTTCCTAAATCTCTGTCTTACCATTATATAATCCATCTGAAATCTTCAAGTGTCTCCTAGCCTCTTTCACCTCTACAGCCTTTTTTCATGATTCTTAAACCAAGTGTTAGCTTTGATTAATCTATGCTCAGTGCAAAATTCTACCAGGTGGCTTCCTCTTTCATTCCTTACCCCAGACCGTATTCACCTACTACTTTTCCTTCTCTTCCTCTCCCTACTATCAAATTCTAGTCCTCCATGTGTGTTAAATTTTTGTCTCCCTTAACTATCTGGATAATTTGTCTTATTGCATTATATATTTCTTCAATCTCTTCAACATCTGTGGAGCTAGTTGCCATATCAACTTGTACTATTATGGTAGGTGTGGGCTTCATGTCTATCTTGGCTACAATAATGCATTCACTATGCTGTTCGTAGTAGCTTATCCAAGCTTCTATTTTTTTATTCATTATTAAACCTAATCCTGCATTACCTCTATATGATTGTGTATTTCTAATCCTGTATTCACCTGACCAGAAGTTTTGTTCCTCCTGCCACCAAACTTCACTAGTTTCCACTATATCTAACTTTAACCTATCTATTTCCCCCTTTTTTTATTTTCTAACCTACCAGTCTGATTAAGCGATCTGACATTCAATTCTCCGATCTGTAGAAGGCCAGTTTTCTTTCTCCTAATAACGCCATCCTCCTGAGTAGTACCTGCCTGGAGATCCAAATGGGGGACTATTTTACCTCTGGAATTTTTATCCAAGAGGACACCTTAACCAACCGGTAAAGCTGCATGCCATCAGGAAAAATTACAGCTGTTGTTTCCCCTTTCAGCCATTCGCAGTACCAGCACAGCAAGTCAGTTTTGATTAATGTTACAAGGCCAGATCAATCATTCAGACTGTTGCCCTTGCAACTACTGAAAAGGTTGCTGCCCCTCTTTAGGAACCACATGTCTGTCTGGCCTCTTACCAGATTCCCCTCCATTGTGGTTGCAACTATGGTATGGCTATCTGTATTGCTGAGGCACGCAAGCCTCCCCACCAAGAGCAAGGTCCATGGTTCATGGGAAGGAGGGTTGCGCTATCTCTGCAGACAAACTTCCTATATTAACTGGCTAACCCTAACAACGACTGTAACTTCCTCTATGCATGAGACATTTGAAAATTCTGTATGGCTCTCACTAATTCAAAATCCGTCTGAACTTCATCACAACTAATCATACTACCTACTGTAACTACTGTACTTCTTGAAGCACGAAGTGGCAGTTCTCTCTACTAGGAGTCAACCTCTTAAATACCTCGCTTAATCACAGCACTTGCTCCTTTATGTCATTTGTAAAGACAGTTCTCCTTTATGTCATTTGTAAAGACAGGTATGTCAACGAGGTATACCAAATTTTGCCTTGGTTTCAACCCTCACAAGACAAATGCTGAAATGTGTTCAGTATATTCTTAAACACAAAGTGGCATATGATGATAATGGTAGCATCCTGAGAGAACTGTAAATAATGTTTTGGCTGGTTCTCTTGGGCCACTTCTAATTGATAATAGTCACTCCACAGACCCAGGGTGGAAAAGTACTCGTACATTCCCAAATTGTCCTAAGTCTGTATTATATTTGGTATGAGATATACATCCATAATTGTACAATTATTAAAATGTCTCTAGTCACAGAAAAACTGGTACACTTTGGTTCCGTTCCTACTCTTCTTCAACAGAATTACTAGTTGTGCTCCCCAAGTAGTGATAATTTCCTGACATGTGCCATACTGCAAATGTTGGTTAATGAACTCCTCCATCATCGTTTATAGGTGATAAGATTCACAGTACGGTATACCAACACATATGGCTTATTTTAGCTAGGATATTGTGTTGGATCGCTACGGTCACTTGGAAAAGATCCACAAGAATTAAACACATCCTTAGAAATCTAAGAACAGCTCCTCGATTGCCAATTTTTCTTCCATTTCTTCCAACTGTTTCTCTCTATCCCATAACGCAGTTATTCTGGTGGCTTGCTTATTCTTAGGATCTGAATTCATCATGTCCAGAATCATCTTCCAAAATCTTCAAATTGGTGGCCAAACTCCAAAGACAAGTTCATGTCTTTGGTCTCAAAATTGTTTGTACCCTAGATGACTGAAAAAACATGGCCTGCTCAGATGAGTCTGAATTTCGGTTGGTAAGAATTGATGGTAGAATTCAAGTGTGACACAGGCCCCACAAAGCCATGCTTCCAATTTGTCAACAAGGTGCTGTGCAACTAGTGGTGGCTCTGTAATGGTGTGATCTGTGTTTACATGGAATGGACAGGGTCCTCCAGTCCCAGTGAATTGATCACTGACTAGAAATGGTTATGTTCAGCTATTTGCTGAACTTCAAGTTCCTAAACAAAGATAGAAATTTTATGGATGACAATGTGCAATTTCTCTGGGCCATAAATGTTCGTATTTGGTATGAAGAACATTCTGGACAATTTGAGCAAATGATTTGACCCTCCCAGATCACTCAACATAAATCCCATCAAATACATGTGAGACATAATCAAAAGGTTAGTTCATGCACAAAATTCTGCACTTGCATTACTTTCGCAGTTATTGACGGCTATACTGTAGGGGAAACATGGCTCAGTATTTCTGCAGGGACTTCCAGCGACTTATTGAGGCCAAGTATTGAGTTCCTGTACTACACCAACATCATATTATGAGGTATCCCATGAATTTTTGTCACCCCACTGTATGAAAAGAAGTCTTATCAACTACCACAATGTACTGAACAATGCCAATTTTAGCGTGATGTTTACAGGAAATGTAACCCAAAGATTGCACAGTAACCATTAAAAATATGTGGCCAAACTTTCATACATTCATGGAAATGTTTTGTCCCCACCTAAAAACTCAATAATATCACTGATTCCCATGAACAGGTGTCAATATTACTCACAGCATATAACATATCATAGCAAGCCCAAACCTCCCCCCATGAACCATGGACCTTGCCGCTAGTGGGGAGGCTTGCGTGCCTCAGCGATACACATGGCCGTACCATAGGTGCAACCACAATGGAGGGGTATCTGTTGAGAGGCCAGACAAACGTTTGGTTCCTGAAGAGGGACAACAGCCTTTTCAGCAGTTGCAAGGGCAACAGTCTGGATGATTGACTGATCTGGCCTTGCAACAATAACCAAAACGGCCTTGCTGTGCTGGTACTGCGAACGGCTGAAAGCAAGGGGAAACTACGGCAGTAATTTTTCCCGAGGGCATGCAGCTTTACTGTATGATTAAAAGATGATGGCGTTCTCTTGGGTAAAATATTCTGGAGGTAAAATATTCTCCCATTCGGATCTCCGGGCAGGGACTACTCAAGAGGATGTCGTTATCAGGAGAAAGAAAACTGGCGTTATACGGATTGGAGTGTGGAATGTCAGATCCCTTAATCGGGCAGGTAGGTTAGAAAATTAAAAAGGGAAATGGATAGGTTAAAATTAGATATAGTGGGAATTAGTGAAGTTCGGTGGCAGGAGGAACAAGACTTCTGGTCAGGTGACTACAGCGTTATAAACACCAAATCAAATAAGGGTAATGCAGGAGTAGGTTTAATACTGAATAGGAAAATAGGAATGCGGGTAAGCTACAACAAACAGCATAGTGTACATATAATTGTAGCCAAGATAGATACGAAGCCCAAACCTACTAAAGTAGTACAAGTTTATATGCCAACTACCTCTGCAGATGACGAAGAAATTGAAGAAATGTATGATGAAATAAAAGAAGTTATTCAGATAGTGAAGGGTGACGAAAATTTAATAGTCATGGGCGGCTGGAATTCGGTAGTAGGAAAAGGGAGAGAAGGAAACGTAGTAGGTGAATATGGATTGGGGGAGAGAAATGAAAGAGGAAGCCGCCTGGTAGAATTTTGCACAGAGCATAACTTAATCATAGCTAACACTTGGTTCAAGAGTCATAAAAGAAGGCTGCATACATGGAAGAAGCCTGGAGGTACTGACAGGTTTCATACAGATTATATAATGGTAAGACAGAGATTTAGGAACCAGGTTTTAAACTGTAAGACGTTTCCAGGGGCAGATGTGGACTCTGACCATAATCTATTGATTATGACCTGTAGATTAAAAGTGGAGAAACTGCAAAAAGGTGGGAATTTAAGGAGATGGGACCTGGATAAACTGAAAGAACCAGAGGTTGTACAGAGTTTCAGGGAGAGCATAAGGGAACAATTTACAGGAATGGGGGAAAGAAATACAGTAGAAGAAGAATGGGTAGCTTTGAGGGATGAAGTAGTGAAGGCAGCAGAGCATCAAGTAGGTAAAAAGACGAGGGTTAGTAGAAATCCTTGAGTAACAGAAGAAATATTGAATTTAATTGATGAAAGGAGAAAATATAAATATGTAGTAAATGAAGCACGCAAAAAGGAATACAAACATCTCAAAAATGAGATCGACAGGAAGTGCAAAATGGCTAAGCAGGGATGGCTAGAGGACAAATGTAAGGATGTAGAGGCTTACCTCACTAGGGGTAAGATATATACTGCCTACAGGAAAATTAAAGAGACCTATGGAGATAAGAGAACCACTTGTATGAACATCAAGAGCTCAGACGAAAACCCAGTTCTAAGCAAAGAAGGGAAAGCAGAAAGGTGGAAGGAGTATATAGAGGGTGTATACAGGGGCGATGTACTTGAGGACAATATTATGGAAATGGAAGACGATGTAGATGAAGATGAAATGGGAGATACGATACTGCGTGAAGAGTTTGACATAGCACTGAAAGACCTGAGTCGAAACAAGGCCCCCAGAGTAGACAACATTCTATTGGAACTACTGACGGCCTTGGGAGAGCCAGTCCTGACAAAACTGTACCATCTGGTGAGCAAGATGTATGAAACAGGCGAAATACGCTCAGATTTCAAGAAGAATATAATAATTCCAATCCCAAAGAAAGCAGGTGTTGACAGATGTGAAAATTACCGAACTATCAGTTTAATAAGTCACAGCTGCAAAATACTAACGCGAATTCTTTACAGACGAATGAAAAAACTGGTAGAAGCCGACCTCAGGGAAAATCAGTTCGGATTCCGTAGAAATGTTGGAACACGTGAGGCAATACTGACCCTATGACTTATCTTAGAAGCTACATTTAGGAAGGGTAAACCTACGTTGCTAGCATTTGTAGACTTAGAGAAAGCTTTTGACAATGTTGACTGGAATACTCTCTTTCAAATTCTGAAGGTGGCAGGGGTAAAATACAGGGAGCGAAAGGCTATTTACAATTTGTGCAGAAACCAGATGGCAGTTACAAGAGGCGAGGGACATGAAAGGGAAGCAGTGGTTGGGAAGGGAGTGAGACAGCGTTGTAGTCTCTCCCCGATGTTATTCAATCTGTATATTGAGCAAGCAGTAAAAGAAACAAAAGAAAAATTTGGAGTAGGTATTAAAATCCATGGAGAAGAAATAAAAACTTTGAGGTTCGCCGATGACATCATAATTCTGTCAGGGACAGCAAAGGACTTGGAAGAGCAGTTGAACGGAATGGAGAGTGTCTTGAAAGGAGGATATAAGATGAACATCAACAAAAGCAAAACGAGGATAATGGAATGGAGTCGAATTAAGTCAGGTGATGCTGAGGGAATTAGATTAGGTACTGAGACACTTAAAGTAGTAAAGGAGTTTTGCTATTTGGGAGCAAAATAACTGATGATGGTCGAAGTAGAGAGGATATAAAATGTAGACTGGAAATGGCTAGGAAAGCGTTTCTGAAGAAGAGAAATTTGTTAACATCGAGTATAGATTTAAGTGTCAGGAAGTCATTTCTGCAAGTATTTGTAAGGAGTGTAGCCATGTCTGGAAGTGAAACATGGACGATAAATAGTTTGGACAAGAAGAGGATACAAGCTTTCGAAATGTGGTGCTACAGAAGCATGCTGAAGATTAGATGGGTAGATCACATAACTAATGAGGAAGTATTGAATAGGATTGGGGAGAAGAGAAGTTTGTGGCACAACTTGACCAGAAGAAGGGATCGGTTGGTAGGACATGTTCTGAGGCATCAACGGATCACCAATTTATTACTGGAGGGCAGCGTGGAGGGTAAAAATCGTAGACGGGGACCAAGAGATGAATACACTAAGCAGATTCAGAACGGTGTAGGTTGCAGTAGGTACTGGGAGATGAAGAGGCTTGCAAAGGAAAGGGTAGCGTGGAGAGCTGCATCAAACCAGTCCAGGACTGAAGACCACAACAACAACAGTAAACCCAACTGCCTCTTTCCCGTGAAGTCAAAACTTGTCACAGACATGTGCAACACAAGTGTCCAACAAAAACTTGTGTATGTTCCATCCACAAAAACTTGTGTTTCCTTCCATCCTCAAAGACAACTGAACGGAATACCGCCTCTGCACATGTTTCAGTTGTGCTAAAATTTAGTGGGAGTGCCACTTCAGGCCATGGAGCCCCCATTTTTGTTTCAGGCCCGGATCTACGGGGTGGCAACTTCAGGGGGCGTCAAATTCATAGCACAAGTGACACCCAATCACCTGACCACGTTCGAAGTGCATGAATTGCGCGGAGCGCCCTATGCTGCTTTCTCGAGGTGTCTAATGACTCCTGAGGTCGCTGATATGGGGTTCGTGGCAGTAGGTGGCAGCAAAATGCACCTAACAGGCGTATACCAACTGATGTTTGTTTCTGTGGTTGATTGGGCGTGCAAAATGACCAGCTTCGTCATAATTATTAGCGAAATCCATAGATTCAAGACTGCCAGAATGGAAATAAACAACTAACAGGAATGACAGATAAGAAAGATTACATATTACCTTCTAAGTGAACCTAAAAAAGTGAAATTTTGACAGAAAACTTTGCCAGATCGCTACACCACTTGTAAAATCTCTGATTAGCAGTTCCTTAGTTCTATTGTCGGAATATCGCGGAAAACGCGTTGTACGAACACGTTTAACGCCAAACCCTACAATAAACACGGAAAACTAAACGGTGATTCTGGCAGGGTTAGTGATGTTAACTGGAGAACTAGTTTTGACAATAGCAGGCATAGTTACAGAATTCGTGGTGACAAGATTGGCAGAACAAGGAAGGAGAGGAAAAGGGGACATCACACAAAATATATAGAAGAACATGACAATTCCAAATTTATATAAAAATTTCATATTACTACTACTATTTTTCGGTCTGTGCTTGAGAAACTGGAGCATACGAATTAAATGTGAAATGTTTTCCTAAATAAAAGTTTTAGCTTGTTGTAGGCCTATAGGCATTTGATGTTGGTACTTCATGTTATTTATGTAAATGAGGTAGATAAAAATGACTATTTCTGCCCAAACAGCCTCTGTTATCAGGCGTGTGTTACAACTGCTGCAATGTTAGAAAGGCCTGTTTCGTTTTATCTAGCTGATAGTGACAAAACAGACGTAATTAAACCACATCAGTCGTTGGTACTATTCATAGCCGGCACCGTAGCTCAGCGTGTTCGGTCAGAGGGTTTAGCCACCCTCTGTAACAAAAAAACTGCGTGAACGAATCAAAGTTCAACCTGTACAGGCGCCATCAAACGTCCGCCACGAACCAATTCAACGAACAATCTAGAACAAAATGGGATTTAAAAAAATCGTATTAACAGCATCTTCAATATTAGACACATTTCGATTTTTCGTGTAGCAAAATGTTTGACGAACCTTGACGAGGTAATAGATTCTTTTGCAGAGAAGAAAGCACGCCGTGTGAATCTATAGCAAGATTAAAGAGAAAAAGTTCTGGTACCTAAGGATTGAAGAAACATGTAGTGTTTTGCTTGTCTCTTGTGTTTATTGGTCTTATGTTTCCTATGTTTCACTTTATGTCACACAAAAGAGAAATTTATTAGCTAATGGGCAATAAAGAGTGAAAATTTTATGAAAAATTCTTATTCTCTCGATCACAAATAACCCCACCCATTATTAACTGCATTTTTTTTATTTTTTACGGGGGCTAGGATGCTAACCCGGCCGACTGGGAGCAGGGAGGCACCATGGGACATCTTAATTTTCAATGTCCTATGTACACATTGAAGTGCGATGGATGAATGCTGTGTGAAGAGATGTGGCACTACACTTTAGCATACTTAGGATCAAATAACATGTCTTACGTATCATACTCTTCAGTAAGATGTACGCTACCAAATGAACATATTTTTGAAAATCGATTTTTTTTTCATTTTAACGTCCCTATTTTCAAACGCTCTAGTGTTGGGGAGCGCCACTATCAACTTTTTGTCCCGATTCGAAAATATCGTAGATCCGTAACGATGCGTTACTCACATCCTGTACTTTCCTATATTGTCCTCCATTCTGTCAACAGTTCCATTATTGGTGCCCTACAACGATGTTGCCGTCCTTACAGCTTGTAACGCTACAGGCTGTGGGTTTATACGCGTACACCAGTCATGAAATGTGAAGGCTAGGTTCAGTGGCGTGGTACCGTGGCTGCTGAGCGAGATGGCTATGACCACGCTACAGCTGGCTGTCCAACCGTTTCCTGGAAATCCCGCATCATTAATACCTAGCATGGCCAAGTGTTAGCAGATGGCGTCCTAATCATTGCTACATTCTGAATGTTTTACGGTCAAATTATATAATCACCAAAGAACACAAATAACTACAAAGAGCAAATAAAAAAGTCCAAGAAAGTCTCCATCGACCACGTAATACAGGTAGTAGTTATGTTATTTAAGTTTAGATATGTTGTTTATAATAAAATTCCTTGCGACTACGTACTTTCCACGAAACAAAAAAAATATCGTAATATAAAGGTTATGCCAAGGCAAAGGTTAGCCTCTGCATAAACAGTTATATAATTATCTTTATCGTTTATTTTTATTAGTAAGACGTCATAGTAAAAAAAAGTTGTGCTATAGTCATTTGAGTACATTAGTAACCTACGAGCATAAAGAATTAAACTAGACTAGTTTCCTGCAGTTCCAAACTTCGGAATATTCGCAAAATATATCGGTAATAATAAAAATTTAAATAGAAATTTGGGGAAAACAATTTCTGTAAATGATAAAATATTGTGAGAACTTACAGAATCAAAAATTTAGGTTGTAACTGTAAATTTTGTGTGAATTACATTACGCGCTGCACTCCAAGATGTGAATTAATTCGCAAGAGTAAGATGCACACATAATGGCACATACGTGAACACACATTTTTTAGCAGCCAAACAAATGATAACAAAGATATAGGTGTACTCTTAACTACTTCGCAAGACGATAGGACACTATTTTTAAGCAAATTTGTTAGACCGTTAAAGTGGCAAGGGATGTTTGTGGGTGCGCTCTAGCCTTTAGAAGTCAGTTGAGATATCTACCTCTGTTGGGTCCCAGACTGATGATCAAGACTCAAGAATCAATCTGATTGTATTTAAGCTTTCATCTCCGTAGGAATGTTAAATTTCCGAGATTCATCCAGTGGTTCTTAATCTGACATGCCTTTTTCGTACGACTTGTTTTATGTTGTTGTTTCCCTTTACGTCGCTACAGACGTGTAGTCGTACATATTTTACAGTTACGGATTTTTTCCCTGACTAATGGCCTGCAGTACAGTAGAACAATGCTGTGACTTTTCGTATATTTATGTGCAATATAGTTCCTCCATCATGCGACGATCCTCTGTCTTCATGCAGTTCGTTACAACTTTGTGGCATCGCATACAACACGATCATCTGTGAAAGCCTCACTTTAGTTCCCGACGTTACAAGAAATATCAAATTTATTAGTGTAACCAGGAGACTTTTCAGGGGCGTATAGACTACGTGGAGAAGTCTCAGCAGTTTTCAGTCCAGTCCGGTCTCCTTACAAAGAAAGAGAGTTGAATAAAATTATAATCGAGTTTCCGGTCAAAGAGTTCATTGTTAGCACACACTGATCTGTAAATGAATTAATCAAAAAGTCAGTGAAATTAATCTGCCAATTTATGCATTTAAATCAATTTTCCTCGGTCAGCCGGAACCGGCGACATCTTACGTGACTAGAGGACTATCGAATGGTGGGAGTGAAGCCATTTTCATTACTACAATTGGTTATAATTCATACTTATTATAAACATGTATGTATGTATGTGTGTGTGTTCCACACCTTCTACTAAACCATTAGACCGATTTCAACCAGACTTGGTACACATGTCCCTTACCGTCAGGCAACAATGGCTATTGGGGAACCACCTGCCAAACATAGTTCAGAAGACATGACTTCATAAACAATAAGATGGGTAAAAAACTGCCACATTTTGCACGACGTTTAAAGTTATTATTTCTTTGGTGCTACCTCTATTTGCATTATAATCCGTGGACAGTATCCACATATGCCGGTAAATGAACGTACACAAATATATCATTGTACGGCAGATAATTCAAGAGATGTGGATTTATAAACACAACGATGCGTGAAAAATTGCTGCATTATGCACGAAATCTTAATACATTTATCCTATAATACTGAGCCACTCGTATAGTCGAGTCAGCTTAAGGAAATCCCTGATACCTGGCAGCGCCATTGACATTTTTCAATTGCAAGGGCAAATCACCGCCGAAGGCCATACAATAGCTGTCTATAGAGCGATGAAGAGGCGTTGACTTAGAGAAGTTGTAAACACGCGAAGCAGCTGCGCCCAGCATTCAGAAATTGCTTTACAGTTTCAAATGTGATTTCATGAATACGTGGATATAAATTTTTTCTGTATTACAATATAAACATAGTCATTTTTTGTTTTAACTTGGAACAGAAAATCGGCAGAATCAATAGACGGACAATGCGAAGTTTGTCAGCTAGTTTAATTCATAAAATACACAAGACGGCGAAAATCAGCTGAAGTTATTGGAGCACTGCTTTCAAATTCAAGCCACACCAACACCAGCGCATAGGAACACTGATCCTCGCACGTTCGGAGAGCTGTCTCCAGCACGGGATCACAACAGGAGGCCGAGTGGCCCCCACGGCTGGTATCAGCGGGAATGGCTTGCACTGCCTCCCCACTCAGGGTGGCTACAGGTACCTTTTTCTATCGGAGGACGAGCACTTCTGTGCTGAGTCAGAGGTTACAAAATAATGAGAGACGCCGTCTCAGCTCCATTTCATTGCCGTTCTTAGTCGGCCTCACTTCGTGACTACTAGTAGCAGTGGCGTAGCGAACGTAACTGATGCCCGGAGCAAAACAGTTCCTCACAAGCGACTTCTAATCAAGCTGCGGAGCTATGGGGTATCGTCTCAGTTGTGCGACTGGATTCGTGATTTCCTGTCAGGAAGGTCGCAGTTCGTAGTAATAGACGGCAAATCATCGAGTAAAACTGAAGTGATATCAGGTGTTCCCCAGGGAAGCGTCCTGGGACCTCTACTGTTCCTGATCTATATAAATGACCTGGGTGACAATCTGAGCAGTTCTCTTAGACTGTTCGCAGACGATGCTGTAATTTACCGTCTAGTAAGGTCATCCGAAGACCAGTATCAGTTGCAAAGCGATTTAGAAAAGATTGCTGTATGGTGTGTCAGGTGGCAGTTGACGCTAAATAACGAAAAGTGTGAGATGATCCACATGAGTTCCAAAAGAAATCCGTTGAAATTCGATTACTCGATAAATAGTACAATTCTCAAGGCTGTCAATTCAACTAAGTACCTGGGTGTTAAAATTACGAACAACTTCAGTTGGAAGGACCACATAGATAATATTGTCGGGAAGGCGAGCCAAAGGTTGCGTTTCATTGGCAGGACACTTAGAAAATGCAACAAGTCCACTAAAGAGACAGCTTACACTACACTCGTTCGTCCTCTGTTAGAATATTGCTGCGCGGTGTGGGATCCTTACCAGGTGGGATTGACGGAGGACATCGAAAGGGTGCAAAAAAGGGCAGCTCGTTTTGTATTATCGCGTTATAGGGGAGAGAGTGTGGCAGATATGATACACGAGTTGGGATGGAAGTCATTACAGCATAGACGTTTTTCGTCGCGGCGAGACCTTTTTACGAAATTTCAGTCACCAACCTTCTCTTCCGAATGCGAAAATATTTTGTTGAGCCCAACCTACATAGGTAGTTATGATCATCAAAATAAAATAAGAGAAATCAGAGCTCGAACAGAAAGGTTTAGGTGTTCGTTTTTCCCGCTCGCTGTTCGGGAGTGGAATAGTAGAGAGATAGTATGATTGTGGTTCGATGAACCCTCTGCCAAGCACTTAAATGTGAATTGCAGAGTAGTCATGTAGATGTAGATGTAGATTCTGCACTGCATTACATGAATATGAACACGCTGGATATATAATTTTAAACAGAAGATGTTATAAATTCTGTTCAACGTCCAATAAAACTAAAAAAAAAAACATAGCAATTCAACATAAACTTTCCGTAAGCCCATTTCAGTTAACGTCTTCTTTCAATTAAATAGAGAAATTCGCGCTCGTCTTCTCCGTGTGAGAGAATGTTGGCAGCAACGGCTCCCATGTGACTGTGTAGGAGTGGACTTTCAACAGGCACAACATGAGCTTCTCCAGTCGGGAAGCACGCTGATAGGAACATTAGCACAGTGTGTGTTACACTTGACAACAGTTCCGTGCTGCCGGGTGACGTCACGGTAACCTATAGGAGCTGCGAACAGACACTCTCACAATCAAAGAAAAACGGTAAGCCCTTTTTCTTTATTGTCATAGTACAATAGCAAGACTAGAATTGTTCACATGAAGAATCTGTGTGAATTTCAACAGTGCTGAATCGTATAGGAAGGCAATATGTGTAGTTTGCGGTGACTGATAGTTCTGAAATGCACCGCAGAGGGAACACTTATCGCAATGAACTTGGCCTTGACGTAATTAATAGGAGGCTTGGCTGTTCCAAGGCTGCACTCCGAAAAGCCGGCGTCATTGTGCGAATTAAATACTCGAATCGCAACACTAATTTTTATTTTTTTAATGTAGCTACTGCCCATGGGAAGCTGAAAAATAGTTTTAGTGAAACGTCTCAGCTTGTTTTACTATACCTTGTGTTCCCTAACACCCTTGTTTCTGTCACGTACATTATGCAACCAGCGAAAACACATGATAAAAATAAGCAGCGCTGATAAGCTACTCTCACGCTTGCCGCACACAGAAGTGGAAACGAAGCCGTTCTTGTCAGTATCCGACAAGTGAGCAACACGGTGTTGTGCCATAAACATCGTCGGTCACTTTGTGTGGATTATCTCAGAGGTATGGAGCGCTACAAAGACTGTAAATATTTGGAAAAAATCATTAATAGTTAATTTACCTGGCGCTTATATTTCTCATTTATGTAGCTTAGCTGTGTTTTATAGTAATTTATCAAGGTTACTGCAAAAATTAGTGTAGTGTAGTATAGCACGCACGCTACATATAGGCGCAAACAACTACTACAAAAGTTTTTGTAGATTTCGTTAGACAAACTCGTACACAAATTATTGACTCAGGGTAAATTTCAAAAGATCTTCTGTCATATAGTTAATAAGACGCAAAGAGGATGTACCGGCATTGTAGAATTTAACAGCACTAGTCCAATAACTATGTTGGATAAATGCTCACATAAAAAGCAAATAAGTCGGGTTACAATTATGGTTATTAATGTTCGATATTCTCATCACCTTCCATCTGCCAGTATTAGGGGGAAAACACCAAGTTTACCTCTAGTAACTCAACCAGAAATGCCCCCATCAATATAGAGTGTTATGGTAAAGACTGTATAACTTTCAAAATATTCAGAAATATACAAATATAACTTCTAATATAACTGGTTGAAGTAACATGACTTTCTTCATAGATCATAATTTTCCTTTCCCTTCAGTAACATTTACATAGCGACGTCCCGCTTTATTACAATTTTTAACCACACTCTTCTGGACACATCGGATATAACTTCCTTAAATTCGAATGAGTAGGCATCTTTAATACATAGGCACTACTCTCTTCCTGTATTGAAGAATCATAACAAACCCAACGAAGAAACGAAGGATTTTGACCTACTCAAAGCATATAGGTGCAACATAGCACCGCGTGGTCTTAGGCGTCTTGTCACGGTTCGCGCGGCTCCCCCGTCGGAGGTTTGAGTCCTCCCTCGGTCATGCGTAAGTTAGTTTAATTTAGATAACGTATTCGTTAAGCTTGGGGACCGATGACCTCAGCAGTTTGGTGCCATAAGATCTTGCCACAATTTTCCAAATTTTTCAAAACACAGCGTCACATGCAGTCACAGAGCTACACGTTCTGTTTTCCAGCTGGTACGCTGCGCAACAGCGTAACAAGATGGACAGACGAGGATTACCTTAGTGCTGTCCTAGGCTGCTGAAAGTTCTCAGTAATAGCAAATTTAAGGCTGTTTTCGGAGGTTTCCCACATCTATCAGGTTTTATATTGGCCCAAAAAATATAGCTTTCAAAACACGCTTTATTCACTTCAGTTATTCCAGACGACACTAAAAATGAGAAACCATGGAATAGATGTGTAGTTTTATAAATAAATAAAGTGTTCCAGATCGCTTCAAAGTTGGATCAGATTTTTTAAAAAGTTTATTCCCTGTTTCTCTACTTCGAAGGCAATTAATGCGTCATTTCCTGATTCCGCATTCAGTTTTACACGACTGGCCGGTTGTAGTACATTCGGAAGTATTGTCATGCTTCTTTGTACATGTTTACATCTATACTTAATCTCAAACACATAGTCGAAAACAGAAAAAATAATTGTCTGCGCAAGCATTTTCTCGATCATCCTTTTTTATCCTATTTCACAGTTTTAATTGTTTTGTTCAGCCTAACATTATGGGGTACGAATAAAATATTTTTATGGATATTTTCTAGCTTTATTTCATAACGCATTGTATTCCCTGGACTTAACCATATGTGAATATAATTTCAAATGATTGAATCAAAAGTTGTACCAATATCCATCTTAATAACATAAAATTAAGTACATTGCATGTACAATTGAAATTTGCTTACGGTTTAGGCACAAAGATAATGTACCTTAAAAGAACTAAGTAGATAACTATCAATCGTTTAAGAAAGAAGTTTGTGTGTACTTCTCGCCATTCTGTGTTCTTGGAAGACGACACAGTTTCAAACTCATCGAATCAATTATATATAATAAATGACAAGCTTTCAATTTGGTCCCCACTTGGAAAAATGTTTGCGGACGCCCATGTGCCTATGCCGGCCGGAGTGACCGAGCGATTCTAGGCTCTACAGTCTGGAACCGCGCGACCGCTACGGTCGCAGGTTCGAATCCTGCCTCGGGCATGGATGCGTGTGATGTCGTTAGGTTAGTTAGGTTTAAGTAGTTCTAAGTTCTAGGGGACTGATGACCACAGCAGTGAAGTCCCACAGTGCTCAGAGCCATTTGAACCCATGTGCTTTGGAGATAGTGTGATACACGCTGCTGATATTCCGTATCCAGAAGGTACAAACCACTTTCCAGGCACTCTCAGAGAACTGTAGTAGGTGCGAATTTTAATGATAGACTTACAAATCCCACTCAGAAGTATCAATTTTTCAGCGCGTACGTACATGTCTGCGCTTTTTGAGACATAGCGCGACGCGTAATGAAAAGTACTTACATGGTGTTACAGAATCGTCTTTTCTCTTCAATGTAGTTCTCAACATTGTCCGGCATTTTATGTGGGTGATTTTGCTGATGTTTCGGTTTTAGGGGACTTAACTTTCACAAATGGATGTACAGATCGTTGCCGATACATTTTATGTGGGGATGTTAGATAATGTTACTAACTGGTTGCTAATGTGAAGTATGTTTGTTGTCCTTCTGAAGAAACCATCAGGCAAGGCGCCCAATGTGGCGTCGACTGAAATAAGACTCACTTGGGGACCGAACTTCCCCGGATGGGGTCTCCCGGGCAGCAATGCCATACGATCATTTCATTTTCTTCCGAAGAAGACGGGTTTAAATCCGCTGAAACCGTGCTTAAGGTTAACTGAATCTCACCCCTTATTGCAACTGATTTGCCGACTTATTCATCTCGTATTGTGTACCGTAGATAAAGTGCAGCCAAGTTCAGAATAATGTAACTATGAAGGCTGTCCACGTCCTGTCGTATACAATTTTTTTCCGCGTATGAAAGATCATGTTATTGGGTTGGTTCATAAGTTCCTAGAGTTTTTCCGTAAGTTTAATAAAGACAACAGATACACATAACAGACACTTTAGACATCGTTAATGGATTCTACTTTACTATTTACACAATAGTCTGCCAAGGTTGGGGTAACTTTTCGACTTCGCTACTGTAGGGATCACGTGGTTTTGAGGCGAGATTTCGCCGAGTCATGTTCGGAGAGCATTTTCATGCGGAAAGGAACGTTGGAGATTGTTCCATAGAGAGCGAAAAGGTGAACATCTTATGATGATGATGATGATGATGATTTATGGTGGTGGGCGCTAAACAGCGCCCTTGCATTAATGTTATACTGAAGAAGGTTTTCATAATCTGTGGAAGGAGATCACTAAACTGGAAAACTACGTTTGATCCCACCACGGGAAACGTAAAGCAACACCACGAAGGTGAGGTTCAGAAAAGCCTGTAATAAAACCCCAGCGAGACACAGCGGGATAGCTAAACGAAATCATGGAGAAAATACTTGTAAGGATGCTGCTAAAAAAGCGATAAATAACCGTGGCTGGATGACCACTTAGAAATAATACGTGACCCAGACACTCTGTAACACTTTAACATCTCACACCCAGTATTTTGGGAAGAATTCCGGACACCACACAAAATGTTAAGACACGAGTAACACTCGCCTCGTTATCAGTTAAAATAGAGGGAAGATCCTGTGGGAGACCAGTTCAGTCCTCAGGTCGTCAGATAAAACGCACTCACTTAATATATGTCGCGCTGACAACAGTGTACCGCATCGTAAGAGGAAGCCGTGTGACAATGGACAATGTCTCACTCTAAGCCGAGTAAGGGCTACTTCTTCATACCGTCGCTATCGGACGGAGGTGATCCATGGTAGCACTGAAGTATTGATGGAACGTAGTTTATTGTTCCTAACTTCCAGCCACTGTGACTCCCACCAACATATGGCCTTCCTGGACACAAATGAAGTGACAGCCCGCAGAGGGACCGAACAGCTGGCAGGAGGGGGAAGGGAGCAAGCCTCCTAAGCAGCAGCATAAGCGAGTTCGCTGCCTTGGATGCATATGACCCTGGAACTCAGCAAAAAGTGATTTCCTTGTTTTTCCCGTGCAAGAGAGGGAGAGCGTCCTGCTCTTGTTGCACCATCCGATCTGCTGGGTACATCTGTCCAACAGCGAGAAGGGCACTTAGAGAATCAGAACAGATGATAAATTTTTTGTCACGGTGCCTTCTCATCTGCTCCATTGCCCTCAGGACAGCACACAATTCCGCGTAATAAACTGAAAACTGCTCTGGGAGCCCCATTCTGAGGATAGTGTCGGGGAACTCGACAGAACAATTGAAAACGCCCCCCTGCTTAAAACCATCCGTCTATACGGTAATAAAATCTGGGAGGCTACGTAAAATTTCATTAAATTTAAGGGCACAAGACCAGGTGAATAAGGCTGGTGCGGGATGCCTTCCCAACAAAATTCCTGTTTATTGTTTTTGGTCAGTCTAGTAGAATGCGGGTGGGCATTATTGTGGAATAGCATCACTTCATGCACTCTTCCTGGTCGTTGTTCTTGGACTGAGTCTGCAAGACATCTCAGATGTTGATAATAAATGTCAGCAGTGATGTTTACACCTCGGGGGAGAAATTCGTAGTACACCAAACAATCGCTGCTCCACTAGATGCATAACATTATCCTTTGTGGATGTACGCAGGTCTTCATATGGGGAGTTGTTGCTTTGTTTGGGCTCAACCGTTCCTGTCTTTTCCTTATGTTAGCATAAAGATACCATTTATCGTCACCAATAACGATACACGATGGGAATGGTTGGTGTTATTGACGAGCAAATTGATGACGAGCAAGCAGGTATACACATATAGCCGGCTACCCGCTAATTTTTTGATTTTGGCTTAGAGCATGCAGTACCCACACATTTGATTTCTGAAACTTACCCATTGCATGCCACTGCCACGCGATGTTTGAATGATCATATCGCACGATGTTTGAATGATCATGGTTCATCACATTCCTCGCGTACGCTGACGTGGATCATTGTAGATTAATGATTTAAACGATCCTCATCAAACCACAAAGATCTTCGTAACGTGGAGAGTCACTAATGTCGAAACGATTGTCCTTCAAACGAGAAAACAATTTTCTAAGCATGTTCTGTCCAATAGCATTATCCCCATACACAGCGAAAATGTTTCTGGCTGCCTCTGCTGCTGTCGTCCTTCTATCGAACTCAAACAGAAGAATATGTCGAAAATGTTCTGATATCTTCACTTGGCACTCCATTTTATAGCCTTCGCAGCTCCACTCATTATCTCCAAATGACAAAATGAGAATATGTAAACTCATATAGCAACAGTGAACTACAAATAAAATGACACTCGATAAATAAACTCATAGCAACCGGAATTCCAACATACAAAACTGAAGCTCTACGGACTATTGCACCAACCTAATATTTTGTCACATAAAATTAAATGTATGTCCTGCTGTTTCCGCTATTAACTTCGTTGCGGACCAGAATTTGCAT